>NC_134361.1:156324655-156627597 GCF_048569485.1 Anomaloglossus baeobatrachus | reverse complement strand
GTGGTTGTGACTATCACAACCTTTGCAGGTGAGTGTATTTTTCCTGATCTACCTCACTGATCTGTTGGTATTACACTATCAGCGCTCCTTATTTTTCAGTTTATTCCTCTAACGCTATAGCATATTGCACCAGACTTTCCCCAGCCCTCTGTACGCGAGCGAACAGCATGACCCTTAAGTGTCCAGCAGTGGCTAAATGATAAAAAGAACCTTCTAATATCTCTATGATATCATCCACCGTCTTGCGCTTCTGTTTCGGATTCAATAATACTACCTTCCTGGCATCCCCCTCCAGAGCATTAAGTGCCACTTCTACCTGTACATCAGCAGCAATTCTGTATAGGGCAATAGCACTTTTCAGCCTCTCTATCCAATCTGGCAGAAGCATATTGTAGCCATCAAACTTCATAAGATGGTTCAACAAAGCACCAGGAGGAGCCCTAAGAGCCAACACACTATCGTCTCCGTGCATGGCGAACACTGTATCCTGCTGACTACGCTAAAAATGTAAGAGGTGTCGCTATGATACAGTGATACCACTGGCAGGACAGATGAGTTTTTCCGAAAATGATGGTAAACAGTAACAAGATTTATTATCTCAAAACTCGCCCCTGTTTGTATGGGGAAGGAAAAATACAAACTAGTAAAATAAACAGTGCAAATCAAACAATTTGTACAAGAGGATTATGTTTCTAATTTTACTACAAGGAGAACAGTCACATACTCTTGGTCCGTAAAAAGGAGATGCCTTCCCTGGGGCCAATAATACCACCCCCCCCCCCTCCCTTAAATATGACTGGATCTACATGTGATGCCCTGACAAAATCAGGTAGTCACAGATGACTGTACCCCTCACCAAGGGTACAGAAATCGCTTCCTTCTTGGGATTACACACACACCACCCCCACATGGTGCATATGAGCAGCCGCCCCTCCCCCCCAGTTAGGAGCTGAAAAAAGCAGCAGGAGAGGAGTTCAGTCAGTCAGAGGAGAGCAGCAGAGCAGTCAGGAGTGTGTCTCCTGGGCTGCAGAGAAAGTTGCAGAGCGGTCAGGGGTTGCAGCCCCTGGACTGCGGGAACAGGTCAGGCACTAGGAGGGGACCCAAAGTGGATCGGGGCATGATAGTGGCCCGACGGCATCGGGAACCCAGAATAGTGCAGGGAAGTAGACTTCCCCCATTCCAACCAGAGGAGCTAAGCAGACTACAAGGTGCAGTACAACAGAAGAGGGCTCCTGCTCATTGCACCGTGTGTGGGACCAGCACACCCCTCCAAAAGGCTCCCGGTCACTGGCAAATTGGTTTACAGAGGACTCTGTGCTTCCCGACCCTACACATGAAAACAGCCTCATCCAACACCAGGACAACTGAACTGTGAGTTTCCTGCTCCCTGCAATCCCTGCCACCACCACAAGTCCCAACTGGGCCCCGGGACTACACCTCCCCTACCCGTGGAGGGGATTCTACCTTGCTGCCCCACCCCACCAGTCCCGGGCATGATCCCCAGAGGCAGCGGCGGTGCCACCATCTCATCACTGCAACCCATGGGTGGCATCACCGACAATCTCCCTTACCTAATCCTTTTTTGTTGTGGAGCCTGGGATCACAGACCAGGTCACGCCACCGTGATACCTACAGAAGCGACCCCTTGGCCCGGATCTGAGTACCCCCTATCCCTGGGCGACACAAATTGGCGTCACGAACAGGATACTTACCCATCCACTTAGCTTGTGGAAGTGTGCCTTGTGTTGAAGTCAGCGGTGACCCGTTTAAAATTTTCAGAATCCGCCATTTTGCCGCCATCTTTTGGCGCGAAGATTCCCGCCAGAGTCTTCTTCCCAGCAGAAAGAGCGCAAAAGCTGAAGCCCCGCCCCTTGGGAAAGCAGCCGAAAAGTGAGTCGGGAGTCGCAAAAAAAAACTTCCAGCAAGAAAAAGAAGTGCCAGCAAAAGACCAAGGAGGGGGGGCGGGTGAAAATTCTGCGACATGTAACCAGAGCTGTAAAGTGCAGGGATGCCAGGACTCTGCAAAATTCCGTTCCTGAACACAAGAGCGGCAAGATGGCACAGCAGGCTGCAACCCTGGCGACATCCCATCTGGCCGCGAGCCAGATCGCAGCCCTGATGACGTCATCCCTGGCCCCGGCAGTCCGCCCGGCCGCGACAGCAACAGAGATGACGTCGGCTCCGGCAGTCCACCTGGCCGCAGCGGTGATGATGTCGGCTCCGGCAGTCCGCCCGGCCGCAGCAGAGGCAACACCTGACCGGAAGTCTGCCCCAGATGCGGCGCCAGCCGCTCCCAGGTACCCCGTCCCGGCTGTGGAACAGAGGGAGTGCACCTGCAGAGAGGAGGAGCAGGCAACTGAGCGATGAAGCCCTCGGCAGTAGAGTTGAGCGCGGTTCGCGGTTCGAGGTTCTCCAGTTCTAGGCTCGAGTGATTTTGGGGTCTGTTCTAGATCGAACTAGAGCTCGAGCTTTTTGCAAAAGCTCGATAGTTCTAGAAACGTTCGAGAACGGTTCTAGCAGCAAAAAAACAGCTAATTCCTAGCTGGCTTTCCGCTGTAATAGTGTAAGTCACTCTGTGACTCACACTATTATGACATTTCAGTGTATAGTGTGCGGGAACAGCGCCTTCAGATCACTGCTGTTTGTATAATGGCGATCGCCATTTTTTTTTTTTTCCTTGTCTTCCTTCCCTAAGCGCGCGCGTCTTGTGGGGCGGGCCAGCATGTCAGCCATTCCCAGACACACATACAGCTAAGTGGACTTTTAGCCAGAGAAGCAACGGCATGTGTGATAGGATGTCCATGTCACATGTCCCTGCATTATAAAAACGAGTATCTGCCCGTCCGGACGCCATTATCTCTTCTGCGTCCTTGGTGTCAGACATCACTGTCGTAGCTCCATCCTTTGTCCTATCGCCGATACAGCTGTATGCGTTCCATACACAGCGCTAGACAGCTTAGGGAGAGCACTTTCTATCAGTCCTTTTAAGGGCTCAAACCGGCAGGGTCAGAGCCATAGGTGACAGGTCCTGAAAACAGAGACAGCGTCTGTGTAGCCAAGGTCAGGGATTTCGTCGCTGCATTTCCCCATTAGGAGGGAATAGAAAGGCAGGCTTCCATTCCTCTACAAAGAGCCCCACAATCCTGGCACTGTACCCTCCTATCCTCTGCACACTCCAACTCTTTTTAACTAAGCCATTATACTAGCAACCAGTCAGTGTACCTAGTGGCATCCTAAACGTGGCTATTGGACTTTTGTGTAGTCACACTAGTGCAAAGATATTTGCAGCACGTCTGCCTGCATTGCACACTCAAACTCTTTTTAACTAAGCCATTATACTAGCAAACAGTCAGTGTACCTAGTGGCATCCTAAACGTGGCTATTGTACTTTTGTGTAGTTACACTAGTGGAAAGATATTTGCAGCACGTCTGCCTGCATTGCAAACTCAAACTCTTTTTAACTAAGCCATTATACTAGCAAACAGTCAGTGTACCTAGTGGCATCCTAAACGTGGCTATTGTATTTTTGTGTAGTCACACTAGTGGAAAGATATTTGCAGCACGTCTGCCTGCATTGCACACTCAAACTCTTTTTAACTAAGCCATTATACTAGCAAACAGTCAGTGTACCTAGTGGCATCCTAAACGTGGCTATTGTACTTTTGTGTAGTCAAACTAGTGGAAAGATATTTGCAGCACATCTGCCTGCATTGCACACTCAAACTCTTTTTAACTAAGCCATTATACTAGCAAACAGTCAGTGTACCTAGTGGCATCCTAAACGTGACTATTGTACTTTTGTGTAGTCACACTAGTGGAAAGAGATTTGCAGCACGTCTGCCTGCATTGCACACTCAAACTCTTTTTAACTAAGCCATTATACTAGCAAACAGTCAGTGTACCTAGTGGCATCCTAAACGTGGCTATTGGACTTTTGTGTAGTCACACTAGTGCAAAGAAATTTGCAGCACGTCTGCCTGCATTGCACACTCAAACTTTTTTTATCTAAGCCATTATACTAGCAAACAGTCAGTGTACCTAGTGGCATCCTAAACGTGGCTATTGGACTTTTGTGTAGTCACACTAGTGCAAAGATATTTGCAGCACGTCTGCCTGCATTGCACACTCAAACTTTTTTTAACTAAGCCATTATACTAGCAAACAGTCAGTGTACCTAGTGGCATCCTAAACGTGGCTATTGTACTTTTGTGTAGTCAAACTAGTGGAAAGATATTTGCAGCATGTCTGCCTGCATTGCACACTCCAACTCTTTTTAACTAAGCCATTATACTAGCAAACAGTCAGTGTACCTAGTGGCATCCTAAACGTGGCTATTGGACTTTTGTGTAGTCACACTAGTGGAAAGATATTTGCAGCACGTCTGCCTGCATTGCACACTCAAACTCTTTTTAACTAAGCCATTATACTAGCAAACAGTCAGTGTACCTAGTGGCATCCTAAACGTGGCTATTGTACTTTTGTGTAGTCCAACTAGTGGAAAGATATTTGCAGCATGTCTGCCTGCATTGCACACCCAAACTCTTTTTAACTAAGCCATTATACTAGCAAACAGTCAGTGTACCTAGTGGCATTCTAAACGTGGCTATTGTACTTTTGTGTAGTCACACTAGTGGAAAGATATTTGCAGCACGTCTGCCTGCATTGCACACTCCAACTCTTTTTAACTAAGCCATTATACTAGCAAACAGTCAGTGTACCTAGTGGCATCCTAAACGTGGCTATTGGACTTTTGTGTAGTCACACTAGTGCAAAGATATTTGCAGCACGTCTGCCTGCATTGCACACTCAAACTTTTTTTAACTAAGCCATTATACTAGCAAACAGTCAGTGTACCTAGTGGCATCCTAAACGTGGCTATTGTACTTTTGTGTAGTCACACTAGTGGAAAGATATTTGCAGCACGTCTGCCTGCATTGCACACTCAAACTCTTTTTAACTAAGCCATTATACTAGCAAACAGTCAGTGTACCTAGTGGCATCCTAAACGTGGCTATTGTACTTTTGTGTAGTCAAACTAGTGGAAAGATATTTGCAGCATGTCTGCCTGCATTGCACACTCAAACTTTTTTTAACTAAGCCATTATACTAGCAAACAGTCAGTGTACCTAGTGGCATCCTAAACGTGGCTATTGTACTTTTGTGTAGTCACACTAGTGGAAAGATATTTGCAGCACGTCTGCCTGCATTGCACACTCAAACTCTTTTTAACTAAGCCATTATACTAGCAAACAGTCAGTGTACCTAGTGGCATCCTAAACGTGGCTATTGGACTTTTGTGTAGTCACACTAGTGCAAAGATATTTGCAGCACGTCTGCCTGCATTGCACACTCAAACTTTTTTTAACTAAGCCATTATACTAGCAAACAGTCAGTGTACCTAGTGGCATCCTAAACATGGATATTGTACTTTTGTGTAGTCACACTAGTGGAAAGATATTTGCAGCACGTCTGCCTGCATTGCACACTCAAACTCTTTTTAACTAAGCCATTATACTAGCAAACAGTCAGTGTACCTAGTGGCATCCTAAACGTGGCTATTGTACTTTTGTGTAGTCAAACTAGTGGAAAGATATTTGCAGCATGTCTGCCTGCATTGCACACTCAAACTCTTTTTAACTAAGCCATTATACTAGCAAACAGTCAGTGTACCTAGTGGCATCCTAAACGTGGCTATTGTACTTTTGTGTAGTCCCACTAGTGCAAAGATATTTGCAGCACCTCTGCCTGCATTGGACACTCAAACTCATTGTTACTAAGCCATTATACTAGCAAATACTGAGTGAACTTAGTGGCATCCTAAACGTGGCTATTGGACTTCTGTATAGTCCCACTAGTGCAAAGATATTTGCAGCACCTCTGCCTGCATTGCACACTCAAACTCATTGTTACTAAGCCATTATACTAGCAAACACTGAGTGAACTTAGTGTCATCCTAAACGTGGCTATTGGACTTCTGTATAGTCCCACTAGTGCAAAGATATTTGCAGCACCTCTGCCTGCATTGCACACTCAAACTCATTGTTACTAAGCCATTATACTAGCAAACACTGAGTGAACTTAGTGTCATCCTAAACGTGGCTATTGGACTTCTGTATAGTCCCACTAGTGCAAAGATATTTGCAGCACCTCTGCCTGCATTGCACACTCAAACTCATTGTTACTAAGCCATTATACTAGCAAACACTGAGTGAACTTAGTGTCATCCTAAACGTGGCTATTGGACTTCTGTATAGTCCCACTAGTGCAAAGATATTTGCAGCACCTCTGCCTGCATTGCACTCTCAAACTCATTGTTACTAAGCCATTATACTAGCAAACAGTCAGTGAACCTAGTGGCATCCTAAACGTGGCTATTGGACTTTTGTCTAGTCACACTAGTGCAAATCTATGTGCAGCACCTGTGCATGACACCCTCCTGCTCTGTTTTTAATAAGCTATAATGATAGCAAAAAATACTGCCATTTAGTGGCATCATAGAACTGGCTGTTGTATTCCATTAGTTCCCCACTGGTGCTAAGCTATTTCTAGCACCTCTACATGACACCCTCATGCACATTTTGCTACGCTAATGTTATAGCAAACTCAGGGAATTCATTGCTGCATTTGATAATTCGGAGGGATAGAAAGTGAGGCTGTAAGGGGTAGTCGGACCCCTGGTAGTGAAGGAGCGGTTTTTCCCCCCCTGAAGATGCCACAGTAGTATGGTGGCAAATTGTAAATGTTGATGGTAAAATGTTACCGGTCATAAACTGTTTCCCCACTAGGTGCCAGTGTAGAGCAGTGGTTCCCCTGGTAACAGTGGCAGGGAAGGAGGGGAGGGCAGCCTAGGTGGGGAAGGAAGGAAGGGAGGTCTCTGAATGCAGAGCAGTGTGTGCAGGACAGGGTAGTAGTCGGATGTGACTGAAGAGAGGAGTCTGAGGTGCCGGGGCAGAGTGTGGAAGTGGTGCAGTGGCAGAAGAAGTGGAAGAGTCAAGACTAGTCCCAAAGCCGGTGGTGTGTACTAGAGTGGAGTGCAGCTATCAGGGGGATAACAAGTGTCCCCTGCAGGTGAAGGAGAGTGACCGTCAGCAAAAAGGGGAAACCGTCAGGAAGGAACGTAATCTGTAACGTTAAAGTGAAGTACTGAAGTAACTTGCTGCTGAGAAGTGTAACAGAAAATGGAAGCCTCGTTCAATAAAATGTTTCTTAGTTTACCAGCTGCCTGTCAGTGGCTCTTTTCTGTAACTGATGAAGGGGCTGGCGAGCCGAGGGAAAACGGCGTAACGGAGAACTCAGGTACCGGCACGAACGCGTCCCTGCCACCCACACTCTGCCCCACAAACAACACCCCTGTTTTAACAGTGACGGCCGGGCCGGGGGTCAGCCTGCCACCCCCTGGGCGGGAGACCGCGACTACAACCCCTGAGGCGCCCCCTGCCCCCGTTACAAACTGGCGTAGTCGGCAGGATCAAGCCTGCATGCAAGAAACCCCGACCAGAGACTGTGAGGAAGATCAAGTGGTGCCTGACGTGCTGAACAGGCCACAAGATGGCGGCAAGATGGCGGCCGTCCTCATGGACTCAGCAGAGGCGCGAAAAGTTGGCGCCAAACGAAAAATGCTGGGCTGGCCTGGGAGGAAGAAGCCCAGAGTGCACCGCCCAAAGAGGGGAGGTACCTGCCCCAAGAAGCTGCAGAGGTCTAGAGACGTGGGCGGCGCCGCAAGAAAGAAAAGGCGTCATCAACGCTATGCAGACCTGGTGGGTGAAGCCGGGGGCGGAGTGTGTGCTAAAGCAGGAAAAGAAGAACCGCCTCCACCTTCCCCGGCGCCATTGCAATCCCAGCAGCAGAAGCAACAGTTCCAGTTACCTGCGCTAAACAGAATGGAGGCCAGGACAGACAAGCAAGCCGTAGCGGGCACGCTGGTGCCCGTAGGACGCAGAAGAGAACGTCCGATGGAGAGCTCGGTGGGAGAGTTACCCACCATCACGTTGCCGGCAAGCATGATACCGGCCGTGACTGGAGTCTCGGAGAAACCAGCAAAGGTCACGTTTTTTACCTCATGGGATGCCGTTACCGTGGAAACGACGACGGAAGTCTGGGCCACCTACAAGTCCCGGCTGACTCTGGGGAGCAGGCCACCAGGAGCATCCGTACAGATTCCGGAGGCGCCCGCGTCTGTTAAGGTAGGCCCTCTGCCCCCCTCAGGAGTTAAGGCCCCGTACTGGCAAGATATCCCAGAACCAGAGGTAATCGTCCGGAAGAGAGTGATTTGTTTGCCGTTGAAAACCAGTACTGTTGAAAGCCGGTGAATGTTTCCAGTTACAGTAACGTTAAAAGTACTGAACCCGGGAGGAGCTTAATGCAGAGCTGTGCGTGGACTCCTTCCGTGACTGTTTAGAAGGAATCTTGTTGTCTTGTTATTTTCTGCCCACCCAAAGACCGGGAGCGCTTGGAAATAGCCTCCAGGCAGAAGGTCAGCTAAGACCGGGAGCGCCTGAGGAGGGCCTCCGGGCAGATGTGCGACTAAGACCAGGAGCTTCCCTGGAGGGACTCCGGGCACCAAACTTGTGTGCCAGTCTGTGTGTTTTAAGTATTGTGTTTTCCTACATGTATTGTTTTGCAGGTACGAACCTCGCCAGGAGGCTGAGGTTAAAGAGGGGAGGAATGTAAGGGGTAGTCGGACCCCTGGTAGTGAAGGAGCGGTTTTTCCCCCCCTGAAGACGCCACAGTAGTATGGTGGCAAATTGTAAATGTTGATGGTAAAATGTTACCGGTCATAAACTGTTTCCCCACTAGGTGCCAGTGTAGAGCAGTGGTTCCCCTGGTAACAGTGGCAGGGAAGGAGGGGAGGGCAGCCTAGGTGGGGAAGGAAGGAAGGGAGGTCTCTGAATGCAGAGCAGTGTGTGCAGGACAGGGTAGTAGTCGGATGTGACTGAAGAGAGGAGTCTGAGGTGCCGGGGCAGAGTGTGGAAGTGGTGCAGTGGCAGAAGAAGTGGAAGAGTCAAGACTAGTCCCAAAGCCGGTGGTGTGTACTAGAGTGGAGTGCAGCTATCAGGGGGATAACAAGTGTCCCCTGCAGGTGAAGGAGAGTGACCGTCAGCAAAAAGGGGAAACCGTCAGGAAGGAACGTAATCTGTAACGTTAAAGTGAAGTACTGAAGTAACTTGCTGCTGAGAAGTGTAACAGAAAATGGAAGCCTCGTTCAATAAAATGTTTCTTAGTTTACCAGCTGCCTGTCAGTGGCTCTTTTCTGTAACTGATGAAGGGGCTGGCGAGCCGAGGGAAAACGGCGTAACGGAGAACTCAGGTACCGGCACGAACGCGTCCCTGCCACCCACACTCTGCCCCACAAACAACACCCCTGTTTTAACAGTGACGGCCGGGCCGGGGGTCAGCCTGCCACCCCCTGGGCGGGAGACCGCGACTACAACCCCTGAGGCGCCCCCTGCCCCCGTTACAAACTGGCGTAGTCGGCAGGATCAAGCCTGCATGCAAGAAACCCCGACCAGAGACTGTGAGGAAGATCAAGTGGTGCCTGACGTGCTGAACAGGCCACAAGATGGCGGCAAGATGGCGGCCGTCCTCATGGACTCAGCAGAGGCGCAAAAAGTTGGCGCCAAACGAAAAACGCTGGGCTGGCCTGGGAGGAAGAAGCCCAGAGTGCACCGCCCAAAGAGGGGAGGTACCTGCCCCAAGAAGCTGCAGAGGTCTAGAGATGTGGGCGGCGCCGCAAGAAAGAAAAGGCGTCATCAACGCTATGCAGACCTGGTGGGTGAAGCCGGGGGCGGAGTGTGTGCTAAAGCGGGAAAAGAAGAACCGCCTCCACCTTCCCCGGCGCCATTGCAATCCCAGCAGCAGAAGCAACAGTTCCAGTTACCTGCGCTAAACAGAATGGAGGCCAGGACAGACAAGCAAGCCGTAGCGGGCGCGCTGGTGCCCGTAGGACGCAGAAGAGAACGTCCGATGGAGAGCTCGGTGGGAGAGTTACCCACCATCACGTTGCCGGCAAGCATGATACCGGCCGTGACTGGAGTCTCGGAGAAACCAGCAAAGGTCACGTTTTTTACCTCATGGGATGCCGTTACCGTGGAAACGACGACGGAAGTCTGGGCCACCTACAAGTCCCGGCTGACTCTGGGGAGCGGGCCACCAGGAGCATCCGTACAGATTCCGGAGGCGCCCGCGTCTGTTAAGGTAGGCCCTCTGCCCCCCTCAGGAGTTAAGGCCCCGTACTGGCAAGATATCCCAGAACCAGAGGTAATCGTCCGGAAGAGAGTGATTTGTTTGCCGTTGAAAACCAGTACTGTTGAAAGCCGGTGAATGTTTCCAGTTACAGTAACGTTAAAAGTACTGAACCCGGGAGGAGCTTAATGCAGAGCTGTGCGTGGACTCCTTCCATGACTGTTTAGAAGGAATCTTGTTGTCTTGTTATTTTCTGCCCACCCAAAGACCGGGAGCGCTTGGAAATAGCCTCCGGGCAGAAGGTCAGCTAAGACCGGGAGCGCCTGAGGAGGGCCTCCGGGCAGATGTGCGACTAAGACCAGGAGCTTCCCTGGAGGGACTCCGGGCACCAAACTTGTGTGCCAGTCTGTGTGTTTTAAGTATTGTGTTTTCCTACATGTATTGTTTTGCAGGTACGAACCTCGCCAGGAGGCTGAGGTTAAAGAGGGGAGGAATGTAAGGGGTAGTCGGACCCCTGGTAGTGAAGGAGCGGTTTTTCCCCCCCTGAAGACGCCACAGTAGTATGGTGGCAAATTGTAAATGTTGATGGTAAAATGTTACCGGTCATAAACTGTTTCCCCACTAGGTGCCAGTGTAGAGCAGTGGTTCCCCTGGTAACAGTGGCAGGGAAGGAGGGGAGGGCAGCCTAGGTGGGGAAGGAAGGAAGGGAGGTCACTGAATGCAGAGCAGTGTGTGCAGGACAGGGTAGTAGTCGGATGTGACTGAAGAGAGGAGTCTGAGGTGCCGGGGCAGAGTGTGGAAGTGGTGCAGTGGCAGAAGAAGTGGAAGAGTCAAGACTAGTCCCAAAGCCGGTGGTGTGTACTAGAGTGGAGTGCAGCTATCAGGGGGATAACAAGTGTCCCCTGCAGGTGAAGGAGAGTGACCGTCAGCAAAAAGGGGAAACCGTCAGGAAGGAACGTAATCTGTAACGTTATTATTATTATTATTATTATTTATTATTATAGCGCCATTTATTCCATGGCGCTTTACAAGTGAAAGAGGGTATACGTACAACAATCATTAACAGTACAAGACAGACTGGTATAGGAGGAGAGAGGACCCTGCCCGCGAGGGTTAAAGTGAAGTACTGAAGTAACTTGCTGCTGAGAAGTGTAACAGAAAATGGAAGCCTCGTTCAATAAAATGTTTCTTAGTTTACCAGCTGCCTGTCAGTGGCTCTTTTCTGTAACTGATGAAGGGGCTGGCGAGCCGAGGGAAAACGGCGTAACGGAGAACTCAGGTACCGGCACGAACGCGTCCCTGCCACCCACACTCTGCCCCACAAACAACACCCCTGTTTTAACAGTGACGGCCGGGCCGGGGGTCAGCCTGCCACCCCCTGGGCGGGAGACCGCGACTACAACCCCTGAGGCGCCCCCTGCCCCCGTTACAAGGCTTCCTTTAGCTTTTCCTTCTGTTCATAGACAGCATTTCCAAGTTCACACCCGAAGAGCAATTTCTCCTCCACGTCTAAGTGTGGAGAGGCAGCTAGTGCGCATGCGTGTGCCGATTTACCCCAGCTGCAGCCTAACTACAGTGTTTTGCCTAGTGAGTATGCTCAGCCTGACTGTGCCATTCCTGACGCTAAGTCTTCATTTCGGGATACAGCGCATGCTCCCACACTAAGTGTCAAAAGCCTCTTTGCACAGGTACTTGCATTCCGTGCCGGGTCTAAGTCCTGTTTTGTGCCTAGACACCATGCTAAAGCTGATAGTCTTTTTTCAGAGACTGTATTTCATGCTACTGAGCATGCTCAGGCACTTACTGCATCAGAGACTAGGTCCGGTAATGAACTCTTTGGCCCTGCCCCTGATGTGGGGGTCCCATATAGACCACAGGGCATCAGGTGTCCTCCCAAATGGCTTGCAGAGGCCCACCCCTATGACTTGTCACCGCATTATTGATGGTCAGACGATGACTGGTGAGGTGTTTGGGTCATGGCAGCCATGAGGTCATCATTGAAGTTGCGGTTCCAAATAGGACGCTAGTTATGCCACTCATGACGTGTCACTCTACTTTTGTCTCCAGGAGGTTCATTGTGGTTCACCCTGGTTTGGGGCGGACCCAGGTTATAAAAGGGGCTGGAGCCAACAAGGAGGTGCGCATTCTTCTATTATGCTCCGAAAGAGCACACCTCCATGTGTTGAACCCATTGCGGCTTTAGGCCAGAGGTAGGCAGGGATAGGGTGTCGATGCAGGCCACCACCACAGTTGGTAACGCAGAACGGTTAAGACCAGCTCCTGTCCTACCAGTCCTGCTTGTGCAGCCCAGTGGCATTAACAGGCCTGCTGCTGCTGATGCGCCTGCTGTCCACAGGTGTGGCCCCTATGCACACGGTCAGCGTACTCAATGGCTCCTGTGTTGTTAACAGGGAGTTCCTGGGCTGGGTGGGCATGTGGACCCTGTGACGCTAACAGGGCTCCCAGTCTCCAGATCCGAATGGTGTCTAACTCAGTTCAGGCTACTATTAGTTTCATAGCCACACAGCTCTGTATCCTCCACCAAATCTTCCAGTTGCCAACCTCTCCTTTTCCAACTGGGAGCACGGTGGACACTGACTGCTGATGGGGATATATACCTTTCTCTTTCTTTTCTTATTAATTTTCGTTATATAGCGGTAACATAGTATATACCACCTTATCCAAATCTGCCAGTCCCACTGTAACAGATGGTGTTTCTTCATCAAATGTTACTTTTGCTTAACCACCAAATCCACGGACCAAAACTTTTTTCCCCTTTCCAACACACCTGTTCCCCTTTCCACCAGCATCTGTCCTTTTTCAACTCATTTTGGTATATGACCAAAAGTGCAACTCTGCAGGGACACCGTACTCAACGCCATCTCAGCACAGCAGCCATCCCTCGGTCCCTCCGATGTGGACAAGGAAAAGACCATTTCCTCCTATCCATGACAAAGCGTTGAGATTCACTCTGTGCAGCACTGGTGTTTAGTGGAAAAGCAGATCTAAGATTGCGTACCACATTCTGCAGATACTCCTGTATACGTGCGTCCATTTCTATGGCAGGAATTATTTCGCCAAATTTTGTCTTGTACCGGGGATCTAACAGTGTGGCAACCCAGTATTCTGGATTACTTCGAATTCGTACAATCCGAGGGTCATGTAGGTAGTGCAGCAAGAAGGCGCTCATGTGTCTTGTGCATCCAGGAGGACCAAGTCTTTGGTGTGTTGGTGGCAGAGAGGTGAGAATCGTGCCTCCTTCCTCTGCCCTCTCCCCACAACCTCGCACAACCAAAATGTGAGCAAGCTCTCACTCATCTGCTGAGTCTTCCATGCCCATCGCCAGTTCGTCCTCCATTTCTTCATGGGCTCCTGCACTTTCCTCAACACTTTTTTTGCTGATACTATGCGCCCTTGTTAATCCCTCTCCCTCACCATGACTGCCGCATAAGTTCCGCTGACCATCTGGACCTCGTAGATCTTGTTATCCCTTCCGCATATGACTCCTCCTGTACTTCCTCCCCTTCCTCTTGTCCCAACACCTGACTCCGAATAATAATTACAGTGTGCTCCATCATGTAGATGACCAGAATTGTCACGCTGAGAATGACATTGCCAGTGCTAAACATCTTCGTCGACATTTGTAAACTGTGTAGCAGGGTGCATAGGTCCTTGATCTGACACCACTCCAGCAGCGTGATCTGCACCACCTCTGGATCAAGTTATCCCAGGCTATATGTCATACCGTATTTCAGCAGGGCTCTGCGGTGCTGCCACACACGCTGCAACATGTGCAGATTCCAATTCCTGCGTGTCGGAACATCGCATTTCCGGTGTTTAACTGCCAGACCCTAAGACTTCCGGAGTGATGAAAGTTGTTGAGCTGCTGTGTGCGCACGATGGAAGTGAGCACATAGCGAGCGTGCCCACTGCACAAGGCCATGTAGGCCGGGATGGTGTTTTAAAAATTGCTGGAGAATTAGGTTCAACACGTGAGCCATACAAGGCACGTGTGTCACATTGCCCCGACGATGGCCTGCAGCCAGGTTTGCATCATTGCCGCACACGGCTGTTAAGTCACCAACGGAGTACGCTCCGTCAATTTGTACTCCAGTCGCCAGGTGACAACGTGTTCCTTTCATGCATAGTGCTGATGATGGGAGAGGAGTCGATGCCAGCGGCGCAGGTGGACGCAGGTTATGCTCACCCACTGGGCTGCATTACCTTGACAGATGCAGAATCTCTGGCTGAATGTAGCTGGTGGGTATCTCACAGATGAAATACCATCATTCAGCTACAACCAATGGGAAGACACCACACCCTTTTTTATGCCCATCCTGTCTGCAGACCACTGCCAGACATAGCTATGAACCTCTGGTTAATTTTACCCCCAGTTCAGTTTTATGATTTTGTGTGCTTGTTACCTGACTACTTTTCCTGCTTGCTGTTTATGTACCTTGTTGGCCGATCCGCATTTCACCTCTGCTTGTTTTCTGATTAAGTCCTGGCCGTCCCATTCTGTTCCTGTTCCTCAATTAATGTTTTGACCCTGCCTGACTACTATTCTCTGGAACTGCAGCCTTCCACAGGTATTAATCACCTTGGGCCCTGTGTAATTCCTAATCCCTGTATAGGGGTTAAAGGGTTTCAGGGTTCTAGGGGTCCTGCTTGGTGAGTGGCTTCCCTCTAGCCTATCATTTACAGCCCATCTGAGTGTGTGGATCAAAAAAGGCGTTACACCGTGCTCTCTGCAGAAGGCCATGTGGGCCAGGATAGTGCTTTAAAAATTGCTGGACAACCAGGTTCAACACGTGAACCACACAAGGCACGTGTGTCACATTGTCACAGCGAAGGGCCGCACCCATGTTTGCATCATTGTCGCACCCGGCCTTCCCTGGCTGCTGGTTGAGTGGAGACAACCATTGATGAAACTCGGTCTCCAGAGCTAACCGTCCACAACTTCTCAACGGTGTGACTCACATTTCCCATACATTTCAAAGTAAACCTTTGACCGCCTGATGGCATTGAGCTCTGCTGCCAGCATAGTAAGGAGGTGTGTGGTAGTCCTTGTGCGCAGTTACAAGGAAGGGTGGCCTGACCACACAGGGTTTGCGCCAAGGTGGAGGACCCACACGAGGTTGAAGAGGCAGAAGCAGTGTATTAACTTCTACATACAGAAGAAGGATTGACACAACTCGTGGGGACGGCAAGACTTGTACAGCAGACCCTTCTCCATCTCTCCCCACAGTAACCCATTGCCCAGTCAGCGACATGTAACGCCCCTGTCCATGCTTACTGGGCCAATTATCTGTGGTGAAATGCACCCTGTCACACAGAGTTTCTCAAGGAATCAGTGATGTTTACTGCGACATGCTGGTGTAGCGCGTGCACGCCTTTGTTGGAGAAGGAGTGGCGCCTGGGCATCGGCTCTTGGGGCACTGCGATGGGCATAAGGTATCGAAAATACTTGGTTAAAAAGGTTGGAAAGGCAGCATTTTGGTAGCCAACAGTTTCCAGATGCTGAAAGTCAACCTCTAAGCCATGACATGCCCTTCTAAAAGCATGTAAAACACAGTAAGGGGACTCCAACCACAGTCTCCCTCGTTGCCACTAATTGGGCCACACACACCCCACTTGACTGGCATCAGTTGACCCCCCCTTTTGAAAAAGAAAAAGATGCTTGGCATGAAGCACTCTCAAAAATACGCGTGCCTTTCCCGTCCCCTGGATGACCCAGGGGAAGAAAAGTCCTCTGAGAGCCATGACTTGTTCATCTTGGTTCTTTTAGAAACACAGCGAGGGGACTCCAACCACAGTCTCCCTCGTTTCCACTAACTGGGCCACACACACCCCACTTGACTGGCATCAGTTGACCTTCCCTTTTGAAAAAGAAAAAGATGCTTGGCATGAAGCACTCTCAAAAATACGCGTGCCTTTCCCGTCCCCTGGCTGACCCAGGGGAAGAAAAGTCCTCTGAGAGCCATGACTTGTTCATCTTGGTTCTTTTAGAAACACAGCGAGGGGACTCCAACCACAGTCTCCCTCGTTGCCACTAACTGGGCCACACACACCCCACTTGACTGGCATCAGTTGACCTTCCCTTTTGAAAAAGAAAAAGATGCTTGGCATGAAGCACTCTCAAAAATACGTGTGCCTTTCCCGTCCCCTGGCTGACCCAGGGGAAGAAAAGTCCTCTGAGAGCCATGACTTGTTCATCTTGCTTCTTTTAGAAACACAGCGAGGGGACTCCAACCACAGTCTCCCTCGTTGCCACTAACTGGGCCACACACACCCCACTTGACTGGCATCAGTTGACCTTCCCTTTTGAAAAAGAAAAAGATGCTTGGCATGAAGCACTCTCAAAAATACGCGTGCCTTTCCCATCCCCTGGCTGACCCAGGGGAACAAAAGTCCTCTGAGAGCCATGACTTGTTCATCTTGGTTCTTTTAGAAACACAGCGAGGGGACTCCAACCACAGTCTCCCTCGTTGCCACTAATTGGGCCACACACACCCCACTTGACTGGCATCAGTTGACCCCCCCTTTTGAAAAAGAAAAAGATGCTTGGCATGAAGCACTCTCAAAAATACGCGTGCCTTTCCCGTCCCCTGGATGACCCAGGGGAAGAAAAGTCCTCTGAGAGCCATGACTTGTTCATCTTGGTTCTTTTAGAAACACAGCGAGGGGACTCCAACCACAGTCTCCCTCGTTTCCACTAACTGGGTCAGACACACCCCACTTGACTGGCATCAGTTGACCTTCCCTTTTGAAAAAGAAAAAGATGCTTGGCATGAAGCACTCTCAAAAATACGCGTGCCTTTCCCGTCCCCTGGCTGACCCAGGGGAAGAAAAGTCGTCTGAGAGCCATGACTTGTTCATCTTGGTTCTTTTAGAAACACAGCGAGGGGACTCCAACCACAGTCTCCCTCATTGCCACTAACTGGGCCACACACACCCCACTTGACTGGCATCAGTTGACCTTCCCTTTTGAAAAAGAAAAAGATGCTTGGCATGAAGCACTCTCAAAAATACGCGTGCCTTTCCCGTCCCCTGGCTGACCCAGGGGAAGAAAAGTCCTCTGAGAGCCATGACTTGTTCATCTTGGTTCTTTAAGAAACACAGCGAGGGGACTCCAACCACAGTCTCCCTCGTTGCCACTAATTGGGCCACACACACCCCACTTGACTGGCATCAGTTGACCCCCCCTTTTGAAAAAGTAAAAGATGCTTGGCATGAAGCACTCTCAAAAATACGCGTGCCTTTCCCGTCCCCTGGATGACCCAGGGGAATAAAAGTCCTCTTAGAGCCATGACTTGTTCATCTTGGTTCTTTTAGAAACACAGCGAGGGGACTCCAACCACAGTCTCCCTCGTTTCCACTAACTGGGCCACACACACCCCACTTGACTGGCATCAGTTGACCTTCCCTTTTGAAAAAGAAAAAGATGCTTGGCATGAAGCACTCTCAAAAATACACGTGCCTTTCCCGTCCCCTGGCTGACCAAGGGGAAGAAAAGTCCTCTGAGAGCCATGACTTGTTCATCTTGGTTCTTTTAGAAACACAGCGAGGGGACTCCAACCACAGTCTCCCTTGTTGCCACTAATTGGGCCACACACACCCCACTTGACTGGCATCAGTTGACACCCCCTTTTGAAAAAGAAAAAGATGCTTGGCATGAAGCACTCTCAAAAATACGCGTGCCTTTCCCGTCCCCTGGATGACCCAGGGGAAGAAAAGTCCTCTGAGAGCCATGACTTGTTCATCTTGGTTCTTTTAGAAACACAGCGAGGGGACTCCAACCACAGTCTCCCTCGTTTCCACTAACTGGGCCACACACACCCCACTTGACTGGCATCAGTTGACCTTCCCTTTTGAAAAAGAAAAAGATGCTTGGCATGAAGCACTCTCAAAAATACGCGTGCCTTTCCCGTCCCCTGGCTGACCCAGGGGAAGAAAAGTCCTCTGAGAGCCATGACTTGTTCATCTTGGTTCTTTAAGAAACACAGCGAGGGGACTCCAACCACAGTCTCCCTCGTTGCCACTAACTGGGCCACACACACCCCACTTGACTGGCATCAGTTGACCTTCCCTTTTGAAAAAGAAAAAGATGCTTGGCATGAAGCACTCTCAAAAATACGCGTGCCTTTCCCGTCCCCTGGCTGACCCAGGGGAAGAAAAGTCCTCTGAGAGCCATAACTTGTTCATCTTGGTTCTTTTAGAAACACAGCGAGGGGACTCCAACCACAGTCTCCCTCGTTGCCACTAATTGGGCCACACACACCCCACTTGACTGGCATCAGTTGACCCCCCCTTTTGAAAAAGAAAAAAATGCTTGGCATGAAGCGCTCTCAAAAATACGCGTGCCTTTCCCGTCCCCTGGATGACCCAGGGGAAGAAAAGTCCTCTGAGAGCCATGACTTGTTCATCTTGGTTCTTTTAGAAACACAGCGAGGGGACTCCAACCACAGTCTCCCTCGTTTCCACTAACTTGGCCACACACACCCCACTTGACTGGCATCAGTTGACCTTCCCTTTTGAAAAAGAAAAAGATGCTTGGCATGAAGCACTCTCAAAAATACGCGTGCCTTTCCCGTCCCCTGGCTGACCCAGGGGAAGAAAAGTCCTCTGAGAGCCATGACTTGTTCATCTTGGTTCTTTAAGAAACACAGCGAGGGGACTCCAACCACAGTCTCCCTCGTTGCCACTAATTGGGCCACACACACCCCACTTGACTGGCATCAGTTGACCCCCCCTTTTGAAAAAGTAAAAGATGCTTGGCATGAAGCACTCTCAAAAATACGCGTGCCTTTCCCGTCCCCTGGATGACCCAGGGGAAGAAAAGTCCTCTTAGAGCCATGACTTGTTCATCTTGGTTCTTTTAGAAACACAGCGAGGGGACTCCAACCACAGTCTCCCTCGTTTCCACTAACTGGGCCACACACACCCCACTTGACTGGCATCAGTTGACCTTCCCTTTTGAAAAAGAAAAAGATGCTTGGCATGAAGCACTCTCAAAAATACACGTGCCTTTCCCGTCCCCTGGCTGACCAAGGGGAAGAAAAGTCCTCTGAGAGCCATGACTTGTTCATCTTGGTTCTTTTAGAAACACAGCGAGGGGACTCCAACCACAGTCTCCCTTGTTGCCACTAATTGGGCCACACACACCCCACTTGACTGGCATCAGTTGACACCCCCTTTTGAAAAAGAAAAAGATGCTTGGCATGAAGCACTCTCAAAAATACGCGTGCCTTTCCCGTCCCCTGGATGACCCAGGGGAAGAAAAGTCCTCTGAGAGCCATGACTTGTTCATCTTGGTTCTTTTAGAAACACAGCGAGGGGACTCCAACCACAGTCTCCCTCGTTTCCACTAACTGGGCCACACACACCCCACTTGACTGGCATCAGTTGACCTTCCCTTTTGAAAAAGAAAAAGATGCTTGGCATGAAGCACTCTCAAAAATACGCGTGCCTTTCCCGTCCCCTGGCTGACCCAGGGGAAGAAAAGTCCTCTGAGAGCCATGACTTGTTCATCTTGGTTCTTTAAGAAACACAGCGAGGGGACTCCAACCACAGTCTCCCTCGTTGCCACTAACTGGGCCACACACACCCCACTTGACTGGCATCAGTTGACCTTCCCTTTTGAAAAAGAAAAAGATGCTTGGCATGAAGCACTCTCAAAAATACGCGTGCCTTTCCCGTCCCCTGGCTGACCCAGGGGAAGAAAAGTCCTCTGAGAGCCATAACTTGTTCATCTTGGTTCTTTTAGAAACACAGCGAGGGGACTCCAACCACAGTCTCCCTCGTTGCCACTAATTGGGCCACACACACCACACTTGACTGGCATCAGTTGACCCCCCCTTTTGAAAAAGAAAAAAATGCTTGGCATGAAGCGCTCTCAAAAATACGCGTGCCTTTCCCGTCCCCTGGATGACCCAGGGGAAGAAAAGTCCTCTGAGAGCCATGACTTGTTCATCTTGGTTCTTTTAGAAACACAGCGAGGGGACTCCAACCACAGTCTCCCTCGTTTCCACTAACTTGGCCACACACACCCCACTTGACTGGCATCAGTTGACCTTCCCTTTTGAAAAAGAAAAAGATGCTTGGCATGAAGCACTCTCAAAAATACGCGTGCCTTTCCCGTCCCCTGGCTGACCCAGGGGAAGAAAAGTCCTCTGAGAGCCATGACTTGTTCATCTTGGTTCTTTAAGAAACACAGCGAAAGGGCTCCAACCACAGTCTCCCTCGTTGCCACTAATTGGGCCACACACACCCCACTTGACTGGCATCAGTTGACCCCCCCTTTTGAAAAAGTAAAAGATGCTTGGCATGAAGCACTCTCAAAAATACGCGTGCCTTTCCCGTCCCCTGGATGACCCAGGGGAAGAAAAGTCCTCTTAGAGCCATGACTTGTTCATCTTGGTTCTTTTAGAAACACAGCGAGGGGACTCCAACCACAGTCTCCCTCGTTTCCACTAACTGGGCCACACACACCCCACTTGACTGGCATCAGTTGACCTTCCCTTTTGAAAAAGAAAAAGATGCTTGGCATGAAGCACTCTCAAAAATACACGTGCCTTTCCCGTCCCCTGGCTGACCAAGGGGAAGAAAAGTCCTCTGAGAGCCATGACTTGTTCATCTTGGTTCTTTTAGAAACACAGCGAGGGGACTCCAACCACAGTCTCCCTTGTTGCCACTAATTGGGCCACACACACCCCACTTGACTGGCATCAGTTGACACCCCCTTTTGAAAAAGAAAAAGATGCTTGGCATGAAGCACTCTCAAAAATACGCGTGCCTTTCCCGTCCCCTGGATGACCCAGGGGAAGAAAAGTCCTCTGAGAGCCATGACTTGTTCATCTTGGTTCTTTTAGAAACACAGCGAGGGGACTCCAACCACAGTCTCCCTCGTTTCCACTAACTGGGCCACACACACCCCACTTGACTGGCATCAGTTGACCTTCCCTTTTGAAAAAGAAAAAGATGCTTGGCATGAAGCACTCTCAAAAATACGCGTGCCTTTCCCGTCCCCTGGCTGACCCAGGGGAAGAAAAGTCCTCTGAGAGCCATGACTTGTTCATCTTGGTTCTTTAAGAAACACAGCGAGGGGACTCCAACCACAGTCTCCCTCGTTGCCACTAACTGGGCCACACACACCCCACTTGACTGGCATCAGTTGACCTTCCCTTTTGAAAAAGAAAAAGATGCTTGGCATGAAGCACTCTCAAAAATACGCGTGCCTTTCCCGTCCCCTGGCTGACCCAGGGGAAGAAAAGTCCTCTGAGAGCCATAACTTGGTCATCTTGGTTCTTTTAGAAACACAGCGAGGGGACTCCAACCACAGTCTCCCTTGTTGCCACTAATTGGGCCACACACACCCCACTTGACTGGCATCAGTTGACCCCCCCTTTTGAAAAAGAAAAAAATGCTTGGCATGAAGCGCTCTCAAAAATACGCGTGCCTTTCCCGTCCCCTGGATGACCCAGGGGAAGAAAAGTCCTCTGAGAGCCATGACTTGTTCATCTTGGTTCTTTTAGAAACACAGCGAGGGGACTCCAACCACAGTCTCCCTCGTTTCCACTAACTTGGCCACACACACCCCACTTGACTGGCATCAGTTGACCTTCCCTTTTGAAAAAGAAAAAGATGCTTGGCATGAAGCACTCTCAAAACTACGCGTGCCTTTCCCGTCCCCTGGCTGACCCAGGGGAAGAAAAGTCCTCTGAGAGCCATGACTTGTTCATCTTGGTTCTTTTAGAAACACAGCGAGGGGACTCCAACCACAGTCTCCCTCGTTGCCACTAACTGGGCCACACACACCCCACTTGACTGGCATCAGTTGACCTTCCCTTTTTAAAAAGAAAAAGATGCTTGGCATGAAGCACTCTCAAAAATACGCGTGCCTTTCCCGTCCCCTGGCTGACCCAGGGGAAGAAAAGTCCTCTGAGAGCCATGACTTGTTCATCTTGGTTCTTTTAGAAACACAGCGTGGGGACTCCAACCACAGTCTCCCTCGTTGCCACTAATTGGGCCACACACACCCCACTTGACTGGCATCAGTTGACCTTCCCTTTTGAAAAAGAAAAAGATGCTTGGCATGAAGCACTCTCAAAAATACGCGTGCCTTTCCCATCCCCTGGCTGACCCAGGGGAAGAAAAGTCCTCTGAGAGCCATGACTTGTTCATCTTGGTTCTTTTAGAAACACAGCGAGGGGACTCCAACCACAGTCTCCCTCGTTTCCACTAACTGGGCCACACACACCCCACTTGACTGGCATCAGTTGACCTTCCCTTTTGAAAAAGAAAAAGATGCTTGGCATGAAGCACTCTCAAAAATACGCGTGCCTTTCCCGTCCCCTGGCTGACCCAGGGGAAGAAAAGTCCTCTGAGAGCCATGACTTCTTCATCTTGGTTCTTTTAGAAACACAGCGAGGGGACTCCAACCACAGTCTCCCTCGTTTCCACTAACTGGGCCACACACACCCCACTTGACTGGCATCAGTTGACCTTCCCTTTTGAAAAAGAAAAAGATGCTTGGCATGAAGCACTCTCAAAAATACGCGTGCCTTTCCCGTCCCCTGGCTGACCCAGGGGAAGTAAAGTCCTCTGAGAGCCATGACTTGTTCATCTTGCTTCTTTTAGAAACACAGCGAGGGGACTCCAACCACAGTCTCCCTCGTTTCCACTAACTGGGCCACACACACCCCACTTGACTGGCATCAGTTGACCTTCCCTTTTGAAAAAGAAAAAGATGCTTGGCATGAAGCACTCTCAAAAATACGTGTGCCTTTCCCGTCCCCTCTCTGACCCAGGGGAAGAAAAGTCCTCTGAGAGCCATGACTTGTTCATCTTGCTTCTTTTAGAAACACAGCGAGGGGACTCCAACCACAGTCTCCCTCGTTGCCACTAATTGGGCCACACACACCCCACTTGACTGGCATCAGTTGACCCCCCCTTTTGAAAAAGAAAAAGATGCTTGGCATGAAGCACTCTCAAAAATACGCGTGCCTTTCCTGTCCCCTGGCTGACCCAGGGGAAGAAAAGTCCTCTGAGAGCCATGACTTGTTCATCTTGGTTCTTTTAGAAACACAGCGAGGGGACTCCAACCACAGTCTCCCTCGTTGCCACTAATTGGGCCACACACACCCCACTTGACTGGCATCAGTTGACCCCCCCTTTTGAAAAAGAAAAAGATGCTTGGCATGAAGCACTCTCAAAAATACGTGTGCCTTTCCCGTCCCCTGGCTGACCCAGGGGAAGAAAAGTCCTCTGAGAGCCATGACTTGTTCATCTTGCTTCTTTTAGAAACACAGCGAGGGGACTCCAACCACAGTCTCCCTCGTTGCCACTAACTGGGCCACACACACCCCACTTGACTGGCATCAGTTGACCTTCCCTTTTGAAAAAGAAAAAGATGCTTGGCATGAAGCACTCTCAAAAATACGCGTGCCTTTCCCGTCCCCTGGCTGACCCAGGGGAAGAAAAGTCCTCTGAGAGCCATGACTTGTTCATCTTGGTTCTTTTAGAAACACAGCGAGGGGACTCCAACCACAGTCTCCCTCGTTGCCACTAATTGGGCCACACACACCCCATTTGACTGGCATCAGTTGACGCCCCCTTTTGAAAAAGATGCTTGGCATGAAGCACTCTCAAAAATACGCGTGCCTTTCCCGTCCTCGGGATGACCCAGGGGAAGAAAAGTCCTCTGAGAGCCATGACTTGTTCATCTTGGTTCTTTTAGAAACACAGCGAGGGGACTCCAACCACAGTCTCCCTCGTTTCCACTAACTGGGTCACACACACCCCACTTGACTGGCATCAGTTGACCTTCCCTTTTGAAAAAGAAAAAGATGCTTGGCATGAAGCACTCTCAAAACTACGCGTGCCTTTCCCGTCCCCTGGCTGACCCAGGGGAAGAAAAGTCCTCTGAGAGCCATGACTTGTTCATCTTGGTTCTTTTAGAAACACAGCGAGGGGACTCCAACCACAGTCTCCCTCATTGCCACTAACTGGGCCACACACACCCCACTTGACTGGCATCAGTTGACCTCCCCTTTTGAAAAAGAAAAAGATGCTTGGCATGAAGCACTCTCAAAAATACGCGTGCCTTTCCCGTCCCCTGGCTGGCCCAGGGGAAGAAAAGTCCTCTGAGAGCCATGACTTGTTCATCTTGGTTCTTTAAGAAACACAGCGAGGGGACTCCAACCACAGTCTCCCTCGTTGCCACTAATTGGGCCACACACACCCCACTTGACTGGCATCAGTTGACCCCCCCTTTTGAAAAAGTAAAAGATGCTTGGCATGAAGCACTCTCAAAAATACGCGTGCCTTTCCCGTCCCCTGGATGACCCAGGGGAAGAAAAGTCCTCTTAGAGCCATGACTTGTTCATCTTGGTTCTTTTAGAAACACAGCGAGGGGACTCCAACCACAGTCTCCCTCGTTTCCACTAACTGGGCCACACACACCCCACTTGACTGGCATCAGTTGACCTTCCCTTTTGAAAAAGAAAAAGATGCTTGGCATGAAGCACTCTCAAAAATACACGTGCCTTTCCCGTCCCCTGGCTGACCCAGGGGAAGAAAAGTCCTCTGAGAGCCATGACTTGTTCATCTTGGTTCTTTTAGAAACACAGCGAGGGGACTCCAACCACAGTCTCCCTCGTTGCCACTAACTGGGCCACACACACCCCACTTGACTGGCATCAGTTGACCTTCCCTTTTGAAAAAGAAAAAGATGCTTGGCATGAAGCACTCTCAAAAATACGCGAGCCTTTCCCGTCCCCTGGCTGACCCAGGGGAAGAAAAGTCCACTGAGAGCCATAACTTGTTCATCTTGGTTCTATTAGAAACACAGCGAGGGGACTCCAACCACAGTCTCCCTCGTTGCCACTAATTGGGCCACACACACCCCACTTGACTGGCATCAGTTGACCCCCCTTTTGAAAAAGAAAAAGATGCTTGGCATGAAGCACTCTCAAAAATACGCGTGCCTTTCCCGTCCCCTGGATGACCCAGGGGAAGAAAAGTCCTCTGAGAGCCATGACTTGTTCATCTTGGTTCTTTTAGAAACACAGCGAGGGGACTCCAACCACAGTCTCCCTCGTTTCCACTAACTGGGCCACACACACCCCACTTGACTGGCATCAGTTGACCTTCCCTTTTGAAAAAGAAAAAGATGCTTGGCATGAAGCACTCTCAAAACTACGCGTGCCTTTCCCGTCCCCTGGCTGACCCAGGGGAAGAAAAGTCCTCTGAGAGCCATGACTTGTTCATCTTGGTTCTTTTAGAAACACAGCGAGGGGACTCCAACCACAGTCTCCCTCGTTGCCACTAACTGGGCCACACACACCCCACTTGACTGGCATCAGTTGACCTTCCCTTTTGAAAAAGAAAAAGATGCTTGGCATGAAGCACTCTCAAAAATACGCGTGCCTTTCCCGTCCCCTGGCTGACCCAGGGGAAGAAAAGTCCTCTGAGAGCCATGACTTCTTCATCTTGGTTCTTTTAGAAACACAGCGAGGGGACTCCAACCACAGTCTCCCTCGTTGCCACTAACTGGGCCACACACACCCCACTTGACTGGCATCAGTTGACCTTCCCTTTTGAAAAAGAAAAAGATGCTTGGCATGAAGCACTCTCAAAAATACACGTGCCTTTCCCGTCCCCTGGCTGACCCAGGGGAAGAAAAGTCCTCTGAGAGCCATGACTTGTTCATCTTGGTTCTTTTAGAAACACAGCGAGGGGACTCCAACCACAGTCTCCCTCGTTTCCACTAACTGGGCCACACACACCCCACTTGACTGGCATCAGTTGACCTTCCCTTTTGAAAAAGAAAAAGATGCTTGGCATGAAGCACTCTCAAAAATACGCGTGCCTTTCCCGTCCCCTGGCTGACCCAGGGGAAGAAAAGTCCTCTGAGAGCCATGACTTGTTCATCTTGGTTCTTTTAGAAACACAGCGAGGGGACTCCAACCACAGTCTCCCTCGTTGCCACTAACTGGGCCACACACACCCCACTTGACTGGCATCAGTTGACCTTCCCTTTTGAAAAAGAAAAAGATGCTTGGCATGAAGCACTCTCAAAAATACGCGTGCCTTTCCCGTCCCCTGGCTGACCCAGGGGAAGAAAAGTCCACTGAGAGCCATAACTTGTTCATCTTGGTTCTATTAGAAACACAGCGAGGGGACTCCAACCACAGTCTCCCTCGTTGCCACTAATTGGGCCACACACACCCCACTTGACTGGCATCAGTTGACCCCCCCTTTTGAAAAAGAAAAAGATGCTTGGCATGAAGCACTCTCAAAAATACGCGTGCCTTTCCCGTCCCCTGGATGACCCAGGGGAAGAAAAGTCCTCTGAGAGCCATGACTTGTTCATCTTGGTTCTTTTAGAAACACAGCGAGGGGACTCCAACCACAGTCTCCCTCGTTTCCACTAACTGGGCCACACACACCCCACTTGACTGGCATCAGTTGACCTTCCCTTTTGAAAAAGAAAAAGATGCTTGGCATGAAGCACTCTCAAAACTACGCGTGCCTTTCCCGTCCCCTGGCTGACCCAGGGGAAGAAAAGTCCTCTGAGAGCCATGACTTGTTCATCTTGGTTCTTTTAGAAACACAGCGAGGGGACTCCAACCACAGTCTCCCTCGTTGCCACTAATTGGGCCACACACACCCCACTTGACTGGCATCAGTTGACCCCCCCTTTTGAAAAAGAAAAAGATGCTTGGCATGAAGCACTCTCAAAAATACGCGTGCCTTTCCTGTCCCCTGGCTGACCCAGGGGAAGAAAAGTCCTCTGAGAGCCATGACTTGTTCATCTTGGTTCTTTTAGAAACACAGCGAGGAGACTCCAACCACAGTCTCCCTCGTTGCCACTAATTGGGCCACACACACCCCACTTGACTGGCATCAGTTGACCCCCCCTTTTGAAAAAGAAAAAGATGCTTGGCATGAAGCACTTTCAAAAATACGCGTGCCTTTCCCGTCCCCTGGATGACCCAGGGGAAGAAAAGTCCTCTGAGAGCCATGACTTGTTCATCTTGGTTCTTTTAGAAACACAGCGAGGGGACTTCAACCACAGTCTCCCTCGTTTCCACTAACTGGGCCACACACACCCCACTTGACTGGCATCAGTTGACCTTCCCTTTTGAAAAAGAAAAAGATGCTTGGCATGAAGCACTCTCAAAAATACGCGTGCCTTTCCCGTCCCCTGGCTGACCCAGGGGAAGAAAAGTCCTCTGAGAGCCATGACTTGTTCATCTTGGTTCTTTTAGAAACACAGCGAGGGGACTCCAACCACAGTCTCCCTCGTTTCCACTAACTGGGCCACACACACCCCACTTGACTGGCATCAGTTGACCTTCCCTTTTGAAAAAGAAAAAGATGCTTGCATTGAAGCACTCTCAAAAATACGCGTGCCTTTCCCGTCCCCTGGCTGACCCAGGGGAAGAAAAGTCCTCTGAGAGCCATGACTTGTTCATCTTGGTTCTTTTAGAAACACAGAGAGGGGACTCCAACCACAGTCTCCCTCGTTGCCACTAACTGGGCCACACACACCCCACTTGACTGGCATCAGTTGACCTTCCCTTTTGAAAAAGAAAAAGATGCTTGGCATGAAGCACTCTCAAAAATACGCGTGCCTTTCCCGTCCCCTGGCTGACCCAGGGGAAGAAAAGTCCTCTGAGAGCCATGACTTAATCATCTTGGTTCTTTTAGAAACACAGCGAGGGGACTCCAACCACAGTCTCCCTCGTTGCCACTAATTGGGCCACACACACCCCACTTGACTGGCATCAGTTGACCTTCCCTTTTGAAAAAGAAAAAGATGCTTGGCATGAAGCACTTTCAAAAATACGCGTGCCTTTCCCGTCCCCTGGCTGACCCAGGGGAAGAAAAGTCCTCTGAGAGCCATGACTTGTTCATCTTGGTTCTTTTAGAAACACAGCGAGGGGACTCCAACCACAGTCTCCCTCGTTTCCACTAACTGGGCCACACACACCCCACTTGACTGGCATCAGTTGACCTTCCCTTTTGAAAAAGAAAAAGATGCTTGGCATGAAGCACTCTCAAAAATACGCGTGCCTTTCCCGTCCCCTGGCTGACCCAGGGGAAGAAAAGTCCTCTGAGAGCCATGACTTGTTCATCTTGCTTCTTTTAGAAACACAGCGAGGGGACTCCAACCACAGTCTCCCTCGTTGCCACTAACTGGGCCACACACACCCCACTTGACTGGCATCAGTTGACCTTCCCTTTTGAAAAAGAAAAAGATGCTTGGCATGAAGCACTCTGAAAAATACGTGTGCCTTTCCCGTCCCCTGGCTGACCCAGGGGAAGAAAAGTCCTCTGAGAGCCATGACTTGTTCATCTTGCTTCTTTTAGAAACACAGCGAGGGGACTCCAACCACAGTCTCCCTCGTTGCCACTAATTGGGCCACACACACCCCACTTGACTGGCATCAGTTGACCCCCCCTTTTGAAAAAGAAAAAGATGCTTGGCATGAAGCACTCTCAAAAATATGCGTGCCTTTCCTGTCCCCTGGCTGACCCAGGGGAAGAAAAGTCCTCTGAGAGCCATGACTTGTTCATCTTGGTTCTTTTAGAAACACAGCGAGGGGACTCCAACCACAGTCTCCTTCGTTGCCACTAATTGGGCCACACACACCCCACTTGACTGGCATCAGTTGACCCCCCCTTTTGAAAAAGAAAAAGATGCTTGGCATGAAGCACTCTCAAAAATACGCGTGCCTTTCCCGTCCCCTGGATGACCCAGGGGAAGAAAAGTCCTCTGAGAGCCATGACTTGTTCATCTTGGTTCTTTTAGAAACACAGCGAGGGGACTCCAACCACAGTCTCCCTCGTTTCCACTAACTGGGCCACACACACCCCACTTGACTGGCATCAGTTGACCTTCCCTTTTGAAAAAGAAAAAGATGCTTGGCATGAAGCACTCTCAAAAATACGCGTGCCTTTCCCGTCCCCTGGCTGACCCAGGGGAAGAAAAGTCCTCTGAGAGCCATGA
This sequence comes from Anomaloglossus baeobatrachus, assembly GCF_048569485.1. Taxonomy (NCBI): domain Eukaryota; kingdom Metazoa; phylum Chordata; class Amphibia; order Anura; family Aromobatidae; genus Anomaloglossus; species Anomaloglossus baeobatrachus. Next base: position 156,598,397 of record NC_134361.1, on the reverse strand, counting down.
CTTGTTCATCTTGGTTCTTTTAGAAACACAGCGAGGGGACTCCAACCACAGTCTCCCTCGTTTCCACTAACTGGGCCACACACACCCCACTTGACTGGCATCAGTTGACCTTCCCTTTTGAAAAAGAAAAAGATGCTTGGCATGAAGCACTCTCAAAAATACGCGTGCCTTTCCCGTCCTCTGGCTGACCCAGGGGAAGAAAAGTCCTCTGAGAGCCATGACTTGTTCATCTTGGTTCTTTTAGAAACACAGCGAGGGGACTCCAACCACAGTCTCCCTCGTTTCCACTAACTGGGTCACACACACCCCACACTTGACTGGCATCAGTTGACCTTCCCTTTTGAAAAGAAAAAGATGCTTGGCATGAAGCACTCTCAAAAATACGCGTGCCTTTCCCGTCCCCTGGCTGACCCAGGGGAAGAAAAGTCCTCTGAGAGCCATGACTTGTTCATCTTGGTTCTTTTAGAAACACAGCGAGGGGACTCCAACCACAGTCTCCCTCATTGCCACTAACTGGGCCACACACACCCCACTTGACTGGCATCAGTTGACCTTCCCTTTTGAAAAAGAAAAAGATGCTTGGCATGAAGCACTCTCAAAAATACGCGTGCCTTTCCCGTCCCCTGGCTGACCCAGGGGAAGAAAAGTCCTCTGAGAGCCATGACTTGTTCATCTTGGTTCTTTTAGAAACACAGCGAGGGGACTCCAACCACAGTCTCCCTCGTTGCCACTAACTGGGCCACACACACCCCACTTGACTGGCATCAGTTGACCTTCCCTTTTGAAAAAGAAAAAGATGCTTGGCATGAAGCACTCTCAAAAATACGCGTGCCTTTCCCGTCCCCTGGCTGACCCAGGGGAAGAAAAGTCCTCTGAGAGCCATGACTTGTTCATCTTGGTTCTTTTAGAAACACAGCGAGGGGACTACAACCACAGTCTCCCTCGTTGCCACTAATTGGGCCACACACACCCCACTTGACTGGCATCAGTTGACCCCCCCTTTTGAAAAAGAAAAATATGCTTGGCATGAAGCACTCTCAAAAATACGCATGCCTTTCCCGTCCCCTGGCTGACCCAGGGGAAGAAAAGTCCTCTGAGAGCCATGAATTGTTCATCTTGGTTCTTTTAGAAACACAGCGAGGGGACTCCAACCACAGTCTCCCTCGTTTCCACTAACTGGGTCACACACACCCCACACTTGACTGGCATCAGTTGACCTTCCCTTTTGAAAAAGAAAAAGATGCTTGGCATGAAGCACTCTCAAAAATACGCGTGCCTTTCCCGTCCCCTGGCTGACCCAGGGGAAGAAAAGTCCTCTGAGAGCCATGACTTGTTCATCTTGGTTCTTTTAGAAACACAGCGAGGGGACTCCAACCACAGTCTCCCTCGTTGCCACTAATTGGGCCACACACACCCCACTTGACTGGCATCAATTGACCCCCCCTTTTGAAAAAGTAAAAGATGCTTGGCATGAAGCACTCTCAAAAATACGCGTGCCTTTCCCGTCCCCTGGATGACCCAGGGGAAGAAAAGTCCTCTTAGAGCCATGACTTGTTCATCTTGGTTCTTTTAGAAACACAGCGAGGGGACTCCAACCACAGTCTCCCTCGTTTCCACTAACTGGGCCACACACACCCCACTTGACTGGCATCAGTTGACCTTCCCTTTTGAAAAAGAAAAAGATGCTTGGCATGAAGCACTCTCAAAAATACACGTGCCTTTCCCGTCCCCTGGCTGACCCAGGGGAAGAAAAGTCCTCTGAGAGCCATGACTTGTTCATCTTGGTTCTTTTAGAAACACAGCGAGGGGACTCCAACCACAGTCTCCCTCGTTTCCACTAACTGGGCCACACACACCCCACTTGACTGGCATCAGTTGACCTTCCCTTTTGAAAAAGAAAAAGATGCTTGCATTGAAGCACTCTCAAAAATACGCGTGCCTTTCCCGTCCCCTGGCTGACCCAGGGGAAGAAAAGTCCTCTGAGAGCCATGACTTGTTCATCTTGGTTCTTTTAGAAACACAGAGAGGGGACTCCAACCACAGTCTCCCTCGTTGCCACTAACTGGGCCACACACACCCCACTTGACTGGCATCAGTTGACCTTACCTTTTGAAAAAGAAAAAGATGCTTGGCATGAAGCACTCTCAAAAATACGCGTGCCTTTCCCGTCCCCTGGCTGACCCAGGGGAAGAAAAGTCCTCTGAGAGCCATGACTTAATCATCTTGGTTCTTTTAGAAACACAGCGAGGGGACTCCAACCACAGTCTCCCGAGTTGCCACTAATTGGGCCACACACACCCCACTTGACTGGCATCAGTTGACCTTCCCTTTTGAAAAAGAAAAAGATGCTTGGCATGAAGCACTTTCAAAAATACGCGTGCCTTTCCCGTCCCCTGGCTGACCCAGGGGAAGAAAAGTCCTCTGAGAGCCATGACTTGTTCATCTTGGTTCTTTTAGAAACACAGCGAGGGGACTCCAACCACAGTCTCCCTCGTTGCCACTAACTGGGCCACACACACCCCACTTGACTGGCATCAGTTGACCTTCCCTTTTGAAAAAGAAAAAGATGCTTGGCATGAAGCACTCTCAAAAATACGCGTGCCTTTCCCGTCCCCTGGCTGACCCAGGGGAAGAAAAGTCCTCTGAGAGCCATGACTTGTTCATCTTGCTTCTTTTAGAAACACAGCGAGGGGACTCCAACCACAGTCTCCCTCGTTGCCACTAACTGGGCCACACACACCCCACTTGACTGGCATCAGTTGACCTTCCCTTTTGAAAAAGAAAAAGATGCTTGGCATGAAGCACTCTCAAAAATACGCGTGCCTTTCCTGTCCCCTGGCTGACCCAGGGGAAGAAAAGTCCTCTGAGAGCCATGACTTGTTCATCTTGCTTCTTTTAGAAACACAGCGAGGGGACTCCAACCACAGTCTCCCTCGTTGCCACTAATTGGGCCACACACACCCCACTTGACTGGCATCAGTTGACCCCCCCTTTTGAAAAAGAAAAAGATGCTTGGCATGAAGCACTCTCAAAAATACGCGTGCCTTTCCTGTCCCCTGGCTGACCCAGGGGAAGAAAAGTCCTCTGAGAGCCATGACTTGTTCATCTTGGTTCTTTTAGAAACACAGCGAGGGGACTCCAACCACAGTCTCCTTCGTTGCCACTAATTGGGCCACACACACCCCACTTGACTGGCATCAGTTGACCCCCCCTTTTGAAAAAGAAAAAGATGCTTGGCATGAAGCACTCTCAAAAATACGCGTGCCTTTCCCGTCCCCTGGATGACCCAGGGGAAGAAAAGTCCTCTGAGAGCCATGACTTGTTCATCTTGGTTCTTTTAGAAACACAGCGAGGGGACTCCAACCACAGTTTCCCTCGTTTCCACTAACTGGGCCACACACACCCCACTTGACTGGCATCAGTTGACCTTCCCTTTTGAAAAAGAAAAAGATGCTTGGCATGAAGCACTCTCAAAAATACGCGTGCCTTTCCCGTCCCCTGGCTGACCCAGGGGAAGAAAAGTCCTCTGAGAGCCATGACTTGTTCATCTTGGTTCTTTTAGAAACACAGCGAGGGGACTCCAACCACAGTCTCCCTCGTTTCCACTAACTGGGCCACACACACCCCACTTGACTGGCATCAGTTGACCTTCCCTTTTGAAAAAGAAAAAGATGCTTGGCATGAAGCACTCTCAAAAATACGCGTGCCTTTCCCGTCCTCTGGCTGACCCAGGGGAAGAAAAGTCCTCTGAGAGCCATGACTTGTTCATCTTGGTTCTTTTAGAAACACAGCGAGGGGACTCCAACCACAGTCTCCCTCGTTTCCACTAACTGGGTCACACACACCCCACACTTGACAGGCATCAGTTGACCTTCCCTTTTGAAAAAGAAAAAGATGCTTGGCATGAAGCACTCTCAAAAATACGCGTGCCTTTCCCGTCCCCTGGCTGACCCAGGGGAAGAAAAGTCCTCTGAGAGCCATGACTTGTTCATCTTGGTTCTTTTAGAAACACAGCGAGGGGACTCCAACCACAGTCTCCCTCATTGCCACTAACTGGGCCACACACACCCCACTTGACTGGCATCAGTTGACCTTCCCTTTTGAAAAAGAAAAAGATGCTTGGCATGAAGCACTCTCAAAAATACGCGTGCCTTTCCCGTCCCCTGGCTGACCCAGGGGAAGAAAAGTCCTCTGAGAGCCATGACTTGTTCATCTTGGTTCTTTTAGAAACACAGCGTGGGGACTCCAACCACAGTCTCCCTTGTTGCCACTAACTGGGCCACACACACCCCACTTGACTGGCATCAGTTGACCTTCCCTTTTGAAAAAGAAAAAGATGCTTGGCATGAAGCACTCTCAAAAATACGCGTGCCTTTCCCGTCCCCTGGCTGACCCAGGGGAAGAAAAGTCCTCTGAGAGCCATGACTTGTTCATCTTGGTTCTTTTAGAAACACAGCGAGGGGACTACAACCACAGTCTCCCTCGTTGCCACTAATTGGGCCACACACACCCCACTTGACTGGCATCAGTTGACCCCCCCTTTTGAAAAAGAAAAAGATGCTTGGCATGAAGCACTCTCAAAAATACGCATGCCTTTCCCGTCCCCTGGCTGACCCAGGGGAAGAAAAGTCCTCTGAGAGCCATGAATTGTTCATCTTGGTTCTTTTAGAAACACAGCGAGGGGACTCCAACCACAGTCTCCCTCGTTTCCACTAACTGGGTCACACACACCCCACACTTGACTGGCATCAGTTGACCTTCCCTTTTGAAAAAGAAAAAGATGCTTGGCATGAAGCACTCTCAAAAATACGCGTGCCTTTCCCGTCCCCTGGCTGACCCAGGGGAAGAAAAGTCCTCTGAGAGCCATGACTTGTTCATCTTGGTTCTTTTAGAAACACAGCGAGGGGACTCCAACCACAGTCTCCCTCGTTGCCACTAATTGGGCCACACACACCCCACTTGACTGGCATCAATTGACCCCCCCTTTTGAAAAAGTAAAAGATGCTTGGCATGAAGCACTCTCAAAAATACGCGTGCCTTTCCCGTCCCCTGGATGACCCAGGTGAAGAAAAGTCCTCTTAGAGCCATGACTTGTTCATCTTGGTTCTTTTAGAAACACAGCGAGGGGACTCCAACCACAGTCTCCCTCGTTTCCACTGACTGGGCCACACACACCCCACTTGACTGGCATCAGTTGACCTTCCCTTTTGAAAAAGAAAAAGATGCTTGGCATGAAGCACTCTCAAAAATACGCGTGCCTTTCCCGTCCCCTGGCTGACCCAGGGGAAGAAAAGTCCTCTGAGAGCCATAACTTGTTCATCTTGGTTCTTTTAGAAACACAGCGAGGGGACTCCAACCACAGTCTCCCTCGTTGCCACTAATTGGGCCACACACACCCCACTTGACTGGCATCAGTTGACCCCCCCTTTTGAAAAAGAAAAAGATGCTTGGCATGAAGCACTCTCAAAAATACGCGTGCCTTTCCCGTCCCCTGGATGACCCAGGGGAAGAAAAGTCCTCTGAGAGCCATGACTTGTTCATCTTGGTTCTTTTAGAAACACAGCGAGGGGACTCCAACCACAGTCTCCCTCGTTTCCACTAACTGGGCCACACACACCCCACTTGACTGGCATCAGTTGACCTTCCCTTTTGAAAAAGAAAAAGATGCTTGGCATGAAGCACTCTCAAAAATACGTGTGCCTTTCCCGTCCCCTGGCTGACCCAGGGGAATTAAAGTCCTCTGAGAGCCATGACTTGTTCATCTTGCTTCTTTTAGAAACACAGCGAGGGGACTCCAACCACAGTCCCCTCGTTGCCACTAATTGGGCCACACACACCCCACTTGACTGGCATCAGTTGACCCCCCCTTTTGAAAAAGAAAAATATGCTTGGCATGAAGCACTCTCAAAAATACGCGTGCCTTTCCTGTCCCCTGGCTGACCCAGGGGAAGAAAAGTCCTCTGAGAGCCATGACTTGTTCATCTTGGTTCTTTTAGAAACACAGCGAGGGGACTCCAACCACAGTCTCCCTCGTTGCCACTAATTGGGCCACACACACCCCACTTGACTGGCATCAGTTGACCCCCCCTTTTGAAAAAGAAAAAGATGCTTGGCATGAAGCACTCTCAAAAATACGCGTGCCTTTCCTGTCCCCTGGCTGACCCAGGGGAAGAAAAGTCCTCTGAGAGCCATGACTTGTTCATCTTGGTTCTTTTAGAAACACAGCGAGGAGACTCCAACCACAGTCTCCCTCGTTGCCACTAATTGGGCCACACACACCCCACTTGACTGGCATCAGTTGACCCCCCCTTTTGAAAAAGAAAAAGATGCTTGGCATGAAGCACTTTCAAAAATACGCGTGCCTTTCCCGTCCCCTGGATGACCCAGGGGAAGAAAAGTCCTCTGAGAGCCATGACTTGTTCATCTTGGTTCTTTTAGAAACACAGCGAGGGGACTTCAACCACAGTCTCCCTCGTTTCCACTAACTGGGCCACACACACCCCACTTGACTGGCATCAGTTGACCTTCCCTTTTGAAAAAGAAAAAGATGCTTGGCATGAAGCACTCTCAAAAATACGCGTGCCTTTCCCGTCCCCTGGCTGACCCAGGGGAAGAAAAGTCCTCTGAGAGCCATGACTTGTTCATCTTGGTTCTTTTAGAAACACAGCGAGGGGACTCCAACCACAGTCTCCCTCGTTTCCACTAACTGGGCCACACACACCCCACTTGACTGGCATCAGTTGACCTTCCCTTTTGAAAAAGAAAAAGATGCTTGCATTGAAGCACTCTCAAAAATACGCGTGCCTTTCCCGTCCCCTGGCTGACCCAGGGGAAGAAAAGTCCTCTGAGAGCCATGACTTGTTCATCTTGGTTCTTTTAGAAACACAGAGAGGGGACTCCAACCACAGTCTCCCTCGTTGCCACTAACTGGGCCACACACACCCCACTTGACTGGCATCAGTTGACCTTCCCTTTTGAAAAAGAAAAAGATGCTTGGCATGAAGCACTCTCAAAAATACGCGTGCCTTTCCCGTCCCCTGGCTGACCCAGGGGAAGAAAAGTCCTCTGAGAGCCATGACTTAATCATCTTGGTTCTTTTAGAAACACAGCGAGGGGACTCCAACCACAGTCTCCCTCGTTGCCACTAATTGGGCCACACACACCCCACTTGACTGGCATCAGTTGACCTTCCCTTTTGAAAAAGAAAAAGATGCTTGGCATGAAGCACTTTCAAAAATACGCGTGCCTTTCCCGTCCCCTGGCTGACCCAGGGGAAGAAAAGTCCTCTGAGAGCCATGACTTGTTCATCTTGGTTCTTTTAGAAACACAGCGAGGGGATTCCAACCACAGTCTCCCTCGTTTCCACTAACTGGGCCACACACACCCCACTTGACTGGCATCAGTTGACCTTCCCTTTTGAAAAAGAAAAAGATGCTTGGCATGAAGCACTCTCAAAAATACGCGTGCCTTTCCCGTCCCCTGGCTGACCCAGGGGAAGAAAAGTCCTCTGAGAGCCATGACTTGTTCATCTTGCTTCTTTTAGAAACACAGCGAGGGGACTCCAACCACAGTCTCCCTCGTTGCCACTAACTGGGCCACACACACCCCACTTGACTGGCATCAGTTGACCTTCCCTTTTGAAAAAGAAAAAGATGCTTGGCATGAAGCACTCTGAAAAATACGTGTGCCTTTCCCGTCCCCTGGCTGACCCAGGGGAAGAAAAGTCCTCTGAGAGCCATGACTTGTTCATCTTGCTTCTTTTAGAAACACAGCGAGGGGACTCCAACCACAGTCTCCCTCGTTGCCACTAATTGGGCCACACACACCCCACTTGACTGGCATCAGTTGACCCCCCCTTTTGAAAAAGAAAAAGATGCTTGGCATGAAGCACTCTCAAAAATACGCGTGCCTTTCCTGTCCCCTGGCTGACCCAGGGGAAGAAAAGTCCTCTGAGAGCCATGACTTGTTCATCTTGGTTCTTTTAGAAACACAGCGAGGGGACTCCAACCACAGTCTCCTTCGTTGCCACTAATTGGGCCACACACACCCCACTTGACTGGCATCAGTTGACCCCCCCTTTTGAAAAAGAAAAAGATGCTTGGCATGAAGCACTCTCAAAAATACGCGTGCCTTTCCCGTCCCCTGGATGACCCAGGGGAAGAAAAGTCCTCTGAGAGCCATGACTTGTTCATCTTGGTTCTTTTAGAAACACAGCGAGGGGACTCCAACCACAGTCTCCCTCGTTTCCACTAACTGGGCCACACACACCCCACTTGACTGGCATCAGTTGACCTTCCCTTTTGAAAAAGAAAAAGATGCTTGGCATGAAGCACTCTCAAAAATACACGTGCCTTTCCCGTCCCCTGGCTGACCCAGGGGAAGAAAAGTCCTCTGAGAGCCATGACTTGTTCATCTTGGTTCTTTTAGAAACACAGCGAGGGGACTCCAACCACAGTCTCCCTCGTTTCCACTAACTGGGCCACACACACCCCACTTGACTGGCATCAGTTGACCTTCCCTTTTGAAAAAGAAAAAGATGCTTGGCATGAAGTACTCTCAAAAATACGCGTGCCTTTCCCGTCCTCTGGCTGACCCAGGGGAAGAAAAGTCCTCTGAGAGCCATGACTTGTTCATCTTGGTTCTTTTAGAAACACAGCGAGGGGACTCCAACCACAGTCTCCCTCGTTTCCACTAACTGGGTCACACACACCCCACACTTGACTGGCATCAGTTGACCTTCCCTTTTGAAAAAGAAAAAGATGCTTGGCATGAAGCACTCTCAAAAATACGCGTGCCTTTCCCGTCCCCTGGCTGACCCAGGGGAAGAAAAGTCCTCTGAGAGCCATGACTTGTTCATCTTGGTTCTTTTAGAAACACAGCGAGGGGACTCCAACCACAGTCTCCCTCGTTGCCACTAACTGGGCCACACACACCCCACTTGACTGGCATCAGTTGACCTTCCCTTTTGAAAAAGAAAAAGATGCTTGGCATGAAGCACTCTCAAAAATACGCGTGCCTTTCCCGTCCCCTGGCTGACCCAGGGGAAGAAAAGTCCTCTGAGAGCCATGACTTGTTCATCTTGGTTCTTTTAGAAACACAGCGAGGGGACTCCAACCACAGTCTCCCTCGTTGCCACTAATTGGGCCACACACACCCCACTTGACTGGGATCAGTTGACCCCCCCTTTTGAAAAAGAAAAAGATGCTTGGCATGAAGCACTCTCAAAAATACGCGTGCCTTTCCCGTCCCTTGGCTGACCCAGGGGAAGAAAAGTCCTCTGAGAGCCATGACTTGTTCATCTTGGTTCTTTTAGAAACACAGCGAGGGGACTCCAACCACAGTCTCCCTCGTTGCCACTAATTGGGCCACACACACCCCACTTGACTGGCATCAATTGACCCCCCCTTTTAAAAAAGTAAAAGATGCTTGGCATGAAGCACTCTCAAAAATACGCGTGCCTTTCCCGTCCCCTGGATGACCCAGGGGAAGAAAAGTCCTCTTAGAGCCATGACTTGTTCATCTTGGTTCTTTTAGAAACACAGCGAGGGGACTCCAACCACAGTCTCCCTCGTTTCCACTAACTGGGCCACACACACCCCACTTGACTGGCATCAGTTGACCTTCCCTTTTGAAAAAGAAAAAGATGCTTGGCATGAAGCACTCTCAAAAATACACGTGCCTTTCCCGTCCCCTGGCTGACCCAGGGGAAGAAAAGTCCTCTGAGAGCCATGACTTGTTCATCTTGGTTCTTTTAGAAACACAGCGAGGGGACTCCAACCACAGTCTCCCTCGTTTCCACTAACTGGGCCACACACACCCCACTTGACTGGCATCAGTTGACCTTCCCTTTTGAAAAAGAAAAAGATGCTTGCATTGAAGCACTCTCAAAAATACGCGTGCCTTTCCCGTCCCCTGGCTGACCCAGGGGAAGAAAAGTCCTCTGAGAGCCATGACTTGTTCATCTTGGTTCTTTTAGAAACACAGAGAGGGGACTCAAACCACAGTCTCCCTCGTTGCCACTAACTGGGCCACACACACCCCACTTGACTGGCATCAGTTGACCTTCCCTTTTGAAAAAGAAAAAGATGCTTGGCATGAAGCACTCTCAAAAATACGCGTGCCTTTCCCGTCCCCTGGCTGACCCAGGGGAAGAAAAGTCCTCTGAGAGCCATGACTTAATCATCTTGGTTCTTTTAGAAACACAGCGAGGGGACTCCAACCACAGTCTCCCTCGTTGCCACTAATTGGGCCACACACACCCCACTTGACTGGCATCAGTTGACCTTCCCTTTTGAAAAAGAAAAATATGCTTGGCATGAAGCACTTTCAAAAATACGCGTGCCTTTCCCGTCCCCTGGCTGACCCAGGGGAAGAAAAGTCCTCTGAGAGCCATGACTTGTTCATCTTGGTTCTTTTAGAAACACAGCGAGGGGACTCCAACCACAGTCTCCCTCGTTTCCACTAACTGGGCCACACACACCCCACTTGACTGGCATCAGTTGACCTTCCCTTTTGAAAAAGAAAAAGATGCTTGGCATGAAGCACTCTCAAAAATACGCGTGCCTTTCCCGTCCCCTGGCTGACCCAGGGGAAGAAAAGTCCTCTGAGAGCCATGACTTGTTCATCTTGCTTCTTTTAGAAACACAGCGAGGGGACTCCAACCACAGTCTCCCTCGTTGCCACTAACTGGGCCACACACACCCCACTTGACTGGCATCAGTTGACCTTCCCTTTTGAAAAAGAAAAAGATGCTTGGCATGAAGCACTCTCAAAAATACGTGTGCCTTTCCCGTCCCCTGGCTGACCCAGGGGAAGAAAAGTCCTCTGAGAGCCATGACTTGTTCATCTTGCTTCTTTTAGAAACACAGCGAGGGGACTCCAACCACAGTCTCCCTCGTTGCCACTAATTGGGCCACACACACCCCACTTGACTGGCATCAGTTGACCCCCCTTTTGAAAAAGAAAAAGATGCTTGGCATGAAGCACTCTCAAAAATACGCGTGCCTTTCCTGTCCCCTGGCTGACCCAGGGGAAGAAAAGTCCTCTGAGAGCCATGACTTGTTCATCTTGGTTCTTTTAGAAACACAGCGAGGGGACTCCAACCACAGTCTCCTTCGTTGCCACTAATTGGGCCACACACACCCCACTTGACTGGCATCAGTTGACCCCCCCTTTTGAAAAAGAAAAAGATGCTTGGCATGAAGCACTCTCAAAAATACGCGTGCCTTTCCCGTCCCCTGGATGACCCAGGGGAAGAAAAGTCCTCTGAGAGCCATGACTTGTTCATCTTGGTTCTTTTAGAAACACAGCGAGGGGACTCCAACCACAGTCTCCCTCGTTTCCACTAACTGGGCCACACACACCCCACTTGACTGGCATCAGTTGACCTTCCCTTTTGAAAAAGAAAAAGATGCTTGGCATGAAGCACTCTCAAAAATACGCGTGCCTTTCCCGTCCCCTGGCTGACCCAGGGGAAGAAAAGTCCTCTGAGAGCCATGACTTGTTCATCTTGGTTCTTTTAGAAACACAGCGAGGGGACTCCAACCACAGTCTCCCTCGTTTCCACTAACTGGGCCACACACACCCCACTTGACTGGCATCAGTTGACCTTCCCTTTTGAAAAAGAAAAAGATGCTTGGCATGAAGCACTCTCAAAAATACGCGTGCCTTTCCCGTCCTCTGGCTGACCCAGGGGAAGAAAAGTCCTCTGAGAGCCATGACTTGTTCATCTTGGTTCTTTTAGAAACACAGCGAGGGGACTCCAACCACAGTCTCCCTCGTTTCCACTAACTGGGTCACACACACCCCACACTTGACTGGCATCAGTTGACCTTCCCTTTTGAAAAAGAAAAAGATGCTTGGCATGAAGCACTCTCAAAAATACGCGTGCCTTTCCCGTCCCCTGGCTGACCCAGGGGAAGAAAAGTCCTCTGAGAGCCATGACTTGTTCATCTTGGTTCTTTTAGAAACACAGCGAGGGGACTCCAACCACAGTCTCCCTCATTGCCACTAACTGGGCCACACACACCCCACTTGACTGGCATCAGTTGACCTTCCCTTTTGAAAAAGAAAAAGATGCTTGGCATGAAGCACTCTCAAAAATACGCGTGCCTTTCCCGTCCCCTGGCTGACCCAGGGGAAGAAAAGTCCTCTGAGAGCCATGACTTGTTCATCTTGGTTCTTTTAGAAACACAGCGAGGGGACTCCAACCACAGTCTCCCTCGTTGCCACTAACTGGGCCACACACACCCCACTTGACTGGCATCAGTTGACCTTCCCTTTTGAAAAAGAAAAAGATGCTTGGCATGAAGCACTCTCAAAAATACGCTTGCCTTTCCCGTCCCCTGGCTGACCCAGGGGAAGAAAAGTCCTCTGAGAGCCATGACTTGTTCATCTTGGTTCTTTTAGAAACACAGCGAGGGGACTACAACCACAGTCTCCCTCGTTGCCACTAATTGGGCCACACACACCCCACTTGACTGGCATCAGTTGACCCCCCCTTTTGAAAAAGAAAAAGATGCTTGGCATGAAGCACTCTCAAAAATACGCATGCCTTTCCCGTCCCCTGGCTGACCCAGGGGACGAAAAGTCCTCTGAGAGCCATGAATTGTTCATCTTGGTTCTTTTAGAAACACAGCGAGGGGACTCCAACCACAGTCTCCCTCGTTTCCACTAACTGGGTCACACACACCCCACACTTGACTGGCATCAGTTGACCTTCCCTTTTGAAAAAGAAAAAGATGCTTGGCATGAAGCACTCTCAAAAATACGCGTGCCTTTCCCGTCCCCTGGCTGACCCAGGGGAAGAAAAGTCCTCTGAGAGCCATGACTTGTTCATCTTGGTTCTTTTAGAAACACAGCGAGGGGACTCCAACCACAGTCTCCCTCGTTGCCACTAATTGGGCCACACACACCCCACTTGACTGGGATCAGTTGAGCCCCCCTTTTGAAAAAGAAAAAGATGCTTGGCATGAAGCACTCTCAAAAATACGCGTGCCTTTCCCGTCCCCTGGCTGACCCAGGGGAAGAAAAGTCCTCTGAGAGCCATGACTTGTTCATCTTGGTTCTTTTAGAAACACAGCGAGGGGACTCCAACCACAGTCTCCCTCGTTGCCACTAATTGGGCCACACACACCCCACTTGACTGGCATCAATTGACCCCCCCTTTTGAAAAAGTAAAAGATGCTTGGCATGAAGCACTCTCAAAAATACGCGTGCCTTTCCCGTCCCCTGGATGACCCAGGGGAAGAAAAGTCCTCTTAGAGCCATGACTTGTTCATCTTGGTTCTTTTAGAAACACAGCGAGGGGACTCCAACCACAGTCTCCCTCGTTTCCACTAACTGGGCCACACACACCCCACTTGACTGGCATCAGTTGACCTTCCCTTTTGAAAAAGAAAAAGATGCTTGGCATGAAGCACTCTCAAAAATACACGTGCCTTTCCCGTCCCCTGGCTGACCCAGGGGAAGAAAAGTCCTCTGAGAGCCATGACTTGTTCATCTTGGTTCTTTTAGAAACACAGCGAGGGGACTCCAACCACAGTCTCCCTCGTTTCCACTAACTGGGTCACACACACCCCACACTTGACTGGCATCAGTTGACCTTCCCTTTTGAAAAAGAAAAAGATGCTTGGCATGAAGCACTCTCAAAAATACGCGTGCCTTTCCCGTCCCCTGGCTGACCCAGGGGAAGAAAAGTCCTCTGAGAGCCATGACTTGTTCATCTTGGTTCTTTTAGAAACACAGCGAGGGGACTCCAACCACAGTCTCCCTCATTGCCACTAACTGGGCCACACACACCCCACTTGACTGGCATCAGTTGACCTTCCCTTTTGAAAAAGAAAAAGATGCTTGGCATGAAGCACTCTCAAAAATACGCGTGCCTTTCCCGTCCCCTGGCTGACCCAGGGGAAGAAAAGTCCTCTGAGAGCCATGACTTGTTCATCTTGGTTCTTTTAGAAACACAGCGAGGGGACTCCAACCACAGTCTCCCTCGTTGCCACTAATTGGGCCACACACACCCCACTTGACTGGCATCAGTTGACCCCCCCTTTTGAAAAAGTAAAAGATGCTTGGCATGAAGCACTCTCAAAAATACGCGTGCCTTTCCCGTCCCCTGGATGACCCAGGGGAAGAAAAGTCCTCTTAGAGCCATGACTTGTTCATCTTGGTTCTTTTAAAAACACAGCGAGGGGACTCCAACCACAGTCTCCCTCGTTTCCACTAACTGGGCCACACACACCCCACTTGACTGGCATCAGTTGACCTTCCCTTTTGAAAAAGAAAAAGATGCTTGGCATGAAGCACTCTCAAAAATACACGTGCCTTTCCCGTCCCCTGGCTGACCCAGGGGAAGAAAAGTCCTCTGAGAGCCATGACTTGTTCATCTTGGTTCTTTTAGAAACACAGCGAGGGGACTCCAACCACAGTCTCCCTCGTTGCCACTAATTGGGCCACACACACCCCACTTGACTGGGATCAGTTGACCCCCCCTTTTGAAAAAGAAAAAGATGCTTGGCATGAAGCACTCTCAAAAATACGCGTGCCTTTCCAGTCCCCTGGATGACCCAGGGGAAGAAAAGTCCTCTGAGAGCCATGACTTGTTCATCTTGGTTCTTTTAGAAACACAGCGAGGGGACTCCAACCACAGTCTCCCTCGTTTCCACTAACTGGGCCACACACACCCCACTTGACTGGCATCAGTTGACCTTCCCTTTTGAAAAAGAAAAAGATGCTTGGCATGAAGCACTCTCAAAAATACGCGTGCCTTTCCCGTCCCCTGGCTGACCCAGGGGAAGAAAAGTCGTCTGAGAGCCATGACTTGTTCATCTTGGTTCTTTTAGAAACACAGCGAGGGGACTCCAACCACAGTCTCCCTCGTTGCCACTAACTGGGCCACACACACCCCACTTGACTGGCATCAGTTGACCTTCCCTTTTGAAAAAGAAAAAGATGCTTGGCATGAAGCACTCTCAAAAATACGCGTGCCTTTCCCGTCCCCTGGCTGACCCAGGGGAAGAAAAGTCCTCTGAGAGCCATAACTTGTTCATCTTGGTTCTTTTAGAAACACAGCGAGGGGACTCCAACCACAGTCTCCCTCGTTGCCACTAATTGGGCCACACACACCCCACTTGACTGGCATCAGTTGACCCCCCCTTTTGAAAAAGAAAAAGATGCTTGGCATGAAGCACTCTCAAAAATACGCGTGCCTTTCCCGTCCCCTTGATGACCCAGGGGAAGAAAAGTCCTCTGAGAGCCATGACTTGTTCATCTTGGTTCTTTTAGAAACACAGCGAGGGGACTCCAACCACAGTCTCCCTCGTTTCCACTAACTGGGCCACACACACCCCACTTGACTGGCATCAGTTGACCTTCCCTTTTGAAAAAGAAAAAGATGCTTGGCATGAAGCACTCTCAAAAATACGTGTGCCTTTCCCGTCCCCTGGCTGACCCAGGGGAATTAAAGTCCTCTGAGAGCCATGACTTGTTCATCTTGGTTCTTTTAGAAACACAGCGAGGGGACTCCAACCACAGTCTCCCTCGTTGCCACTAATTGGGCCACACACACCCCACTTGACTGGCATCAGTTGACCCCCCCTTTTGAAAAAGAAAAAGATGCTTGGCATGAAGCACTCTCAAAAATACGTGTGCCTTTCCCGTCCCCTGGCTGACCCAGGGGAAGAAAAGTCCTCTGAGAGCCATGACTTGTTCATCTTGGTTCTTTTAGAAACACAGCGAGGGGACTCCAACCACAGTCTCCCTCGTTGCCACTAACTGGGCCACACACACCCCACTTGACTGGCATCAGTTGACCCCCCCTTTTGAAAAAGAAAAAGATGCTTGGCATGAAGCACTCTCAAAAATACGCGTGCCTTTCCCGTCCCCTGGATGACCCAGGGGAAGAAAAGTCCTCTTAGAGCCATGACTTGTTCATCTTGGTTCTTTTAGAAACACAGCGAGGGGACTCCAACCACAGTCTCCCTCGTTGCCACTAACTGGGCCACACACACCCCACTTGACTGGCATCAGTTGACCTTCCCTTTTGAAAAAGAAAAAGATGCTTGGCATGAACCACTCTCAAAAATACACGTACCTTTCCCGTCCCCTGGCTGACCCAGGGGAAGAAAAGTCCTCTGAGAGCCATGACTTGTTCATCTTGGTTCTTTTAGAAACACAGCGAGGGGACTCCAACCACAGTCTCCCTCTTTGCCACTAACTGGGCCACACACACCTCACTTGACTGGCATCAGTTGACCTTCCCTTTTGAAAAAGAAAAAGATGCTTGGCATGAAGCACTCTCAAAAATACGCGTGCCTTTCCCGTCCTCTGGCTGACCCAGGGAAAGAAAAGTCCTCTGAGAGCCATGACTTGTTCATCTTGGTTCTTTTAGAAACACAGCGAGGGGACTCCAACCACAGTCTCCCTCGTTGCCACTAATTGGGCCACACACACCCCACTTGACTGGCATCAGTTGACCCCCCCTTTTGAAAAAGAAAAAGATGCTTGGCATGAAGCACTCTCAAAAATACGCGTGCCTTTCCCGTCCCCTGGATGACCCAGGGGAAGAAAAGTCCTCTGAGAGCCATGACTTGTTCATCTTGGTTCTTTTAGAAACACAGTGTTGTAGCTGTTCTGTTTTGTCACAAGTCAGCTTATGGGATCACCAGTGAGGTCCTCTGAATTAGGCCTTTTCAGACCTAATCAAGATCGAGCGCTCGGAGAAAAAGACCTGCATCCATGTGGGCATGATCAATTTTCTGTTTATTTAACCAAAGTACACTTTATTTATACCATTTACAGATCAATGTGATATTGCAAATAAAGCTTCTAGCTGGACTTTACAAGTTGCTCATATGACCTTTAAGTTTTAGCAAAACAAAAATGTAGAGTCATGCATATGAGATAAGAAGAAGATAAGAAGAACATTTAGAGACAATAATAATCCTTGAGCCTTTCTCTTATTCCGAAGGCTCCATAATGACTATGAACTACCACCAGATATACTTACTAATAACAATAAAATATCTTTAATGAAGAAATATAGAAACTATTAACCCTTCTATATCAATTTCCCTCTTTTGTAAATGGTATAACCTTCACTACAGGGTCAGTAGGCGTCCAAACAGGAGCTGCTGGCTCATGGGCCTAGTACCCATGAGGGGTCTTCCTACCACTTCACCCATCCACCCTCAGTGTGGACACCTACTCCCCATCAGTAGAGGCCATTTGGGGTCCGTAGTAAACTACAGAGGGTTCAATACTGAAACTCTTAGAACATACATTATTCAATAGTTTAGCTAACGCATATATCAATGCTTTTACAGCTATATAAAGCAATAGACAGAATAACAATATTTGCATACAGGATTGTATAATGCCAGAAACCCAACCTGCTAGGCCCTTAAACCAATTAGCTGGATTCATAAAAGAAAATGTATTTCCCCACCAGGAGTCTTTGCTGGAATCATCCATATATATACATATATACATATAATAGGAGAACAGACAAAAACTGGTGACTATGTATGTAAATACACACATAGACACAAACACATGGAAACAATCATTGTCCTTTCCACAGATAGCAACATCATTATATTGAAGACTGAACCATAATCCATCGTAGGTAATGGGGCCTGAATGAGGGATCTTAGTCTTTAGTTTGGTAACTACACCCTCAATGTCCGGATTGTATTCCATCCACCACGACTGTCCCCTAGGCTATGTGATATTTAGCTGGAACCAGGGATTAGTGACCTTTCCAGCTATAGTCAAGGTGGCAAATACATCTTTTCACCAGAATATCGATAGAGTCCAGGTTTCATTGTACATACAGTCTGATATCAACACCTCCTGTGGTTCCAGAGGTAAGGCTATATAAGGCATAGTCTTTGAAGAAAATAAAACTGTGTGTGCAGATCCAACAGTCTTTTGGCTTTTCCCCTTCCATGTCCTCAGTAAGAGAAATATGGTGGCGAATGAGTTTATTATCCCAGTCCGTATTTAAAAGTTCGCTCAGTGTCTTTGTTTGGCGCAGCAACCCTGCTACACCTAGCAGGATAATTAGCAAAACCGTCATTCTGCCGGTGGAGTGACCTTTTTACAGTGACTGGCGTGGATCCAGGTGGGCTTTCCCTCAAGTTTCACTGAGGTGGATGTGGTCAGCTGGACTTGGAATGGGCCATCAGAGCGTGGATCTAGGCTCCTTCTCACGTGTCTGCGCACGACCACCCAATCACCTGGATTCAGCTGATGCACATCTGCACTTGCATTGGGATCTGGAATGGATGAAAAGACATGTTTATGCACCACATTAAGTCTTTCCTGTAAGGCCTGGACGTAGGCTGTCATAGTGCCGTGTTGCATCTGTAACACTTGTGGAAAGTACAGACCTGTTTTTGGGGCACTACCAAAAAGGACTTCAGAAGGAGACAAGCCTGTCTTTCTATTTGGAGTGTGTCTGACTGAAAAGAGTGCCAGGGATACGCACTCTACCCAATTCTTTCCTGTCTCTGCCATGGCCTTTTGAATTTTTAGTTTTAGTGTCCCGTTTAATCTCTCTCCTTTTCCACTGCTCTGTGGATGATAAGGGGTATGGAATGCCTGCTCTATTCCCAGGGCCTGCATAATGTCCCTCATTATTTCTCCAGTGAAGTGTGTACCCCTGTCACTTTCTATGGCTTCTGGGATGCCATACCGACAGACTAGTTCCTTCATCAGTTTTTCTGCAGTTGTTTTAGCATTTGCACATTTTACTAGATAGGCCTCAACCCATCCTGAGAAGAGATCTACACATACCAGGACGTATTCATACACTCCTACATTGGGTAGTTGTATGTAGTCTATTTGCAGTCGTTGACACGGTAGAGCGGTCTGGGTGTTGCTTTCTTAGGGACTTTTACTGTTTTACCTGGGTTGTGTTGTGCGCAGATAATGCAGGATTGTACGTGTTTGGAGGCTAGGTAACTGAAGCCAGGAGCGATCCAGAAGGCATTCACCTGGTTACACATGTGACTTTTTGAGGCGTGAGTGGGGCCATGTGTTGCTTGTGCCATCATAGGGAACAGGGACCTTGGTAAACACAACCTATCCTTACTTTCCCATACTCCATTTGAGTTCAGCCCAGCTCCCATTTCCCCAGTGTTCCTTCTCTGTTTGGGCAGCCTGATGCTGGAGGGATTTCAGGACATCCAGACTTACTGTGGCTGGGACTTGCTGGCTCCCTGCCACTATCCTCTGATCCCTAGGCCTCTTTGCCGCTGCTTTCGTAGCCGCATCCGCCCTTCTATTGCCCGCTACCTCCAGTGAGTCACCTTTTGTGTGTGCTTTCACCTTAATGATGCCAACCTGGACTGGTAACATTAGTGCCTCCATTAACCGTTTTACCAATTCTGCATTTTTTAATAGGCTTACCAGCTGACGTAAGAAAAGCTCTACTTCTCCAGATAAGGCCAAAATCATGACAGATCCCAAATCCATAATTTGAGTCTGAATAAACATTAATTTTCCTACCTGATCCCGCTCTACACGCCTCAATGAGCGCTGTTAGCTCCGCCTCCTGCGCGGACATGTGCGGCGGGAGTGGTTCAGCTCGGATTACCTCATGTGAGGATACTACTGCATATCCACTGTAGAATCTCCCATCCAGGTGGTATCTGGAGCCATCTACAAAAAAACTCAAAATTTAGAGACAATATTAATTCATCCTCACTTGCTACCATTGTCACCAATTCCCCCCTTTCTGAATCTACTGGCAAAAGGGTGGCTGGATTCAGAACATTACACCTCTTGAGGGTGACATACTCAGGAATCAGAAGGGCACATTCAAGTCTGAGCTGTCTGGCCATAGACAGGTGTTTCGGTTGGACTTGCACAAGTATAGCATGAATGTCATGCGGGGAGTAAATTGTTAAGGGAAATGTCAGTGTGATCTCACAAGCTTTCCCTAGCAGTACTGCAGCAGCCGCTACAGCACGGACACACGTGGGAGACCCTCTGACAACTGGGTCCAATCGTGCTGAGTAGTAAGCTATTGGTCTTTGTTTGTCACCATGTTGCTGTGTGAGGACGGCTGTCGCATGCCCTCACTGTTCTGTGCAAAACAAGAAAAATGGTTGATCGTAATTTGGAATACCCAGGGCCGGGGCAGATACAATGAGTAGTTTAAGGGAATGAAAGGAATCAATAGCTTCCTGAGTGAGGTCAAAGGGGTCAGATGACAGACAATCATAGAGGGGTTGCATCATTTGCGAGGCAGACCTTATCCAAGGCCTGCAGTATGACACTAAGCCCAAAAAGGTGCGCAGTTGCCGGTGGGACCTGGGTAGGGAGAGATTTTGGACTGCTTGTTTTCTCTCCTCAGTCAGGTGTCTTGTACCTTCAGAGATACAGTGACCCAAAAATGTTACCTTTTGCTTACAGTACTGTAATTTTTCACGTGAAACTTTGCAACCATTCTTTGCCAGAAAACACAGCAAAGAAATTGTGGCTTCCTTGCAGGACGTCTGGTCTGGACAGCAGAGCAAAAGGTCATCCACGTACTGCAATAGCGTAACCTGTGGATGAGGCGGTTGCCACTGTTCCAGAATTCCTGCCATAGCTGTAGAATAAATGGTAGGTGAATTCATTCCTCCTTGCGGGAGGACTGTCCACATGTACTGTTTCCCCTCATGTGTGAAGGCAAAAAGATACTGACAGTCAGGGTGTAGAGGCACAGAGAAAAATGCATTTGCCAAATCAATTACTGTAAAACATTTGGAGGTCCCTGGGATTTGTGACAGTAAGGTATGTGGGTTTGGAACAATAGATGTTCCACTCTCAGTGACAGCATTGACAGCTCTCAAATCATGCACCATTCTGTACGTGTCAGGGGAACCTTTGGGCCCTTTTTTTCTTGATTGGATACAAGGGAGTGTTACAGGGGGAGGACCTTTGTACTAGAGCCCCTGCTTGCACATATTCTCTGGTCAGGGCCATTGATTTGGCTGGGCTTAAGGGATACTGTTTTATCAAGGGAATTTCAAACACCAATCCCTCCAGTCCCTTCATGGTCACCAGTTTCCTAGGCCAGAGGCAAAGGAGGAGGGAAGGAAGGAGGAGAGTCAGTCTGCTCCCTCTCCTATTTGGGGTTTTTGCACTGTCTGGCGTAATGTCCATTCTGTCCACAATTCCAGCACTGTACGGTCGCTAGGTCACCTGGTGCCCCCCCTCTCTGCTTCCACTGTTTTCCTTGTGCTCTAGCATACATAACTGGTCACTTGCATTTTGTCAGTTCAACCCCCTTAGCTACTTGCAGAAGGTCTGTTGGGTCCATGTTTCTCCACTCAGGTCTGGCTGTCTGTACTGCTTTTCGTAAAACCTTATTCATACCGTTAACGAATATACTCATCAGTATTTTGTCATTAAGGGAGGTTCTGACTTTGTACCCCACGTCTGCCCACTTCAGCTGTAACCTCCAAAAGTACGTCTCTATACTCTCCCCTTCCTGCTGTATTACGTCAGTCAGGGAAAGAGGGAAAGGTTGGTCTTCAGGGTCAGATAACTGTTTTCTTTCCTCACCATCAGAGTAATGTCCAGCTTCCTCCCCAAAACTCAATTCCTTCACTACCTCTGTCTCAGTGTCAGCGTCCTCTGTCATCACATGTGATCTGGTTCGAACAGGATTTAGTGCAATCTGCTTAGGGCGAGTAACATTACACGTAGCACAAGTACTTCTCCAGTCTGGGTTTTTCTGACTACAATGTTTACAAGTCCATTCATCTGGTCTGGGTTTCTGATCATGTGAAGGTGGGGCGGTAGCAGTCACAGTTTTTGCTCTTGGTGCATTAAAACATTTATAATACACTTTACATAACAATAATATAATAATACATCCCACTGTTATTTCTTTACATCCACAATGCTGCACCTCTTCCTTGAATCTGTGCCATTTCTCAACATCCAAACACCCACACTCTGGCATGTCTGCCTTTCTGAGTATTGGTCTGACATTTTTCACTGCTTCCTTGACTTTCCTTTCTTGCACTATCTGTTTGGCTGTTTTGGATCCTGCTGGAGCCCCACACTGCACACTGAACAAGTTGCCCATGGCTTCAACTTATTCCCACACAGCCCACCTTTCTGCAAATGCCCTCTCAGTGTCCCTGAACCTTGTTAACAGGCCACACTTCTCCTGGCAAGTCAGAATGGGCTCTCAAGTGGTAGCAGGAAGGCTCAATCAGCATTCACTCTCACCTGCTACACTTGTAGGGCGTATTGGGAAGGGTTAAAAAACACCTCTCACCCAATAGACCAGATGACTAAAGCAGGAAGGACCAGGTGTGATAGTCCTCTCACCTGCTAGACCACCTCCATGTAAGTGGGAAGGCCACAATGCTCTCTAACCCACTTAGACCTGATGTGCAGTTGGGTAGTCCATGCTGGTCCTTTACAAAGTATTCCAGCAACGAACGTAAACTAGAGTTAAACCAATACAATCCTCAGAGCTGACTTTCTCACAGAGGGCAGAAAATCGCGCAGCTGTTCACTTGACCCCTCCCAACAGAATGTCAGCAGCGCACAGTTTGTTTAGCAAGAGTCTTATCTCGTCCAGATTCAGCTTTCCAAAACACAATCCTAATACCCACTGGTATAATACACAATCCCAGCAGAAAATTGAGACTACTTATATACCTTCTCAGTACTAATATTCTACTTTGCTATAAAACCTTCATCCCCATTTTGAGGGGAAGAAACACACAATATCTCACTATAAGGACAGATCCCAGGACCACTTGCCTTACTCATTCATTGATTCCAGAAACATATGTAACAATACACCTTCCAAGGGTTAACCTCACATGCAAATAAAATTATCTAAACCGCTCTTGACACTGATGGGAAAAAAATACATATGTCAGGTATCCACTCAAATACTCTATATGGCTATGCCCTGTGACATTTCACAACCGGAACATCTTTTCACAGTCCACAGTATGACCTATAACCATTAGACTTATACATACATTTTATTTCACCAAGTCTCTTATCTCAATTACTTGTCACTTTGTTATTCAGAGGCTTCTCATCAATATACAACAACCTATTGCCTGCCTACTTTATCTAGGCATTAATATGAAACCACTTATGAACACATATCCCTAGACCAGTGTATTGCCCATCAAAGATGCAAAGATGGCCAAAGCAAAACACAAAACACAGCAACACAGCAAATGCAATTATACAGAGACTGTCCCAAATTCCATGCTATGCAATCTATGCAATCAGTTAATGGACGGACAACAGATTATCTTATTACTCTATATTTCAACTCTCATTCAGACATGCATGAAAAAACAATACTCACTGGTGATGCCAGAGTTCTTGAACCGTGTGTACAGCCTTACCCAGAATATTCGGAAAATCAGAGAGAGTGAAATAAAGTGTAAGAATAAAGCTTCTCACCTTGCTGCAGCTGAAATTTCACTGTCTCCAGAGTCCCCAAAACTTCTTCCGAATAGGCTGGTTGGCCACGGCTCCACGTTGGGCACCAAAAACTGTTGTAGCTGTTCTGTTTTGTCACAAGTCAGCTTATGGGATCACCAGTGAGGTCCTCTGAATTAGGCCTCTTCAGACCTAATCAAGATCGAGCGCTCGGAGAAAAAGACCTGCATCCATGTGGGCATGATCAATTTTCTGTTTATTTAACCAAAGTACACTTTATTTATACCATTTACAGATCAATGTGATATTGCAAATAAAGCTTCTAGCTGGACTTTACAAGTTGCTCATATGACCTTTAAGTTTTAGCAAAACAAAAATGTAGAGTCATGCATATGAGATAAGAAGAAGATAAGAAGAACATTTAGAGACAATAATAATCCTTGAGCCTGTCTCTTATTCCGAAGGCTCCATAATGACTATGAACTACCACCAGATATACTTACTAATAACAATAAAATATCTTTAATGAAGAAATATAGAAACTATTAACCCTTCTATATCAACAGCGAGGGGACTCCAACCACAGTCTCCCTCGTTTCCACTAACTGGGCCACACACACCCCACTTGACTGGCATCAGTTGACCTTCCCTTTTGAAAAAGAAAAAGATGCTTGGCATGAAGCACTCTCAAAAATACGCGTGCCTTTCCCGTCCCCTGGCTGACCCAGGGGAAGAAAAGTCCTCTGAGAGCCATGACTTGTTCATCTTGGTTCTTTTAGAAACACAGCGAGGGGACTCCAACCACAGTCTCCCTCGTTGCCACTAACTGGGCCACACACACCCCACTTGACTGGCATCAGTTGACCTTCCCTTTTGAAAAAGAAAAAGATGCTTGGCATGAAGCACTCTCAAAAATACGCGTGCCTTTCCCGTCCCCTGGCTGACCCAGGGGAAGAAAAGTCCTCTGAGAGCCATGACTTGTTCATCTTGGTTCTTTTAGAAACACAGCGAGGGGACTCCAACCACAGTCTCCCTCGTTGCCACTAATTGGGCCACACACACCCCACTTGACTGGCATCAGTTGACCCCCCCTTTTGAAAAAGAAAAAGATGCTTGGCATGAAGCACTCTCAAAAATATGCGTGCCTTTCCCGTCCCCTGGATGACCCAGGGGAAGAAAAGTCCTCTGAGAGCCATGACTTGTTCATCTTGGTTCTTTTAGAAACACAGCGAGGGGACTCCAACCACAGTCTCCCTCGTTTCCACTAACTGGGCCACACACACCCCACTTGACTGGCATCAGTTGACCATCCCTTTTGAAAAAGAAAAAGATGCTTGGCATGAAGCACTCTCAAAAATACGCGTGCCTTTCCCGTCCCCTGGCTGACCCAGGGGAAGAAAAGTCCTCTGAGAGCCATGACTTGTTCATCTTGGTTCTTTTAGAAACACAGCGAGGGGACTCCAACCACAGTCTCCCTCGTTGCCAATAACTGGGCCACACACACCCCACTTGACTGGCATCAGTTGACCTTCCCTTTTGAAAAAGAATAAGATGCTTGGCATGAAGCACTCTCAAAAATACGCGTGCCTTTCCCGTCCCCTGGCTGACCCAGGGGAAGAAAAGTCCTCTGAGAGCCATGACTTGTTCATCTTGGTTCTTTTAGAAACACAGCGAGGGGACTCCAACCACAGTTTCCCTCGTTGCCACTAATTGGGCCACACACACCCCACTTGACTGGCATCAGTTGACCCCCCCTTTTGAAAAAGAAAAAAATGCTTGGCATGAAGCACTCTCAAAAATACGCGTGCCTTTCCCGTCCTCTGGATGACCCAGGGGAAGAAAAGTCCTCTGAGAGCCATGACTTGTTCATCTTGGTTCTTTTAGAAACACAGCGAGGGGACTCCAACCACAGTCTCCCTCGTTTCCACTAACTGGGCCACACACACCCCACTTGACTGGCATCAGTTGACCTTCCCTTTTGAAAAAGAAAAAGATGCTTGGCATGAAGCACTCTCAAAAATACGCGTGCCTTTCCCGTCCCCTGGCTGACCCAGGGGAAGAAAAGTCCTCTGAGAGCCATGACTTGTTCATCTTGGTTCTTTTAGAAACACAGCGAGGGGACTCCAACCACAGTCTCCCTCGTTGCCACTAACTGGGCCACACACACCCCACTTGACTGGCATCAGTTGACCTTCCCTTTTGAAAAAGAAAAAGATGCTTGGCATGAAGCACTCTCAAAAATACGCGTGCCTTTCCCGTCCCCTGGATGACCCAGGGGAAGAAAAGTCCTCTGAGAGCCATGACTTGTTCATCTTGGTTCTTTTAGAAACACAGCGAGGGGACTCCAACCACAGTCTCCCTCGTTTCCACTAACTGGGCCACACACACCCCACTTGACTGGCATCAGTTGACCTTCCCTTTTGAAAAAGAAAAAGATGCTTGGCATGAAGCACTCTCAAAAATACGCGTGCCTTTCCCGTCCCTTGGCTGACCCAGGGGAAGAAAAGTCCTCTGAGAGCCATGACTTGTTCATCTTGGTTCTTTTAGAAACACAGCGAGGGGACTCCAACCACAGTCTCCCTCGTTGCCACTAACTGGGCCACACACACCCCACTTGACTGGCATCAGTTGACCTTCCCTTTTGAAAAAGAATAAGATGCTTGGCATGAAGCACTCTCAAAAATACGGGTGCCTTTCCCGTCCCCTGGCTGACCCAGGGGAAGAAAAGTCCTCTGAGAGCCATGTCCACATTGTCAGTGGACAGACACATGTGCTTATCTGCCAGCAGACCCCCAGCAGCACTGAAGACAGGTTCCGAGAGAACGCTGGCTGCAGGACACGACAAGATCCCCAAGGCGTACGTGGCGAGCTCAGGCAATTTATCAAGATTGGAAGCCTAAAATGAGCAGGGCTCATATGTGTGTCCTCCTCTTTTTCCTTGTCCAGCTGTTTTGTTTTCGCATGAGTATATGTCCTTGTCACTTTCCCATGTGTTTGTGTTGTGTTGTGAGTTGTTTGTCACCTTTTGGACACCTTTGAGCGTGTTTTCTAGGTGTTTTTCTGTGTTTGTGATTGCCTGCCATTGTTTCCTATGCAGTTCGAGTTCGGTTCGTCGAATGTTCGACGAGCCGAACTCGAACGGGAGCTCCGTTCGGCGAACCGACCTCGAGCCGAACCGGGACCGGTTCGCTCATCTCTACTCGGCAGTTAGCGAGGCCGGTAGTAGCCGGCGCCGAGGGCATCTGAGTGGGCCTGGCTTCTGAGCAGGAGGCAGAGCATGGAACCCATGCCCCGTACTGGGAGTGGCAGCAGCCGCAGCAGTGGTAGTGGAACATGGACGGCTACCCGCAAGTTTAAAGTTGCAAAGTAACTGTTTTATGGACTGCCTACCACCTTTATTGAACCTCCCCACGTTCCCCAGGAGTGGCCATCGGGGGTCGGAGCCCCAGGTGGAAGGTAGTAGAGGCCCGTCATTCTTGTTGAACGCCACTGCGGTCGGAGCCGTGGAGGGCGCCATCAGGGGTCGGAGCCCCTGGTGGAGGACGATGGGCAGTTAGCTGTTTTGGTAGCGAAACCCGGCTACCTCTTTTGCCCTGTTATGCCCCACCAGGACTGTAGCACAACATGGAGTGGACTGTCCGAGGAGTGGCCTGTGATGAAGGTGGCTGAGGTCCAGTTACCATGAGGACCGGTGACTTGTTTGTTGCTGTGGACTGGTGGGAGGTGGGCTATGGGTGCCGTAACATTTCAAACTTTAAAAGTTTGAGCAAACGTACCTCCCAATGTGGGAAAGATGCATGTTTGTAATGTTTAACTTTTTCTTTTTCCCGTTAAAATAAACATCAGTGGCCGGACAGCCTTCGGACGGGCTGTGTTTAACCAAGGGGGAATGTGATGCCCTGGCAAAACCAGGTAGTCACAGATAACTGTACCCCTCACCAAGGGTACAGGAATCGCTTCCTCCTTGGGATTACACACACACCACCCCCACATGGTGCATATGAGCAGCCGCCCCACCCCCCCAGTTAG
Organism: Anomaloglossus baeobatrachus; assembly: GCF_048569485.1. Lineage (NCBI taxonomy): Eukaryota > Metazoa > Chordata > Amphibia > Anura > Aromobatidae > Anomaloglossus > Anomaloglossus baeobatrachus. The sequence goes on along the minus strand of NC_134361.1, from coordinate 156,570,947 downwards.
GAGCTGAAAAGAGCAGCAGGGGAGGAGTTCAGTCAGTCGGAGGAGAGCAGCAGAGCAGTCAGGAGTGTGTCTCCTGGGCTGAAGAGCAAGTTGCAGAGCGGTCAGGGCTTGGAGCCCCTGGACTGCGAGAACAGATCAGGCACTAGGAGGGGACCCAAAGTGGACCGGGGTAGAATAGTGTCCCGCCGGCTTCGGGAACCCAGAATAGTGCAGGGAAGTGGACTTCCCCAATTCCAACCAGAGGAGCTAAGCAGACTACAAGGTGCAGTGCAACAGAAGAGGGCTCCTGCTGATTGCACCGTGTGTGGGACCAGCACACCCCTCCAAAAGGCTCCTGGTCACTGGCAAGTTGGTTTACAGAGGACTCTGTGCTTCCTGACCATACACATGAAAACAGCCTCATCCAACACCAGGACAACCGAACTGTGAATTTCCTGCTCCCTGCCACCACCACAACTCCCAACTGGGTCCTGGGACTACACCTCCCCTATCCGTGAAGGGGATTCCACCTTGCTGCCCCACACCACCAGTCCCGGGCACGATCCCCAGAGGCAGCGGCGGTGCCACCATCTCATCACCGCAACCCACGGGTGGCGTCACCGACAATCTCCCTTACCTAATCCCTTTTTGTTGTGGAGCCTGGGATCACAGACCGGGTCATGCCACCGTGATACCTACAGAAGCGACCCCTTGGCCCGGATCTGAGTACCCCCTATCCCTGGGTGACACATATACAGGGTTAATTCCAAAGGGGAAGCCGTAATATGTGTTTTTTCTGCTGGTTCATAATCTTAACACTATCTTCAATCAATACACTCCCTGGGATCCCAATATGACCAAAACTCAGCTGTACAGTTTAGCAGAATTCAACCCGGGTTTACCAACAAGAATAACATAAATAAGAGGCCATATTCAATTTCCATGAAAAACAAATATTAACAATTTACTTTTTATTTAACATACTCTGTAAGAAAATCCAATCCAAGCAGGAGGGTGCCTTGGGAATTTCACCACGGACTGTGGCCTTTCTAAACTTCACACCGCGGTATCAACACTCATTGGGAAGATGGATACAGTTTGTGCCTCACTGACACCGTCCCATAGAGACCAGATATTTAGGTTGGTCTAAACACCTAGCTAACCCTAGCTAAACTCGTTGGACTGGTCAAGGAGAAATTAGAATAAAACGAGTAACATAAGGTACCTCATCCTTGTTTCGGATATAGGGTGCTTTATTCTTCCACGGGCGCCATGTCACTCTTCACACTTACATACAGCTTCGTGTTTCTGAAAAAAGGATGGCTGCCCCATAAAGGAGCCTGGGAGAGCCTCAAACCGAAAAAGTTCAACAACAAGGCAGACAAAGGCAAAAACATGGTACATCCGGTATACCATTTCGAGACTTCTTCTGGGGCAAAGTCTACACCTTCCACGAATCATCAGTTCACAAGTGATACAAGTAGAACTTTTGTAGTGGAGTATTATAGATCCATAAGGAGAGACCAGTATGGTTAGTGTGTTTGTGATCCAAGTGGTAGAGTTGAACCATTGTAGTGGAATACTGTAATCCAAAAGGCAAATCCAGTATGGGTATTAAATTGTAATCCACATTATGAAGTGAATATTTTTAGTTCTCCAAGAGTTTTGGTGCCTTATTCCGGATTTGTGATGGTGACCGCTTTTGTAGCGCCCCTAAAGCCATCAGGGAGCTACAAGGTACTGCATCCCTACCAGGATGCAGGCCCTACCCCCTAGGGACCAAGAAAACCAGTGCCGATAACACACAAACACTCCAGAAAATCCCTGTTTTTCCCCAATTATCCCCCATAGAATGGTACAAAACTAGGGTTGGACCAATGGATGGCCGCCTAGAGGTGGAGCCACTATAGTCCACTAGAGAACCAGGTGGGAGGGGCAGACAGTGGAGAGTTAGATAGTGAGAGAGACAGTAGTGTGTCGGAGGAAGTGAAAGTGAGCAGACATACTGACAGGAGTGAACCTGAGGGCCCAGGCAGTTAGTTGCCGGGGGAGTACGGTGGAGTACTCCTGGAACTACGCACCAACGGGGTACAGAATCCTAGGTCAGGCAAAAGCTCCAGGCAGACCTGATAAAATCAGCACAGTGAGGGGACCATCAAGGACCTCACTGACCTTAAAGTTCGGGACTCAGTAGCAAAGGGAGAACCGGGGACAGGACCAGAGACTCCAACCCCACAAGGTTCATGCTACTGTTATACGAATTGCTGAAGAAGACAACCAAGAGGGGACCCCAGCCGCTCCAAGCCACGGGGACACACCAACCAAAGACAGGTGCATGGGAAAGAAGCCACCAGGTCACTAAACCAGCACTGGGACAAAGGGGACCTGCGGTTAAGACCAGCCAGCCATGGGTGACCAGTTACCAGCTTGCAGTGAGTAAAAAGAACCAATTACACCGAACTCCCGTTGTGACCTACCTTCTTTCAACACCCACCTGCAACACCTATCCTCTGGGACCTGGCCCTGCTTGCAGAGGGCATAACATCCAGGCTGCCATTAACACCAGCCACAGTAGTAGAAACTGTGCAGCGGTGGATCCATCCACATAGCCATAAAACCGCAATTGGCGTCACGTATAAACTTTATTCAACAATCCCCTGTAAATATTCCCCTTTTTAAAAAGCACCCAGGGCACGGAACCAAGCAACGGCCACCAAAGTGACATTCCCCAGTTGTGCATTCCCTGACAGAAGTTCTGTCACTTATCCATGTTATATAAATAAAAGCTTATAACCTGACTTTAAATGTATCCGTTGGTTTTATGAATTACTCTTTTGAAAGCTGAAACCCTCCCAAATTTGGTTTAGGAAATGAAGATAAAGTAGCTGTAAAGCTGAAATATTGATCATTTAATGAACAAAGAAAGGTCAGATTTTGGCAAGACAAAAGTTTTGTCGCCCACAGAAAGTAATGTGCAATTCAAACAAAAAATTAACTTCTAATACAAAGATACAGTGCCTTGCGAAAGCATTTGGCCACCTTGAATTTTTCAACCTTTTCCCACATTTCAGGCTTTAAACATAAACATAAAAATTTTAATATTATGGTGAAGAATCAACAACAAATGGGACACAATTGTGAATATGAACGATATTTATTGCTTATTTTAAATTTTTGTAAAAATAAAAAACTGAAAATTGGGGCGTGCAATATTATTCGGCCCCTTTAATGTCAGTGCAGCAAACTCACTCCAGAAGTTCATTGAGGATCTCTGAATCATCCAATGTTGTCCTAAATGACTGATGATGAGAAATATAAGCCACCTGTGTGTAATCAAGTCTCCGTATAAATGCACCTACTCTGTGATAGTTTCAGTGTTCTGTTTAAAGCATATAGAGCATCATGAAGACCAAGGAACACAACAGGCAGGTCCGTGATACTGTTGTGGAGACGTTTAAAGCCAGATTTGGTTGCAAAAAGATTTCCAAAACTTTAAACATCCCAAGGAGCACTGTGCAAGTGATCATATTAAAATGGAAGGAGTATCCTACCATTGCAAATCTAACAAGACCCGGCCTTCCCTCAAAAAAAGGAGAAGACTGATCAGAGATGCAGCCAAGAGGCCCATGATCACGCTGGATGAACTGCAGAGATCTACAGCTGAGGTGAGAGAGTCTGTCCATAGGACAACAATCAGTCGTACACTGCACAAATCTGGCCTTTATGGAAGAGTGGCAAGAAGAAAGACATTTCTCAAAGATACCTATAAAAAGTGTTGTTTAAAGTTTGCCACAAGCCACCTGGGAGACATGCCAAACATGTGGAAGAAGGTGCTCTGGCCAGATGAAATCAAAATCGAACTTTTTGGGCACAATGCCAAACAATATGTTTAGCATAAAAGCAACACAGCTCATCACCCTGAACACACCATCCTCACTGTCAAACATGATGGTGGTAGCACCATGGTTTGAGCCTGCTTTGCTTCAGCAGGGGTAGGAAAGATGGTTAAAATTGATGGGAAAATGGATGGAGCCAAATACAGGACCATTCTTGAAGAAAAGCTGTTGAAGTCTGCAAAAGACATGAGATTGGGACGGAGATTTGTCTTTCAGCAAGACAATGATCCCAAACATAAAGCAAAATCTACAATGGAATGGTTCACAAATAAATGTATCCAGGTGTTAAGGGGGCTTAACACGCTATGATATCGTTAATTTATTATCGTCGGGGTCACATTGTTTGTGACGCACATCCAGCGTCATTAACGATATCGTAGCGTGTAACAGTTTTGTGCGATCTAAAACGATCGCAAAAGCAGCAAAAATCATTTGCCGTGGAGAGCTCGTCCTAAAAGTAAAAATCGTTTATTTCTAATTAGCGATGTTGTTCCTCATTCCTGTGGCAGCACACAATGCTGTGTGTGACACCGCAGGAGCGAGGAACATCTCCTTACCTGCCTCCACCGGCTATGTGGAAGGAAGGAGGTGGGCGGGATGTTTACGTCCCGCTCATCTCCGCCCCTCCTCTTCTATTGGACGTCTGCTGTGTGACGTTGCTGTGACAGCACATGACCCACCCCCTTAGAAAGGAGGCGGATCACCGGCCAGAGCGACATTGCCGGGCAGGTAAGTCGTGTGACGGGGGAGCGCGATTTTGTGCGCGACGGGCAGCGATATGCCCGTGTCGCACGAAGTATGGGGGCGGGTACGCACGCTAGCGATATCGGTACCGATCGTTACCGATATCACTACTGTGTAAAACCCCCTTTAGAATGGCCAAGTCCAGACCTGAATCCAGTCGAGAATCTGTGGAAAGAGCTGAAAACTGCTGTTCTCAAAGGCTCTACATCCAACCTCACTCAGCTCGAACTATTTGCAAAGGAAGAATGGGCAAGAATTTCAGTCTCTCGATGTGCAAAAACCGATAGACACATACCCCAAACAACTTGCAGCTGTAATCGCAGCAAAAGGTGGCGCTACAAAGTATTAACTTAAAGGGGCCAAATAATATTGCACGTCCCAATTTTCAGTTTTTCATTTTTTACAAAATTTTAAAATAAGCAATAAATATCGTTCAACTTCACAATTGTGTCCCACTTGCTGTTGATTCTTCACCATAAAATTTAAAATTTTTATCTTTATGTTTGAAGCCTGAAATGTGGGAAAAGGTTGCAAAGAATTAGTCTTACATGCCTCCAAGAGTTCATCTAGATTCTGGTTTTGTCTTCCAAGCTTCCTCTTTCATCCTACCCCACACATGCTCAATGATGTTCATGTCTGGTGACTGGGCTAGCCAGTAGAGATGAGCCACCCCCCTAGTGTTCGAGTTTGGTTCGTCGAACGTACGACGAACACCTTTGAACCCCATTGAAAACAATGGCAGACAAACACATACAAACACATAGAAAACACCTTCAAAGGTATCCCAAAGGTGACAAACAACTCAGAAGACACCACAAATACATGGAAAAGGGACAAGTACATATACTGATGCTGAAACAAAAGAGCTGGACGAGTAAAAGGAGGAGGAGACACAGATGTAGTAGTATCTCCAAATGAACATCGATGCCATGACTGTGCAACTGGAGCCTTGCTCATTTTGGGCTTCCAATCTGGAAAAAGGGCCTGAGCTCGCCACTTACGCTTTGGGAATCTTGTCGTGTCCCGCAGCCAGCGTTCTTTTGGAACGTGTCTTCAGTGCTGCTGGCTGTGTGCTGACAGATTAGCTCACGCGTCTGTCCATTGACAATGTGGACAGACTAACGTTCATCAAGATGAACAAATCATGGATCCGCAAGGACATTTCTACCCCTGTGTCATCCTGGGGAGAGTAAAGGCTGGTATATTTTTGATTGTGCTTCATGCAAATCAACATTTTAAGTTTGCAACTGTGGGACAATTGATGCCCCACTTAAGTGGTGTCTGTGTCCAAATTTTTGGAAAAAATGGAGACTCTTGTTGGAGTCCCCTTACTGTGTTTTACATGATTTTAGAAGGGCATGACATGCCTAAGAGGTTGACTTTCAGCATCTGCAAGCTGTTGGCTACAGAAATGCTGCCTTTCCACCCGGTGGACACAAAGGATTTTAGAGACCTTATGTCCATCGCAGTGCCACAAGAGCAGATGCCCAGTCACCACTACTTCTCCAAGAAAGGAGTGCCTGCGCTACACCATCATGTCGCACACCACATCACTGCTTCCTTGAGAAACTCTGTGTTTGGCAGGGTGCATTTCACCACAGATACTTGACCCAGTCACCATGGACAGGGGCATTACATGTCGCTGACTGGGCACTGGGTAACTATGGTGAGAGATGGAGAAGGGTCTGCTGTACAAGTCTTGCCATCCCCACGAGTTGTGTGTCAATCCTTCCTTTGTATGTAGAATTTCCTCCACTGCTTCTGCCTCCTCAGCCTCGTCTGTCATCCACCTCCGCTCAAATCCTGTCTGATAAGGCCACCCGCGTTGTAACTGTGCACAAGGAATTCCGCACACCTCCTTACTATGGTGGCAGCAGAGCTCAATGCCATCAGGCGGTTGACTCTTTACTTTGAAATGTATACGAAATGTGAGTCACACCGCTGAGGAGTTGTGGACGGTTAGCTCTGGAGACCGAGTTTCATCAATGGTTGTCTCCACTCAACCAGCAACCAGGGAAGGCCCTGTGTGACAACGATGCAAATCTGGGTGCGGCCCTTCGCCGGGACAATGTGACAGATGTGCCTTGCATGGCTCACGTGTTCAACGTGGCCGTCCAGCAATTTTTAAACCACTATCCCGGCCTACATGGCCTTCTGCAGAGAGCACGGTGTAGTTCCTGCCTGGATCCACACACTTAGACGGGCTGTAAAGGATAGGCTAGAGGGAAGCCACTCACCAAGCAGGACCCCTTTAACCCCTATACAGGGATTTGGAATTACACAGGGCCCGAGGTGATCAATACCTGTGGAAGGCTGCTGTCTGAGAGACTAGTAGTCAGGCAGGGTCAAACCATGAATTGAGCAACAGAAACAGAATCGGACGGCAAGGACATAATCAGAAAACAAGCAGAGGTCAAATGCGGATCGTGCAACGAGGTACATAAACAGCAGGCAGGAGACGTAGTCAGGAAACAAGCGGTAGTCAGCACACAAAATCAAAAAACAGAACTGGGTGGAACAGGAACCAGAAGTTCAGAACTATGTCTGGCAGTAGTCAGCAGACAGGAGGGGCATAAAAAAGGGTGTGGTGTCTTCCCATAGGTTGTAGCTATCCCATAGGTAGTACCATCAGTACTTCAGCTGTGAGACACTTACCACCTACAGTCAGCCAGTGGTACTGCAGATTTCAAAGTAACCCAGCCCAGTGGATAAGCGGAACCTGTGCCCACTGGTGCCGCTGGCATCGACTCCTCTCCCATCACCAGCACTATCTACGAAAGGAACACGGTGTCACCTGGCAATCGGAGTACAAGTTGCTGGAGCGCACTCCGGTGGTGACGTAACAGCCGTGTGCGACAATGACGAAAACCTGGGTGCGGACCTTCGCCAGGGCAATGTGACACACGTGCCTTGTATGGCTCACGTGTTGATCCTGGTTGTCCAGCAATTTTTAAACCACTATCCCGGCCTACGTGGCCTTCTGCACAGGGCACGCTTGCTATGTGCTCACTTCCATCATTTACACCCCACAGCTGAACGACTTGCATTGCTCCAGAAGTCTTTTGGTCAGCCGGTTCAACACCTTAAATGCGATGTGCCGACACGCAGGAATTTGAATCTGCACATGTTGCAGCACCGCTGAGCCCTGGTGCAATACGTTATGACGTATAGCCTAGGCCAACAAGATCCAGAGGTAGGGCAGTTCACGCTGCTGAAGTGGTCTCAGATCAAGGACCTATGCACCCTTCTGCATAGTTTCAACATGGCGACGAAGATGTTTAGCGCTGACAATGCCATTATCTGCATGGCAATTCCAGTAATTTACATGCTGGAGCACACTCTAAACAGTATTCGGAGTCAGGTGGTGGGACAAGAGGAAGGGGAGGAAGTACAGGAGGATTCATATGCGGAAGGGATAACAAGATCTACAAGGTCCAGATGGTCAGCATCACCAAGGCGGCAGGCATGGGACGGTGAGGTAGAGGGATTAACAAGGGCGCATAGTAGCAGCCAAAGTGTTGAGGAAGGTGCAGGAGCCCAGGAAGAAATGGATGACGAACTGGCGATGGGCATAGAAGACTCAGCAGATGAGGGAGACCTTGATCACGTTTCTGTTGTGCGAGGTTGGGGGGAGAGGGCAGATGAAGGAAGCATGACTCTCACCTTGCTGCCAACAACACAGCAAGGACTTGGTCCTCCTGGAGGCGCAAGACACATGAGCGCCTTCTTGCTGCACTACCTACACCATGACCCTCGGATTGTCAGAATTAGAAGTAATGCTGACTACTGGGTTGCCACACCTTTAGATCCCCGTTACAAGACAAAATTTGGCAAAATAAGTCCTGCCATAGAAAGAAATGCACGTATGCAGGAGTATCAGCAGAAGCTGGTACGCAATCTTAGATCGGCTTTTACACTAAACACCAGTGCTGCACAGAGTGAATCTCAATGCTTTGTCATGGCTAGGAAGAAGTGGTCTTTTACTTGTCCACATCTGAGGGACCAAGGGCTGGCTGTTGTGCTGAGGCGGCATTGAGTTGGGTGTCCCTGCAGAGTGGCAAATTTGATCATATACGAAATGAGTGGAAAAAGGCCAGATGCTGGTGGAAAGGGGAACAGGCGTGTTGGAAAGGGAAAATAAGTTTGTGTCCGTGGGTTTGGTGGTAAAGAAACAGTAACATCTGCTGAAGAAACACCATCTGTTATGGTGGGACTGGCATATTAGGATAAGGTGGTATATATCCCAATCGAAAGTCTGGGTCCACCGTGCTCCCAGATGGAAAAGGAGATGCTGGCAACCCGAAAGTTAGGGGGAGGATACAGAGCTGGGTGGCTCTGAAACTAATGGTAGCCTGAACAGAGTTAGACAACACTCAGATCTGGAGACTGTGAACCCTGTTAGCGTCACAGGGTCCACACACCCAGCCCAGGAACTCCCTGTTAACAACACAGGGGCCATTGGCTACGCTGTCTGTGTGCGTAGGGGGCACAGGTACCTGTGGACAGCAGGCACAGCAGCAGCAGCCCAGTTAATGCCACTGGGCTGCACTAGCAGGACTGGTAGGACAGTAGCTGGTCGTAACCGTTCTGCGTTACAAAGTGTGGTGGTGTCTTACACCGACGCCCTATCCTTGCCTACCTCTGGCCTAAAGCCGCAATGGGTTCAACACATGGAGGTGTGCTCTGTATGAGCATAATAGAAGATTATGCACCTCCTTGTTGTCTCCAGCCCCTTTGATAACCTGGGTCCGCCCCAACCAAGGGTGGATCACAATGCACCTCCACGAGCCAAGAGCAGAGTGCCACGTCATCAGTGACATAACCAGCAGACTATCCGGAAGCGCCACTTCACTGATGAGCTCACGGCAGCCATGCCCCAAACACATCATCAGGACACCTGATGCCCTCTGGCCTATCAGGGACTGCCACCTCACGGACATGGCCAGTTAGTTCCTTACCAGACCTAGCCTCTGATACACTAAGTGCCTGAGCATGCTCAGTAGCCTGAACAACAGTCTCAGAAAACAGACAGCATCAGCATGCTCTGTAGGCACAACACAGGATTTACATACGGCACATAGTCCAAGTACCTGTGCAAAGAGGCTTTTCGCACTAACTGTGGGAGCATGCTCAGTAGCCCGAACAAAGGACTTAGCCTCAGGAATGGCACAGTCAGGCTGAGCATGCTCACTAGGCGAAACACTTGACTTAGGCTGAGGCTGGTGTAAATCAGCACAGGCATGCGCACTAGCCGCCTCTCCACACTTAGACGTGGAGGAGGAAGCAGCCAGCTGGACGACCCAAGGCACGGCTAAAAATGGCAGCTGACGCCTGGTCGCAACTGGAACCACAGCAGGCTGCTTGCGGCTACGGGGGCACTGATTCGTAACACCAACTACCAGCCAAAATAAGATGTCTACTTCTTCCCATGGATAATCTGATATGATCCATTTTTTCACGGACATGACCATCGTTACCAAATGTAGATAAGGCACCAAAAGAGCAGGTGCTTGAATAGATCTCAAGTGCTCAATCAAGTGGCCTCTCCTCCACCTCAACTTCAATATTCTAAATACTCCATTCCTCTGTGGTGTCAACCCAATAGCACTTGCTTCCTACCAGCTCTAAAGTTTCCACCCGCCCTGCTGAGTATGGGGTAACAGAGATGGTTGAGTCTGCAGAGCTGTTCAGTCACACTGTAGCCTGGGAATCAGAGGTCTGCTCAAAAGCTAGAGTGAGTCCAGACAATGAAATGATCTGCACTGATGCCCAGATGCTTTGTGAGTAGGATTCAGGCCCAGATGAAGAAGGTTCTGAGCATAATGTAGACCCTCATTCCCAAACTGTAACTCCTCTTGGTGGAGACAATGGGGAACATGCTGATGAGACTCAGATACCTGATTGGAACAACAACTTTACTATTCGGTCAGGGCAGGAAAAGGTTGGCTCTGAGGAGTCAGGATGAGGGGAGTGAAAACACACAGGGTGATGATGAGGTTGGTGACCCAACTTACTGTCAACCCACAGTCAGCCACTCGATGAGGTCAGCAGAGGAGGTGGAGGAGGATGCTACTGATGATGAGGTTAGGTTGCGTCTTCCTGGACAGAGACAAAGTACTGGAAGCACATCAACAACTGAATCCTCAGCCACAACTCTGCCTCTGAGCAGAAGTCGTGGTGGCTCTGCAGGTCGCATGGGCTGTAAGCCTTGCCTAGCCTGGGGCTTTTTTGACATCGCAAAGGATCACACAACTCATGTCATCTGTAAGATGTGTCACCAATTTCTAAGTAGAGGCCAAAAAATCACTACTTTGAGTACTTCGTCCATGAACTGTCACATGGATATGAAGTGATCGGGTGAGGGTGTATTGATGACCTTTATCCACTGTGAATGCAAGAAGAACTTTATTAGTAATCAATTAAAAGATTTTCAATCAACCAAAACATCAAACATACAGAAGTGAATGTAGTGTGAAGGAGCACACTGAGTGACCAGGTGTAGAAAAGCTTATAGAGGAGTCTGAGGGTGATATAGATGAAGTATTGATAATATGGACCAGGAAGGGTTATATCTGTCCCTAATCTGTGTCCTACCTACCAATGGGGCTTTAAGTACCCTAGATTTGTTGTGCCCCCATTCCACGGCAGCTCGCCCTGACTGTTCCTAACTACCTGATTGAATACCTACCACCAAGATACAAAAGTGCAAAGTGCAAAAAAATCAGCACATTATTGCCAGACACAGCAACATTTATACAGACAAAAAACGAAGATTTCAAGCCACAGTATGTAGGAAGGATCAATGGTTATGTCCCAAGTTTTGGGAAAATACACAGTGTAAATGAGTCCGTACCGGCAGCATCCCCCCCTTCTCAAGTATTGAATAGATATAGTAGAAGAGGTAAACGGTACTAGGGACTAACTATATTGTCCATACATATGATACGCACACAAAAGCAGTTGTTACTGTATGTTTAGAGATATCATAAGGAGCAAATATAGACAATAGACAGTGCTCCACAGGGTATAATATCCTTATAAAACACCCTACCTCCTCTAACAGTACATCAATATAGTAGGAGGGGTTAGAAAATATATTTATAATGTCCGTAAAATTGATAGACACAAAAGGACAATTTCTACTATGTATTATAGATACCATGAGGTATAAAACACGCCATAATCAGTGATCCACTGGGTATCCTACTTTTAGTTGGTAATCCTCCTGGACTACTATGATATGAATAGTTACCAGGATTCTCCCTTCTTAAATGCACATAGTGGTGCTGAGTCTGGTATAGCATATAAATTCTCCCATCGTTCACCCAACACGTTTCCCCCCACTAGTAACTGGGGTTCATCAGGGGAATTGAACTGTGGACAGCCGTTGCATGTAAAAATTCATGCAATGCAACCTTAGAACAAATGAATGCCCGGTCACAATATCCCATAGGGCTGATTCAGATAAGTGCAGGAGATAGAGGGTTCCCTGCTGGTGCTGCTACTTAAAACAATTGAATGCCTGGTCAGGATATCCTGTAAGGCTGGTTCCTATGAGTGCAGGAGATAAAAAGTTCCTTGCTGCTGTTGTTGCTGAACATGAAGTGATAGGGTGAGGGTGTATTGATGACCTTTATCCACTGTGAATGCAAGATGCTTATTTGCCATTCATTGAATGCATTGTTGCTGACTACTCACAAGGGGCTGCTGTTTTGCATCTGCCTTTGACTGTTTTTTCCCTATAGCAATAGCAAAACGGTCTTCGGCTGTGGACTTGGAGACCAGAGGAGTAGGTGCTGTATGTGAGCTGAAGGAAAAGTGAAAGGTGTGCGTAACAGAAAGGAGTCGCCATGGAAACACTTAGGTGGATTGTGAGGAGACTCGTGTTGGAGTTTGGTGCGGAGGACCATAACGCGTGTGAGCAGCATCTTGTGCCGGAGACCGCCATTCTACTGATTACCGTGAATTGATCGCCAAGTCTGTGTTTATGGCTACTGGACACCACAGCACCCGGGTACGGTAGGCTGAGCCCAGCCAGGACTGTGTGCACCCAACAATTTGATTTGGTAACAAAACCCATAGCTATTCTGCTTAGGCTGACTATATAGACATATATATATATATATATATATATATAGACTTGCTGCCTCTGCTCTGTCAGTTTGTCAGTTACAGTTAAAATCCTAGAGGGACAGCGACACATGTTTGCATTGACTGTTGCTTTACAAGATTACCAGGACTGTGTTGCTGAGCTGTGTGGTTTACCTTACCACTGTTATTGTGCCGCCCCCGTGCCAGCAGCTGGCGCTGCTCGGATCCGGGCCAACGGTATGGCTCAAGGGGTTCTCCAGACCCGGGGGTCGAGCGGACACTCAGAATTTAAAGGGGGACGTATTTATACGGGGTTGGTTGTGAAATGTCTGTGACAACACCCATGGTGTGTGGTGAAGTGGGACACCACTGCTGCTGTTGTGGGATACCCGGGGGAGATGTAATGGCAGCCGGATGTTAACCCCTCCGTGGGTAGGGATGGTTGCCCTGGGGCCCAGTGTCTCTGTGCAGGGTGTGGCGTTGGCAAGGGCTTGCACGCCCGGACGGACCAGGGGATGTTTGGTTACTCACAATTGAATGAATCACACGAGTCTTTTAGTAAACCAAGGTGCTGGTGGCCGGCTGCCGCGGCCGGTTGTTCTCTGGTCCCTCCCCAGACTGATGGTCGCCGTCATTTCCTCTGCACTAATTGTGGTTGTGTTTTAGACTTCCCGGTATGGAACACGGGAGTTCGCTCCCGGCTGTCTGTGTGCCTAAGGAGCCATGCCCGCTGACGCTGACCCGTGGAATCTATGGGTCCTGGCAGTTGCCCTATCCCTCTCTGTGGGTAGTTGTCTGCTTTTGGGACTTTGGTTGGGACAGGACCTGTAATCCTGCCCTCAATCGGTTAATTTGCTAGGCCGCTGGTTTCGGTCTTGGCTTCAGGGTCCGAGAACCCCCTCTGTACACGGTTTATGATCGGGTCTCCGGTGTCGGTACCGGCGGGCTCCAACCGTGCTCCGGTCGTCCTCGGATCTGCCGAGCCATCTTCCTGTCTCCTGCTGACAGAGACCACCATCTGCCACCTAGCCAAGGTACCAGGGCTCCGACCATGGCACCGTTCAACTTGAGCTTCCGTCTCCTCTGCTGGAGCTACACATAGCTCTAGCCCACACTCCTCTCAGCTTGAACTCAGACTTGAACTCGACCGATTATTTTCCAGCCCCGGGCTGTCTAGACCCCTAGGTGGGCTTTCCCTAACCACCTGGTCCCACCCACTGGTGTATCTGTCTTGCCCTAAGGGGGGGTGGCTAGGGTTTCAGGTCGGCTGTATGTCACCTAGGTGAGGGATGGTGTTATGCGGGGGCCTAGTGTGTGACTACCTGGTTTTGCCAGGGCGTCACATTCGCCCTTGGTTTAATACAGACCATCCGCGGGCTGTCCGACCACCAACATTTATTTAACAGGAACTTGAATAAGAAACATTTACAAGTATAATAACTGTGGTACATTTTTGTTTTTCTTCCCTTACGGGAGGCACTTTTCTTAAATGTTACACATGCAAACCGGGACGGGACGGACCGGGTCCTTCTCACCTCACCCACCCAAAACAACCTAGCCCTGATGCCACCTCTAAAACACAGGTTGGCAACCCTTGCCCAAGTCCAGGACAGGTCCGGGTGTTGCCCTTACAGGCCGGGTAAAAAGTTCCTTACCCGGCAGTCTATCTCAGGGGTCCAACGTCCAGGGGAACCCCTGGTCCGGAGGGTAGTCACCGGTTTTCATGGTGACTGGGCCTCGGACAACTCTACCGCAGGCCCTTCCTCCAACCAGCCTCTCCAGAGACTGCACCAGGGTGAGAAGGTCGGTCAGGGACTATTTACAAGGCCCAATAGTTTTTGGGTTGGCCTGCCAGTTCACGGGCATGGTCCATTTTTAAAACTTTTCAAAACATACAACCGGTCCCAGCGGAGACTCACACACTGAAGGTAGCCGGGAACTCGCTACCTACTTCCTAATCAGGTGAATTATTCGGTCAATTGGACTTCATCGACACACACACAAGACTATGTACACAGCAAGCAGGCAACACTCACTAAATGTCAGTTTCCCTATATCTGAGGGGTGGCCATCCCAGGTTGGGGCGTGTGGACCGTCTTAGCTCCCTGCCCCGACTGGGGACCGGTGGGGTAGAATGAATGATGGGTTTCTCTGCTCTAATGTCAGGTACAGCTGGCAGGGATCTACGGGGGCGTGGTGTAGGTGCAGGTGCTTCCCTGGGTGTGGGTGGTAGTGTATTGCTGACAGGCCTCTCTGGCTCCATATCTTCCATCGGTTGTGGGAACATTATCACGGGAACGATCACTGCTCCATTCTGCATCGGCCAGTCGGGAAGTGCCGGGAAGTCACCCAAAACGGTGTGGATCGCCTCTTTCGCCTTCTCCGCGCCCTGAGGGGGAGCGTGAACTTTCTCCACCACCTTCAGGGGTTCTGGGCACTTCTTCAGGTGGTCCCTGGAAATGGTGGCCATAGTCTTCCCCTGGTCATGACTAACAAGATACGTTTTCTGATCCCCCCATTCAGTGGGTTGGACAACATAAGGGATCTTCTCCCACTGGTCGTCCAACTTGTGCAGTCTTCTCTTCCTCTTTAGTACAACATCTCCAGGTTCAAAGGGGGCAGCCTGGGCTCGTTTGTTAAAACACTGCTCTTGCCTCTCCCTGCTCTGGCACAGGTTTCTTTCTACGTATTCCTGGATCTGCCGATACTGTTTCTGGCACTTGCCATCCCAATTGGCAGTTGGGAAAAAGGTCTCAGGCACTTCAACGTCTAATTCCAGATCTACCGGCAACCTCCCGGGCCTTGCTCCAATAAGGTATGCGGGTGTGCACTTAGTGGAACTGCTAGGGATATTGTTGTACATGTCCACCAAGTCGGGCAGCTTTTCAGGCCACAGGTTCCGCTCCTCCAGGGGCAGGGTCTTGAGAAGGTTGAGGACCAGATGGTTCATTTTTTCGCACATCCCGTTAGTCTGAGCATGATAGGGCATGGTCCGGATCTTCTTACATCCATACAAGTTGCAGAATTCTTGGAAGATCTCCGCTTCAAAGGCAGGACCCCAGTCTGTAAGCACCTTCTCTGGGTAACCATGCGGCCAGCAGAAGTAAGCCTGAAAGACCCTTGCCGCAGTACGAGCTGTTAAGTCCTTGACGGGTACCACCACCATGAACCTGGAGTAATGGTCTACGATGATAAGGGCATACGTGTAGCCACTCCGGCTGGGTGTGAGCTTGACGTGGTCCAAGGCAACCATCTCCAATGGCTGGCGGGTAATGATTGGCTGTAGCGGGGCTTTCTGGCTGGTTCAATCCCGTCTTCTTAACGCTCAGGGACCACACTCCCTTCACCATGCCTCGATGGATTCTCTCATCCCGCTCCAGTAGAAGTGGTCTCTCAGCAGCATCTCCAACTTCTTCCAGCCAAAATGTCCAGCTCCATCGTAATAAGCCTTCAAGACCATGGGTACATACGTTTGCGACACCACAAGCTGGCAGACTTTCTCGTGTGTCTTCGGGTTAGTTAGCCCTCTGTAGAGCTTTCCCTGTTGCAGGTACAGGCGGTCTCTTTCTTTCCACAGCGACTGTGCTTCCTCGGGGGCAGTGGGTACTAATCTGGAACCATTTTGAGAGATCATCATCTTGACTAACCGGACTGCAGGCTCCTGGTCTTGGGTGGGCCTCTTGCCACCCATGGCTGGGCAATGGGTCGAAGGTTGCTTGCTGCTGGCCAACGTACGGTTTTTCGTCTTTGCCATTCTCAGGCTGATGGAACACGGGTAGTTCCACTTCTTCTAGTTCATCTTCATCTAACCCTCCCTCAGGTAGGTGCGGCATCCGGGACAACGCATCCGCATTGGTATTCTTGCGGCCAGCTCTGTACTTGATGTTGAAGTTATAGTTCGCCAGCTGGGCTACCCAGCATTGTTCCAGAGCTCCCAGCTTTGCCGTGTGTCCAGATAAGTCAGAGGGTTATTGTCCGTATAGGCCGTGAACTTCGCGGATGCTAGGTAATGCTTAAACCTCTCCATTATCGCCCAGACGAGTGCCAAGAATTCCAATTTGAAGGAGCTGTAATTCTCTGGGGGGGTTTCCATCGGCCGGAGCTTCCTGC
The DNA here is from genome assembly GCF_048569485.1 of Anomaloglossus baeobatrachus. NCBI lineage: Eukaryota > Metazoa > Chordata > Amphibia > Anura > Aromobatidae > Anomaloglossus > Anomaloglossus baeobatrachus. Next base: position 156,554,127 of record NC_134361.1, on the reverse strand, counting down.
TTGCATAAGCAATCACCTTTTCCCTTGCATCTTGCATCTGGGATAGGACAGCACCCAAGCCCACATTGCTGGTGTCCGTGTAGAGAATGAATGACTATAGTCAGGGTAGGCAAGGATCTCTTCTCCAGATAAGGCTGACTTCAGCTGCTGAAAGGACTCTTCGTGCTTCTCACCCCAGGTAAACGGGGGCCCCGGAGCACTCCCATTTTTAGTCTGCCCCACCAAGAGGTCTTGCATGGGGGCTGCCATTTTGGTGTAACCCTTGATGAAGCGGCAGTAGTAGCCCACCAGACCCAGGAACTGTCTCACTTCTTTAGCGGTGGTAGGCTTCGGCCAACTTTGGATGGCTGTAATCTTCTCGGGGTCCAGTGCCACACCTTCGGCCCTCACCACATGCCCGAGGTACTGCACTTTGGGCTTCAGCAGATGGCATTTGGAGGGCTTCAGTTTCATCCTGTACTTGGAGAGAGCTTCGAACACTTCAGCAAGGTGCTCCAAATGGGCCTCATAGGTCCTGGAGTAGACGATGACGTCATCCAAATACAACAGGACCGTTTCAAAATTCCGATGCCCCAGACAGCACTCCATCAGCCTCTGGAAGGTTCCTAGCGTGTTACACAGCCCAAAAGGCATGCTATTGAACTCGCAGAGACCCATCGGGGTAGCAAAAGCAGTCTTCTCCCGGTCTTCTTTTGCGATGGACACCTGCCAGTAACCGCTGGTAAGATCAAGAGTTGAGAAGTTATTTGCTCTCCTCAGTGCAGCCAGGAACTCTTCAATACGGGGAAGAGGGTACGCATCCTTGTGAGTTATCTGGTTAATCTTCCGATAATCCACACACATCCTCATGGTTCTTCACCAGAACCAACGGAGCTGCCCAGGGACTGCAACTGTCACGAATGACCCCTGCTTCTTTCATGCTCCTCAACATGTCTTTGGCGCACTGGTGGTGCACAGGTGGGATCGGCCTGTATCTCTCCTTGATGGGTGGATGTGTACCAGTGGGAATGTGGTGTTGGACCCCCTTGATCCTCCCGAAATCTAACAGGTGTTTACTGAATAACTGCTCATATTCTCGCACTACTCTGTATACCCCCCCTTGTGGTGCGCAGGTGTAGAGTCGGTGCCTACGTGTAGCTCCTGACACCATTCTTCCAGCTGCTCTGGTGAGTGGTCACTGTCTGGCCATGAGGTAGTGATTGTGGAAGATGCTGCTTGGATGGCATTAGTGTCTATGGTGAATGTTTTAGCAATGGTGGCGTTACGCGGTAGCCTAAACGCCTTCTCTCCGCAATTCATCACTCTCACGGGCACTCTTCCCTTCTTGACATCAATCACCCCTCTGGCTGCCATTACTGTGGGCCAATGTTCTGAAGGCATAGGTTCCACCACTGCCGGGTAATCCTGTCCACGGGGTCCTACTGCTGCCCTGCACCAAATCATTATCTCACTCCATGGAGGCACCACTACAGGCACTACATCCATCACCCGCACGCTACCAATTTCACCTCCGGACATGTTCACCTTTTGCCGCTGCAGGAGGGCCCGGATCTCACGTTGCAGAGCCCTCTGCCGGCCTACTCCTGCTGTGGCAGACAGTTGCTGCAATAAATGCAGCACCTCACCCATGCAATTTTCAATCACGTTTGTCCCTAGGACCATCTTTGGGTTACGGTCACCTGGATCATTTTGTACCACAATCAGTCCCTGATGCTTCAGCTCCACACGTCCCACCTTCAAGGTCACCTCCTTAAACCCTATCTGGGTCATGGGGAGTCCGTTGGCTGCAATGATGGTCAAGCTGGCGTCAGGTGGGGTGAGCTCACTGTCAGACCAATAACGTTTATACAGTACATAAGGCATAGTAGTTACCTGTGAGACGGTGTCCAGGAGGGCGGACATCAGGATACCATCCACAGCGAGGGAGATGATGGGGTGACCTCCAACATAATGATCATGCCAATCAGCTGGGCCTGGAGGATCTTTTCCTGAGGATTGGCCCTTGGCCTCAGGGGTTGCTCGTTTAAAGGACACCTGCGAGAGTAATGAACAGTCTTGTTGCACTTGTAGCAGACAGGCTGTCCATATCGATTATTGCTATTTCTTCTAGCAATCTGCTGGATTCTGCTGCATCCAGGGGACGTCTTCCAGGCTGTCGGTGAGCTGGATCTTCTCTGCTGGCTTGGCCTTCGGTGGTATCTGTAAGGCGGTGAGGATCCTGGCAACGTCATCACTCAGGCGCTGCTTGCGATGATAAGTCCTCCGGAGTCCCGGCTACCGCTGCGGGTGCCGGCAGGGCCAACAAGAGAGCCGCTACTGAGATGTGCGCGGTGTCAGCCGGCCAAGATGGCGGGTCGGGGGCACCAGTTTCAGACGTCTATAGTGCTTTAATGGTCTGTTCCTTTAGGACCGAAAAGTTCAAATCCGAATGTTCAAAGGACCACAGCCGCAGCTGCTTGCGGTCTTCAGCGGACCCCAGCCCTTGCAGGAACTGCTCCAACAGCATTTTATTGCTCTCAGCCTCGGTAATGTGGTCATTCTGCTTCAATGTATGGAGGGCAGTCTGCAGCCTCAAGGTGTAGTCCCGAATGTCGTCCTGAGGGCGCTGTCGGCAGTTGTAAAAATGCATCCGCAACTCCGCTTCGGTGCGGGTTTCAAAAGCAATCTGCAGCTTATCAAAAATGGTGGTTACCAAGGCCCGGTTGGCATCGGCCCAAGTCTCCACCTCCTGCTCAGCGGCGCCGGTCAGCTGCCCGAGCACCACAGCTGCACGCTGCTTGCCGGTCATGGCGTACATATTAAGCACGGTACATATTTTCTTCTTGAATACTTGCAAAGCATCGGGCTTTCCATCGTACTGAGATAGCCAGGCAGCACCGGGCACGTAGGGCAGGGTGATTGGCATGACTTGGGTGATCACCGGGGCCACCGCGTCCCTCGCTCCTGCGACCGGAGCGAGAGCCGCTACATCTTCGTCATCTGCTATATATCTGCAGGCGCCACCACTCCAACGGCAGGTGCAACTCCGCCATCAGGGTTAGGCACGGACATCTTCCCGCTTCTCCCCTTGGTCTTTTGCAAGCACTCCTCTGTGCGGCAGGTTAGTTTAGTTTTCGGCCTCAGCCGTGTTCTCAGGGGGTGGGGCTTCAGCTTCGCGCCCTTTCTCAGGGGAGAAGACGCTGGCTGTAGTTTTTCACGCCAAAAGATGGCGGCAAAATGGCGACTTCTGAAAATTTTTCAACGGATCACTGCTGACTGTCCAAATCAAGGCGCACTTCCACCGGGTAGGGTTACAATCCTGTTCGTGACGCCAGGTTTCGGGGTGTGCCCCCCCCGTGCCAGAAGCCGACGCTGGTCGGATCCGAGCCTACGGTATGGCTCGAGGGGTTCTCCGGACCCGGGGGTCACATACACTTTGAATGAAAGGGGGACGTATTTATACGGCGTTGGTTGTGAAATGTCTGTAACGCCACCCACAGTGTGTGGTGAAGTGGGACACCACCGCTGCTGTTGTGGGATACCCAGGGGAGATGTAATGGCAGCCGGATGTTAACCCCTCCGTGGGTAGGGATGGTTGCCCCGGGGCGCAGTGTCTCTGTGCAGGGTGTGGCATTGGCAAGGGCTTGGACGGACCAGAGGATGTTTGGTTACTCACAATTGAATGAATCACACGAGTCTTTGGTAAACCAAGGTTCTGGTGGCCGGCCGCCGCGGCCGGTTGAACTCTGGTCCCTCCCCGGACTGATGGTCGCCGTTTTTCCTCTGCACTAATTGTGGTTGTGTTTTAGAATTCCCGGTATGGAACACGGGAGTCCGCTCCCGTCTGTCTGTGTGCCTAAGGAGCTGTGCTCGCTGACGCTGACCCATGTGATCTATGGGCCCTGGTGCTTACCCTATCCCTCTCTGTGGGTGGTTGTCTGCTTTTGGGACTTTGGTTGGGACAGGACCTGTAATCCTGCCCTCAATCGGTTAATTAGCTAGGCTGCTGGTTTCAGTCCTGGCTTTAGGGTCCGAGTGCCCCCTCTGTGCACGGTTTCCGGCCGGGTCTCTGGTTGGTACCGGCGGGCTGCAACCCTCCTCGGATCTGCCGAGCCGTCTTCCCATCTCCTGCTAATGGAGACCACCGTCTGCCACCTAGCCAAGGTACCAGGGCTCCGACCCTGGCACCGGTCAACTTGACCTTCCTTCTCCTCCGCTGGAGCTACACCTAGCTCCAGCCCACACTCCTCTCAGCTCGAACTCAGACTTGAACTCTACCGTTTGTTTTCCCGCCCCGGGCTGTCTAGACCCCTAGGTGGGCATTCTGTAACCGCCTGTTCCCGCCCACTGGTGTGTCTGTCTTGCCCTAAGGGGGGGTGACTTGGGTTTCAGGTCGGCTGTATGTCACCTAGGTGAGGGATAGTGTTATGCGGGGGCCTAGTGTGTGACTATCTGGTTTTGCCAGGGCATCACATTATCATCTGCCTTATCTGTGAGGGTTCAGCAAACAAGGGTTTTCAGGGGGGTTTATGGGTTTTGTCTATGTTTAGGTAGATAAGTTGTAAGCTCTTGTAGGTCGTGTTCGCAGACACACACACACACACACACAATTACTCCTGCTACGCAGAGGGATTACCAGGTAGTAGGCAACTGTTTAGACAGTCCCTTGGTTAGGCAAAGGTTGGTGAGAAGGGGGTATAAATCGCCATTACGAGTGGCGCAGCATAGGGGTGTAGGCTTTTGGTCTTGTGAATAGATTGTTCTATTCTTTCAGTTTTATGAATGGTTGCTATTGCTTGTTTTGGTACAGTTAAACAATCATTTATCAACACAACTGCCTAGAGTCCTTTTCCTAGTGTGTGGTTTTGCTGTATACTGTGGAGCCCACCCTGTACACAACTTTAAATGAAGCATAAGTCGCAGTGGGAAGGTCACTGTGCTTCAATGCGGCCTAGCGGAGCGGTGCAACCACCGTCTGCTCCATCAAGTGCATCTGCATGCTCTTCTTCCTCTGTGACTGTGTGGACAGCAGTCACACAAATGTTTGGACGCAGGCCTTCCACTCCTTTAACCGCAACATGCAGTGTGATAGGCCGGTCACCAGTTGTTTTGGAAGTGGAAACAGCTGCTGGTGTTGAGCTCTCTCAGACATCGAGAGCTCCACCTTTGGATGAAGGCAACAATATATCTACGCCTGCACCTCTCTCACAGATTGGCTGGACTACCTGCAGTAGCAAAAAATTGCGTAGCAAAAATGGACAGGTGGTGGACAATGCAGAGGTGGTATAGCTAAATTGTCAGCTGAGGAACCCTAACGTAGTATCCCAGACAATGAAAGTATTGCCCTAAATATGGCAGCACTTTTGCAATTAAAATTGCGTAACAAAAATGGACAGGTGGTGGACAATGCACCTGTGGTGTAGCTTGCTTGGACAATGCAGAGGTGGTATAGCTAAATTGTCAGCAGAGGAACCCTAACGTAGTATCCCAGACAATGAAAGTATTGCCCTAAATATGGCAGCAATTTTTGCAATTAAAATTGCGTAGCAAAGATGGACAGGTGGTGGACAATGCACAGGTGGTATAGCTAAATTGTCAGCAGAGGAACCCTAATGTAGTATCCCAGACAATGAAAGTATTGCCCTAAATGTGGCAGCACTTTTTGCAATTAAAATTGCGTAGCAAAAATGGACAGGTGGTGGACAATGCAGAGGTGGTATAGCAAAATTTGTCAGCAGAGGAACCCTAACGTAGTATCCCAGACAATGAAATTATTGCCCTAAATATAGCAGCACTTTTGCAATTAAAATTGCGTAACAAAAATGGACAGGTGGTGGACAATGCACCTGTGGTGTAGCTTGCTTGGCAGCAGAGGAACTCTCACTTTCTTTCCCTGACAATGAAACTATGCCCCAAGGAATTGCCTGAGCTGATTTAGCCAGACACTGTGCTATAAACCCCTGCACAGCGCTGGCACAGACATGCCTAGCAACAAAGGCTATGAACGGCTGTAATGTAACCCTGAAAAGGGATGAAATTACAAGTAGTCCCTAATCCCTAAAGCGATATGTAGATTGCACTGTATGTCTATAGCGTACACAACAGCAGCAGCGGGAGCGGTGACTGTCACCCACCCGCAGCAGAGAGATAATGGCAGCGAAGGGGAAAATGGCCTTCCAGCTCTCAAGTCTCCACCCGCCCTGCTGAGTATGGAATAACAGAGATGGTGCAGTCTGCAGAGCTGTTCAGTCACACTATTGTAATGTCCTGGCCTATCATGTTGTCACAGGGTATGGTGCAATCTTCCCTCCCGCACAGTATCCACCCTCCTTGGTTAACGGTCCCAGTCCTCCGGTGATGTTAACAGCAGTCCAATTAAAATCCTAGGAACACTTGCCACTTGAACCTACCAGACACACCATTGGGGGCCTGAAGGGAATAGGGCCGCCCACATGGGGGGGTTGGTGAGGAGAAAGTGAGGACTGTGCGAGTAGAGTTGAGAGTTGAGAGTGAAGGAGGTGAAGTGGCTCTCATGAGGAGAGGCCACGGAGGAGAGCTCCTGTATACTAGGTGGCAGACGTTGGTCTGGGCCTGGCAGGAGCTGGAACCAGGTGGTAGGGGACAGTGTCAAGGGGCACGGACTGCCGAGGAGGGCAGCTGGTGGCCTTGAGCTATCACCGGGCAGGGGCCAGGGCACGATGGGGTATGTGGACCCCAGGCCGGAAAGTAGCTTCATTCCTGTAATTTACCCAACGGGAGTGAAGACTTCAAGTGGAATCCCCAACCCGCTCCAAAATTGGGGTACTAGCGCACCGATGGGATAGTACTTTCCAACTACAGACCAAAGAAATTCTACGCGTGAACCCTGAGAGCAAGCTCACTCCGTTAGCCATACGGGTGAGCGGGACCCAGAGAGTTCCATACCGACGGGTCCAATCAAGACTAAGGTGCCAGGGATAGGGCCACAGGCCAACAACAACACCAGGGGCATGGATCCAGGCATACTCCCCGCAGACTACGGTGGTGCTCAGAACTGTGGTTTACAAGCTGTCGGTGTGGTTATTCTCAGACTGAGTACATTGGAATACCCCTGCCCCTATATCCCAACGGCACCCAAACACCATCCATCACCAACGGGCCCCGGGACACAAACCCCTTACCCACGGAAGGGTTAAACATCAGGCTTCCGCACCATCGTCACCGGGCTCAGTGAGGGACCCACGGCAGCGGTGGTCCCTCACATTACCACGCACCGTGGGTGGCGTCACGAACTTTCCAAAAATACCCCTGTACATTTCTTTAATCGAGTGGCCGCGCGACCCCCGGGTCCAGAGACCCCTTGAGCATCGGAGCCGAGCGGCGGCAGCACCCTGGCTGCTCACCCGGGGGCCGTACACCTCGAAAAAAACTGGCATCTCGAACAGGATACGAGCAGGACCCACTTACCTGGGTGGCGTGCGCCTTGAGAGCCAAAGACCGCAAGTCAAAATTCTGTTTCCCGTCAATTCCGCCATTTTCCGCCATCTTTTTGTGCCAAAACCCCGTCTTCTCCGATAAAGTGCGCGAAGATTAAGCCCCGCCCTTCGTCTTCTTAAAGAGGCCGGAATCGGAAGTTCCCAAAGGGCAACGGTCAGCGAGAGAGTGCTGCGAAAAGACCGAGGGGGCGGGCCAAAATGTGTTACTAGCCGAAGTGGAGCAGGGACACCAGGACTCTGTCACAATGTTCCTGACGCAGTGGCAAGATGGAGGAGTGAGACTGGTCCCCGAAGCATGCTGTCCCCGGGACCGCGGCATGGATAGAGGAGGAAACAGAGCAGCTGTGCCGGAGGATGCAGACGCAATTCCTCTTCATTCTGAACCACTGGAGGGAAGAGATGAGGAGACTGGCGGTGGCGGTGCGAGCCCGTGAAATTGAAATCCCATGTGAAGAGAGAGTAAGCGGTTACCCAATCCCTGCTGATTGCACAAATCTGGCCAAAGTGGCTGAGGGATCCGGACTGTCCCCACTCGCGGTGAGCGTTCCACAGCCGACTACCCCATCCTCAGTGGATGCCGATCTGCCTCCACCAACCTCGGCAGCGGCACCTTCAGTGTATCTACCAGTGTCTCTAGCTGCAGAGATCCAGAGCAAGGCCCTCATTCCTGCCACAGCAGCAGTCCTCCAGATGCCGGCCAGCCAGACCAGACCTGGACGCATCACCGAGCCCATCCTCAGAGGCGGAGCACCCGGACCCTGCAACCCCGGCTGCGGAGCAGTCAGTTAATTTGTCTACACCAGCGAGAGCGGAACCAAGAAGTCAGCCCGTTCCGCTGCCGCAGCTGTTGGGGCCGCCAGATTCCAAGTAAAGCCAGAGCCAGATAGGGAGCTGAGGACGGATACTGATGCCCCCTACTAGGAACGACAACCACACCAGCAACAGATGATGCCAGTGGTGACCACGCAAGAGCAACAACAGCAGGAGATGCTTCCCCAGACCTGGAAGGAAAAAGAGTACCTCAGGAAGGCCACCTTCCGTGTTTGTGAGCCGCAGCGCAGAGGGTACGTCAGGCGGTTTGACCCCGAGAGGGGATGGGGTTTTCTGTGGGAGGCAAGTCTCTCAGAAGTATTTGTTACCTGCCAGGACATCGAGTAGGATCTCCCCAGTGGTCACCCCGGTCATAACCTGGAGGCCGGAGAAGTAGTCAGCTACACCCGTCATTGGGGTGAATGGGGCTGGTACGCCTAAGGGTGGGTTTACACGCTACGAGATCGCTACAGCGGCCGGATGTGCGTCACAAAATCCGTGACCCCAACGAGATCGCTACAGCGATCTTGTTGGGGTCATGGATTTTGTGACGCACATCCGGCCGCTGTAGCGATCTCGTTGTGTGTGACTCCTAGGAGCGATTTTGGATCATTGCAAAAACGTCCAAAATTGCTCCTCGTTGACATGGGGGTCCTCTCCCAATTATCGCTGCTTTCGCTTGGGCGAAGTTGATCCTCGTCCCTGTGGCAGCACACATCGCTACGTGTGACGCCACAGGAACGAGGAACCTCTCCTTACCTGCCACACGCCAGCAATGAGGAAGGAAGAAGGTGGGCGGGATGTTCGTTCCACTCATCTCCGCCCCTCCGCTTTGATTGGGCGGCCGCTTAGTGACGTCGCTGTGATGCCGAGCTAACCACCCCCTTAGAAAGGAGGTGGTTCGCCGGTCACAGCGACGCTGCCGTAGCGATAATGTTCGCTACGGCAGCGATCTTCACATATCGGTGTAACGATAGGGGCGGATGCTATCACGCTCGCCATCGCTAGCATCGGCTAGCGATGTCGCAGCGTGTAAAGCTCGCTTTAGATGTGTAGCAGCTCACCATGGTTGACGAGCGAGTAGTACCAGCCGCCGCTGTTGATTACCTGCCTCCCAGTGAGCGTGAATAAATTTTAAATGCTACAATACTAACAGTTGCGATACCATAGAATGTTAGGTATCGGTATTTCGTTTGTTATTTTCCAGTTTGTTATTTTTCATATAGAAAATGCTAGTGTGTCAACCAGGTTTTAATGAAAAGTATGAAAGTTACCTGATTTTCTAAAAAAAATTGCCAAAAAGTGTACACCGGTACATGGACTCCGTTACAAGGTTTTATACATTTTAAGTAAAAAAAACTGGACCACGGTCACAGGACTGGCGTGACCAACACAAAATTGTGTCTTGTATAATAGTTGCCCCTCCTGTACCAGCCAGAGTCATCAAAATCACAACACTTGGGACCTTAACCGGGCACGGACACTTTAGGTTTCCAGGGGGAACAGGTTGTTTGGGTGGCGGGTTACTGGGATCTGGGACGTTGGGACTGGACTGTCGCAGGAAGGGGCTGCAACAGAGTAGGTTGAGCCTCTGTTACCAGTAAAACTGGTAGCGTCCCACCATTGGGCGACGAACTCTAAAGTGGTATTTTGGTAACGTTAAGTGCATTACCTCCCTGTGTGGGATGGACCCGTTAAAATAAAAGTATGTTAACATATTTTATTTTCAGTTCCAGTAAAACAAAATAAACCTCTGTCATCTTGTAGCTCGTGGACGAGCTACGTTTAACCAAGGGGGAATGTGACGCCCTGGCCTATCAGGTCGTCACAGGGTATTGTGCAATCTGCTCTCCTGCACAGTATCCACGCTCCTTGGTTAATGGATCCCAGTCTTCCGGTGTTGTTAACAGCAGTACAATTAAAATCCTAGGAACACTTCCCAATTGAACCTACCAGACACACCATTGGGGGCCTGAAGGGAATAGGGCCGCCCACATGGGGGGTTGGTGAGGTGAAAGTGTAGACAGTGCAAGTAGAGTTGAGAGTTGAGAGTGAAGGAGGGAGGCGATGAAGTGGCTTTCGTGAGGAGGAGTATATTAGGTGGCAGACATTGGTCTGGCCCTGGCAGGAGCTGGAACCAGGTCGCAGGGGACAGTGTCAAGGAGCATGGACTGTTGAGGAGGGCAGCCTGCGGCCTTGAGCTATCACCAGGCAGGGGCCAGGGCACGACGGGTTACGTTGACCCCAGGCCAGAAAGTTGCTTCACGAGTTCTGGTAATTTACCCGACGGGGGTAAAGACTTCAAGTGGAATCCCCAACCCACTCCAAAATCGGGGTACTGGCGCACTGATGGGATAGGACTTTCCCACTACAGTCCAAGAAATCCTACTCGTGAACCCTGAGAGCAAGCTCACTCCGTTAGCCATACGGGTGAGCGGAACCTGGAGAGTTCCATACCGACGGGTCCAATCGAGACTAAGGTGCCAGGGATAGGGCCACAGACCAACAACAACACCAGGGGCACGGATCCAGGCATACTCCCCGCAGACTATGGTGGTGCTCAGAACTGTGGTTTACAAGCTGTCGATGTGGTTATTCTAAGACTGAATGAGTACATTGGAATTCCCCTGCACCTATCCCCCAACGGCACCCAAACACAATCCATCACCAACGGGTCCGGGGACAAAATCCCCCTAACCACGGAGGGGTTAAACATCAGGCTGCCGCATCATCGTCACCGGGCTCCCAATTGGCAGCGATGGTCCCTCACATTACTGAGCAGAAGTCGTGGTGGCTCTGCAGGTTGCATGGGCTGTAAGCCTTGCCTAGCCTGGGCCTTTTTTGACATCGCAAAGGATCACCAAACTCATGTCATCTGTAAGATTTGTAACCAATCTGTAAGTAGAGGCCAAAAACTCACTAGTTTGAGTACTTCATCCATGAACCGTCACATGGATATGAAGTGATAGGGTGAGGGTGTATCGATGACCTTTATCCACTGTGAATGCAAGATGCTTATTTGCCGTTCATTGTATGCATTGCTATTCACATGTAAAATGGTAAGAGTGTATAAATGATCTTTATTCACTATAAATGCAAAATGCTTTTTTACTGTCTATTGTATGCATTGTTGCTGACCACCCACAAGGTGCCGCTGTTTTGCATCTGCATTTGACTGTTTGGTCACTATAGCAAAAGCAAAACAGTCTTCGGCTGTGGACTTGGAGATCGGAGGAGGTGCTGTATGTGAGCTGAAGGAAAAGCGAAAGTTGTGCGTAACAGAAAGGAGACGCCGCAGAAACACTTAGGTGGATTGTGAGGAGACTCGTGTTGGAGTTTGGTGAGGAGGACCATAACGCATGTGAGCAGCATCCTGTTACAGAGACCGCCTATCTTCAGTTGCTGGCTATACTGATTACCGTGAGAGGATCGTCAAGTCTGTATTTATAGCAGCTGGACACCACAGTACCAGGGTATCGTAGGCTGGGCCAAGGACTGCGTGTACGCAACACTTTGTTTTGGTAACAAAACACATATCTGTTCTGCTTAGGCCGACTATATAGACAATAAGAATTGCTGCCTCTGCTCTGTCAGTTTGTCAGTTACAGTTAAAATCCTAAAGGGACAGTGACACGTTTGCATTGACTGTTGCTTTACAAGATTTCCAGGACTGTGTTGCTGAGCTGTGTGGTTTGCCTTACCACTTTTATCATCTGCCTTATCTGTGAGGCTTCAGCAAGCAAGGGTATTCAAGGGGGTTAATGGGTTTTGTCTATGTTTAGGTAGATAAGTTGTAAGCTCTTGTTCTGCACAACTGGTAGGTCGTGTTCGCATACACAGAGACACACAATCTCTCCTGCTATGCAGAGGGATTACCAGGTATTAGTCGACTGTTTAGACATTCCCTTGATTAGGCGAAGGTTGGTGAGAAGGGGGTATAAATCGCCATTACGGGTGGTGCAGCATAGGGGTGTAGGCTTTTGGACTTGTGAATAGATTGTTCTATTCTTTCTGTTTTATGCATGGTTGTTATTGTTTGTTTTGGTAAAGTTAAACAATCATTTATCAAACCAACTGCCTAGAGTCCTTTTCCTGTTGCATGGTTTTGCTGTATACTGGGAATGCTCACCTTGTACACGATTTTAAATGAAGCAAAAGTCGCAGTGGGAAAGTCACTGTGCTACAATGCGGAGTAGCGGGGTGGGCAACCACCGTCTGCCCCATCAAGTGCATCTGCATGCTCTTCATCCCCTGTGACTGTGGGGACAGCAGTCACACATGCTTTTGGACGCAGACCTTCCACCTCTTTACCCGCAACAGGCAGTGTGATTGGCAGCTCGTCAGTTGTTTTGGAAGTGGAAACAGCTGCTGGTGTTGAGCTCTCTCAGACATCAGAGGTGGTGTAGAATGAAGAGGTGGTGTAGCTTTCTTGACAGCAGAGGTACGTCATTGACTTTCTCAGACACTCATACTAAGCCCCAAAGAATTGTCCGCACTTTTTGCAGTTAAAATTGCTTAGCAGAAATGGAGAGGTGGTATAGAATGGAGAGGTGGTGTAGCTTTCTTGACAGCAGAGGTACGTTACTGACTATCACAGACACTCATACTATGCCCCAAAGAATTGACTGCACTTTTTGCAGTTAAAATTGCGTAGCAGAAATGAGGAGGTGGTGTAGAATGGAGAGGTGGTGTAGCTTTCTTGACAGCAGAGGTACGTCACTGACTATCACACACGCTGATACTATGCCCAAAGAATTGCCTGAGCTGATTTAGACAGATGCTGTGAAAAACCCTTGCACAGCGCTGGCACAGACCTGCCTAGCAAAAATGGCTATGAACTGCTCTAAACTAGCCCTGAAAAGGGCTTAAATTAAAACTAGTCCCTACTCCCTAAACCGATGTCTCGATTGCACTTTATAGCGAATACAGCAGCAGCGGGAGCGGTGACTGTCACACACCCGCAGCACTGAGATAATGGTGGCGATGGGGAAAATGGCAGCGTCTTATAGGGCAAGGACATGTGACATGCACAGCCAATGAAACATGTCCTTGCTTGTCTGGCAAAAATCTACTTTGCTGTTTGTGTGTCTGTGATTGGCTGACAGCCTGGCCCACCCCACTGTACACGCAATTAAAAAATGGCGATCGACATTCTTTCAGCACTCAGCAGCACTGATCTAAACCCCATCCATCCCGAAAACTATACGCTGAAGTTTGATAATATCATTATTAACAGTATTACAGTGAAAAGCCAGGTGGTAACTAGCGACGCTTTTATCGTTCGAGTTCGTCGAACAACTCGAACATCGACCAAAACAACTCGAATTTGAAATTGGCGAATTGTTCGCTTTGAACATCGCTCATCTCTACTGGCTAGTCCTTGAGCACCTTGATCTTCTTTGCCAGGAGGAACTTTGTTGTAGAGATGGATGTATGAGATGGAGTACCATCCTGCTGCAGAATTTGACCCCTTTTATTATTGGGAATGTAAGAGGTAGCTAATACTTCTTCATATTTTAGGTTGATATTGCCTTCCACCTTGCAAATGTTTCGCTCACCCCATACTGAATGTAACCCCAGACCATGATCTTTCCACCACCACACTTAACTGTTTTCTGGATCCATACGGGCTCCAGTAGGTCTCCTGCAGTATTTACGGTGGCTGTGGTGTAATTCAACTGAAGATTCATCAGAGAAATCCATCTTCTGCCACTTTTCCAGAGTCCATCTGTTTAGCAGGCTTTTGGGACTTGGCAAATTCCACACATTTTTTTAATTTCCTTTTGTTTAGTGCTGGCTTCTGGGCACTGATTCGACCATGGAGGCTATTTCAAGACAGAATCCTACAAACTGTTATAGTTGAAACAGGGACTTCAGGTGACCAGGTCTTTTGGAGCTCTGCTGCAGTGGAAGAAGGTCTGGCTTTGGATTTTCTAACCAACAAACGTTCCTCCTTAGCAGTTGTCTTGCGGGGTCTGCCGCACGTGGGCTTGTCAAAAACATCTCCAGTCTCTACAAATCTTTTTTTACTTCTTTGTACTTAACGCTGACACACATTAAAGGTGCCAGCTACCTCTGTAGTGGATATGGTCTTCATCCTCTTGATAATCAAGGCTCTGGTCGCAGGGTGGATTTTTGGCATGTTGTCAGAGGACAAGTTGGAATTCAAGTGAAGGTCTGGGGTGCTGGGTTTCTTTTTATACACACCCACTAATTAACCAATCATTTAGTGAGTACAGGTGAGGATGGAAAAATGTCGCCCCCGCGCCGGCAGCCTGCCGCTGCCCCTTGGATCCGGATCCGCGGTGGCTCAAAAGGTCTTCGGACTCGAGGGGTCGGGGTTGCGCGGCCACCCGGAATAAAAGGGGTATTTACAGGGGAAAGTGTGGAAGGTTCGTGACGCCACCCATGGTGCATGGTAAGATTGGAGTACCACCGCTGTGATTGGGAGTACCCGGTGGCGATGGTGTGGGCAGCCAGGTGTTTAACCCCTCCACGGGTAGGGGGGATGCCCCGGGACTCACTCAGTCCAATAACGCTGACAACCGTGGTAAACCAAAGTTCTTGATGCACTGCAGCAGGGAAGGAGCACGCCTGGATCCCATGCCTGTTGGTGTTGCTTGTTAGCCTGTGACCTTAACCTTGGCACCTCTTTTCTGTAGTTGGTACCTTTTAGCATGGAACTAAACAGGTCCCGCTCACCAGTATGGCTAACTGGCTGAGCTTGCTCTCAGGGTTCATGCTTGGGATTTTCTGGACTATGTAGTGGGAAAGTCCTATGCCCCTCGTTGCGCTAGTACCCCGATTTTGGAGAGGGTGGCGAACGGGTCTTGAAGCTCTGTCCTCGTCAGGTAAATTACCAGGACGCTTGAAGCTACTTCCTGGCCTAGGGTCCACGTACCCCGTCGTGCCCTGGCCTCTGCCCGGTGATGGCACAAGCCCGCCAGTTGTCGTCCTCGACAGTCCGTACCCCTTGTCATGATCCACTGCGACCGGGGTCCAGCTGCTACCAGTCCCAGACCAACATCTGCCACCTAGTAGTCTCAAGGAGCCCAGCTCCTGACCTCTCCTCTCGAGAGTCACTCCTCTACTCACTTGTGACCTCTCCTCTTGAGAGTCACCACTCAACTGACTGTCTCCTGACCTCCCCTAAACCAACCCTCCAAGTGGGCGACCCTATTCCCCTCATGTCAGTCACTGGTGTATCTGGTGGGTGTGGTACAGAGTGTTCCTAGGGTTTTGATTAGCCTGTTCTTAGCAACACCAAAGGTCAGGGACCCGTAATCAAGGAGGAGGTGGATATCATGCAGAAGGGCAGATTGCACAATACCCTGTGACGACCTGATAGGCCAGGGCGTCACATTCCCCCTTGGTTAAACGTAGCTCGTCCCCGAGCTACAGGACACCAGTGGTTTATTTATTTTTTTTTCAAAACTTTAGGGAAGTAAGAAAAAGAGTTAACATTTTTATTTATATTTTCACCCCATGCAGGGGAGACACTTTTTTTAAACGTTACTAAACTTTTAAAGAGTTCATCTCTCAACGATGGGATGCTACCGGTTTCAACGGTAGCAGAGACTCATCCTGCTCCGTTGCAGCCTCTAACCACGACAGTCCAGTCCCAATGTCCCTGATCCTGTTAACCCACCACCTAAACAACCTGAACCCCTGCAAACCAATGGTGGGTCCGTGACCAGGTTAAGGTCCCGGGCGTTGTATTAGATGACTCTGGTGGGCACAGGAGGTGCAACTATATACAATACACAAGTTTGTGTTGGTCACGCCAGTCCTGTGACCGTGGTCCATGTTTACTATATATAACGAACGAAGTCCATGTACCGAATGTACACACTTTAGCAATTTTTCACTCTGTTCATTAAAACTGGTTAATTAGGCACTCATTTACTAACATTTCTATGTGAAAAATAATAACATATGGAAAACAATAAATGAAAACACCGATACCTAACATTTCTATGTCATCGTTAAACTACTGGCATTTCTCAATACTCTTCTCTGTACCTCTGTGGAGGCTATCTAAAGTTAACACGGGTTGATCTCCTTAACTCTGGACCCTCATCTCCCTCTGGTGGTATGGCGACACTCTCTAAGATTCCTCACGCTCAATGTTAGGTGTTGCTGATATGACCCTACGTGTGCGTGGCAAGGGTATAGGTGCTACTCTGGGTGCTGGAGTGGGTCCAGTGTCAGAAAGCCTTTCCTGTTCTGGTTCTTCCACGGGTTGTGGGAATGTTAACACAGGGACTATTACTGCTCCATTCTGCATAGGCCAATCTGCCGGAAAATCACCCAGAATGGTACGGATCATTCTTTTTCTTCCTTCCACCACAGGAGTCTGGGGCTGAGGTTCATCTGCCACTCTTAAGGGTTCTGGGCACCGTTTCAGATGGTCTCGGGATACCGTAGCCATAGTCCTTCCTTGATCCTTGCTGATTATGCAGGTCTTTTGGTTATCAAAGTTGGATGGCTGTACTACATATGGTTCCTTTTCCCAGTTGTTAATCTAACTTGTGTACCTTTCTCTTTCTTTTTAAAACAATCTCGCCGGGGGCGAAGGGGGTAGCTTTTGCTTGCTTGTTAAAGTTCCTTTCTTGCCGTTCTCGGGTTTGATTCAGACTCTCTTCAACACACTTCTGAATCTGCTTGTACTAGGTTTGGCGACGTGAATCCCAATCCTCTCCAGGCGTGTAGGTTTCAGGCAATTCAACCTCCATCTCCAAATCCACTGGAAGTCGTCCAGGCCGAGCTCTCATCAGGTAAGCCGGGGTGCACTTGGTAGATCCTACCGGAATGTTGTTGTAGATGTCTACCAAGTCTGATAGTTTTTCAGGCCACTGGTTCTGCTCCACAACAGGGAGGGTTTTCAGTAGATTGATCACCAGGTGGTTCATCTTCTCACACATCCCTTTCGTGTGTGCATGATAGAGGTGGTGCATATATTCCTGCACCCGTACAGACTGCAGAACTCCTGGAAGATTTCAGCCTCAAATGCAGGGCCTTGATCCGTAAGTACTCGGTCGAGATACCCATGCGGCCTACAGAACTGGGCCTGGAATGTCTTCGCTGCTGTGCTGGCAGTCAAATCTTTAACGGGCACCACGGCTGAAGTGGTACTCGCTGACTGGTGCCATCCTGGCTTCTCAAGGTGCAAGGGCCGCAATTTCTACACCAGGCTTCTATGGAGTCTCATTCTTATCCAGTAGAAGCGACTTCTTAGCAACATCTCCAGCTTTTTCCATCCAAAGTGCCTGACTCCATAATGGTATGCTTCCAACACTTCTGGGACGTATGCTCTGGGCAGAACAATCTGGGAGATTCTCTCGTGGGTCTTGGGGTTGGTTAGACTCCGGCATAGCTTTCCTTGATGAAGATAAAGCCGACCTTGGCTTTGCCACAATTTCCTGGCCTCTTCTGGGGCGCCTGGATCAAGACGGGCATCAGCTTTGGCCAGCAATGCTTTGACTAACTTGATTGCAGGGTCCCTGTCCTGGGCTTCCTGCCAGCCATGGTGAGGCAATGGGTCACAGGTCCTTTCCTGCTGATGGACACTTGGTCGAGGCCACTCCACAGATGGGGGCTGATGGAACACAGGCAATTCAACTTCTTCCATGTCTTCATCCCTCCCATCATCGAACAGATTGGGCATCCTGGAGAGTGCATCTGCGTTGGTATTCTTGCAACCAGCCCTGTACTTTATAACAAAATCATAATTTGCCAACCTTGCGACCCAGCATTGTTCCAAAGCTCCCAGCTTGGCTGTATCCAGATGATCCACAGATTGTTATCTGTATACACGGTGAACTTGACAGCAGCAAGGTAATGCTTGAACCTTTCGGTCACAGCCCACACGAGTGCCAGGAACTCTAGCTTGAAGGAGCTATAATTCTCCGGGTTCCGCTCTGTGGGCCTCAACTTCCAAATGGCATAGGTGATTACCTTCTCCTTGCCCTTCTGCACCTGTGACAGGATGGCTCCGAGCTCCACATTACTGGCTTTCGTATACTGCATGAACAAGAGACCATAATCGGGATAGGCCAGGATTTCGTTCCCGGTTAGGACAGACTTCATCCATTCAAAGGAATCTTCTTGCTCCTTACCCCACTGGAACGGAGGCCCCGAGGACTTGCCATGTACAGGCTGACCCACCAGAAGTTCCTGCAAGGGGGCTACCATCTGGGTGTACCCCTTGACGAACCTTCGGTAGTATCCCATCAGGCCCAGGAACTGCCGCACCTCCCTAACGGTGGTGGGCCTTGGCCAGTTCTGTATAGCCGTGATTTTCTCGGGGTCCGGTGCCACACCTTCGGCACTCACCACATACCTCAAATACTACACCTTCGGCTTCAGCAGATGACACTTGGATGGCTTGAGCTTCATCTCATATTTGGACAAGGCGTCAAACACCTCGGCCAGGTGCTCCAGGTGTGCTTCGTATGTCTTGGAGTAGACAATGACGTCGTCCAAATACAGCAAGACTGTTTCGAAGTTCCAGTGACCCAAACAGCACTCCATCAGCCTCTGGAATGTCCCCAGTGCATTGCACAGCCTGAATGGCATGCTATTAAACTCACGCAGGCCCATCGGGGTAGCAAACGCGGTCTTCTTCCGGTCTTCCTTGGCGACAGCCACTTGCCAGTACCTGCTGGTGAGGTCAAGAGTGGAAAAGTAAGCAGCAGACTTCAAAGCAGCTAACGATTCCTCTATCCAGGACAAAGGGTAGGCATCTTTGTGGGTGATTTTGTTAATCTGTCGGTAATCGACAGACATCCTCATGGTACCATCTTTTTTTCTCACAAGTATCAATGTGGTGGCCCAGGGACTACAGCTGTCGCGGATTGTGACGCCCTGGCAAAACCAGGTAGTCACAGATAGGCCCCCGCATAACACCGTCCCCAAATAAAGAAACACACAGCCAACCATTAAACCCTAGTCACCCCCCCTTAGGGACAGTCAGACACACCAGTGGGTGTGACCAGGTGGTTGGTGCATGCCCACCCAGGGGTCTAGGCAGCCCGGGGCGGGAAAAAGCAGAGAGGAGTTTTGGAGTTCAAGGTTAGAGGAGTGGAGCAGGCCTGTGTGTCAGGCCTGAAGCCGACTGACCGGTACCAGGGTAGGAGCCCTGGTGCCTTTGGCTAGGAGGCAGACGGTGGTCTCCGTCAGCAGGAGACGGGAAGACGGCTCGGTGGAACCGAGGTGGACAGGAGCAGGGTTGTAGCCCGCCAGTACCGACACGGGGAACCAACCTGGAAACCAGAGCACAAAGGGGGGTACTCGGACCCTGAAGCCAGGACCGGAACCAACCGGGGCTGGTTAAGTCACCAATTGAGGCCAGGACTAGAGGTCCTGTCCCACCCAAAGTCCCTCATAGAAGACAACAGCCCACCTATAGGGATAGGAGGTCATTGCCAGGGCCCATAGATCCCACGGGTCAGCGTCTGTGGGCACAGCTCCTTTGGCCACATCCAGCCGGGAGCGGACTCCTAAGTTTCAAGCTAGGAAGTCTAACTTACACAAAACAGTGCAGGAAAAGGATAGAGACCACCAACCGGGTGGGGGACACGAATGCAACCGTCCGCGGCACCAGCCACCATCACCTTGGTTTACCAGAGACTTGTGTGGTTTCTTAACCATGAGTACACAAACACTCCCTGTGGTCGCTATCCCTTGTACCGAGCCATCGGGCCCCGGGGTTACCATCCCTGCCCACGGAGGGGTTAACAACTTGCTGCACAACATCTCCCCCGGGTGCCCCATAACAGTAGCGGTGGTGTCCCACCTCACCTCACACCGTGGGTGGCGTTACAAACCTAATACAGCCTAGCCCGTATATCTACGTCCCCCCACTTTATTCGGGGTGTCCGCGAGACCCCCGGGTCCGGAGACCCTCGAGCCACCCACTGGAAGGTCCGGATCCGAGCAGCGACGGCTGCTGGCACGGGGGCGGCACATGGATCACTTCTGCTTCCTTCATGCTTCTGAGCATGTCTATGGCATATTGGTAATGAGCAGGTGGTATGGGCCTATACCTCTCCTTGATAGGTGGGTGAGTGCCTGTGGATATGTGATGTTGTACCCCTTTTATCCATCCAAAATCCAATGCGTGTTTGTTAAAGACCTGCTCATTCTCTTTGACAACCCTGTAAACCCCCTGTTTATGGTGTGCCGGTGTAGAGTCGGTGCCCATGTGTAACTCCTGACAAAACGTCTCTACCGGGTCCTGGGAGCTGTTACTAGGCTGGCTTGAGGAACCTGTTGCATGGATGTCATCTGCATTAACTACAAACAGCTTGGCTACGGTGGCATATCTGGTAAGTGACTTTCTCCTCCCCACAATTCAACACTTGCACGGGCACTCTCCCCTTTTGGATGTCTACTACCCCTCTGGCCGTGAACACGGTGGGCCAATGCTCTGAGGGTATGGGTTCTACCACTGCCTGGTAATCCTGTCCCCGGGAGTCTACAGCTGTCCTGCACCATATCATCATTTCACTTCATGGGGGCACTACAAGAGGGGCCACATTCATCACCCGTACACCACCTATCTCAACGCCAGAGAGATTTACCTGTTGCCGCTGCAGGAGAGCTCGGATCTCACATTGCAGGACTCTCTGCTGCCCTGCTCCTGCAGTCTCAGACAGCTGTTGAAGCAAAAACAACACTTCTCCCATACAATTCTCAATGTTTTAAAAAGAAAGAGGAATACGGGTGTATGCCACGCTTAAACCACGGAATCCAGAAGATCTTAAATAAATCCCTTTATTTACATAAGTCTACGCGTTTCAGAGATATAACCATCTCCTTCTTCAGGACAAGGGAAAAAAACATGAGTACAGAGGTCGGGATTCCATCCAGGGTGATGGAAACAATTGGCGGCCCCCCCACATACCGCTCTCTACAGTCTGTTGGGCCTTGGCAATTTCTTCCTGGGGATTGGCACTTGGCCCCAGAGGTTGCTTGTTTAAAGGACAGCTCTTAGCGTAGTAGCCGGTCTTATTACGTTTGTAACAAACAGGGGGTCCATACTGGTCACTGGTCC
The DNA here is from genome assembly GCF_048569485.1 of Anomaloglossus baeobatrachus. Taxonomy (NCBI): domain Eukaryota; kingdom Metazoa; phylum Chordata; class Amphibia; order Anura; family Aromobatidae; genus Anomaloglossus; species Anomaloglossus baeobatrachus. The sequence continues at coordinate 156,532,806 of NC_134361.1, read as the reverse complement.
GTCCCTTGTATGCTGAGGTCCGCTTCCTCATCCAGGTAACGTCCTCTGGGCAGTCGGCCAGCTGGATTTCACTTGATGGGGTAGTCTTTGACTTGAGCTGCATCGCCTCCAGCATCCTTGCGACATCGTAGCTCAGTTGCTGTAATTGGGCAGACAGATCACTTGTTCCGCTCCCGGACGTTAAAGGAGTGGGTTCTGGCACTGCCAGGGCAGGGGGCTTCACTTGCATCAGAGACGTTCCAGCCTGCCAGGACGGGAGTGGAGAGTCAGGGGCCTCTTGGGGTTGCAAGGCTTTGATTACCCGCTCCTTCAAAGTAGAAAACTCTAAGTGGTACTTTGCACGTTGCGACATCGCTTGCATCGGCTAGCGATGCCAAGCGCAATAGTACCCGCCCCTGTCGCACATGCTATAAGTGGTGATTGCTGCCGTAGCGAACATTATCGCTATGGCAGCTTCACATGCACATACCTGCTCGGCGACGTTGCTGTGACTGCCGAAATATCCCTCCTTCAAGGTAGAGGTGCATTTGGCGACACAGCAACGTCACCGCTACGTCACTAATCGGCCGGCCAATAGAAGCGTAGGGGCGGAGATGAGCGGGACATAACATCACGCCCACCTTCTCCCTTCCGCATTGCCATCGGGACGCAGGTAAGGAGATGTTTGTAGCTCCTGCGGGTTTACACACAGTGATGTGTGCTGCCGCAGGAGCCACAAACTACATCGTACCTGCGGTCGACCCGACATTATGAAAATGACCATCGACTTGCTAGACAGATCACCGATTTTCGACGCTTTTGCGATAGTTTATCGGCGCATCTAGGATTTACACATTGCAATGTCGTTTCCGGCGCCGGATGTGCGTCACTAACGACGTGACCCCGACGATATTTCAGATGCGATGTCACAGCGTGTAAAGTACCCCTAAGGCAGGGTGTTTTAGGGCCCACAGCCGGAGCTGTTTGCGATCTTCCACTGACTCTAAGCCCTGCAGGAACTGCTCCACCAGCATCTTGTTCCCCTCTGGCTCTCCAATATCATTGGTCAGTCTCAGGGTCCGCAGCACCGCCTGTAGCTTTAAGGCGTAATCCCTGATGTTATCTTGGGGCCGTTGTTTGCAGCTGTAGAACCGCATCCTCAGCTCCGATTCGGTGCGAGTCTCAAATGCAGCTCCCAGTCTTCTGAAGATGGCGGGCACTGAGACCCGATCCGCCTCACATGTCTCCACTTCCAATTCGGCAGCGCCGGTTAGCTGCCCGAGCACTACAGACACCCGCTGCCATCCGTTTAGGGCATACATATCAAGCACGTTGCATATTTTCCTTTTGAATCCCTGCAGCGCGTCTGGTCGGCCATCATACGGGGGAAGCCAAGTGGCGCCCGGCACATAGGGCAAGGTTATCGACATAATGGGGACCACCGCCTCGGGTCCCGGTGCCGCTGCTCCTGTGGCCGGAGCGGCGCCAGAATTACCCTGGTCGGGTGGAGGCAGCGCTGCCACACTTCCATTGTCTGGCCCCTTAGTTTTCACTCAGCACTCCTTTGCGCACTGTGGCCCTCTGGGAACTTCCGGTTCCGGCCTTGCGCTCAGGATGAAGGGCAGGGCTTCTGTTTCACGTGCTTTCACAGGGAAGATGGCATTTTGGTGCGAAAAGATGGCGGAATTGGCGGGAAAGGGAATCTTCGCTGTTTTCGGCTCTAAGGCGCATGTCACCATGGTAAGTGGGTCCTGCCCAGATCCTGTTTGTGACGCCAAAGTTTCCAAGGTCTGTTAACCCCATGCCGGCAGCCTACTACTGCCGCTCGGATCCGGATCTGCGGTGGCTCGAGGAGTCTCCAGACCCAAGGGTTCAGGGTCGCGCGGCCACCCGGAATAAAGGGGGGTATTTATAGGGGAAGGTGTGGAACGTTTGTGACGATACCCGTCGTGCGTGGTAAGATTGGAGTACCACCGCTGTGATTGGGAGTACCCAGTGGCGATGGTGTGGGCAGCCAGGTGTTTAACCCCTCCACGGGTAGGAGGGATGCCCCGGGACTCAGTGATGGCGTTGGGGAGGTGCCGTCGGGCCGGTAAGGGTTAATTGCGTACTCACTCAGTCAAATAACACTGACGCTGACAACCGTGGTAAACCAAAGTTCTTGATGCACTGCAGCAGGTAGGGAGCACGCCTGGATCTCGTGGTGTTGCTTGTTAGCCTGTGATCTTAACCTTGGCACCTTTTTTCTGTAGTTGGTCCCTTTTAGCATGGAACTAAACCGGTCCCGCTCACCAGTATTGCTATCTGGGTGAGCTTGCTGTCAGGGTTCACGCTTGGGATTTTCTGGACTATGTAGTGGGAAAGTCCTATCACCCTCGTTGCGCTAGTACCCTGATTTGGAGAGGGTGGAGAATGGATCTTGAACGCTCCGTCCTTATTGGGTAAATTACCAGGACACTTGAAGCTACTTCCCGGCCTAGGGTCTACGTACCCCGTCGTGCCTTGGCCCTTGCCCGGTGATGGCACAAGGCCGCCGGCTGTAGTCCTCGACAGTCCGTGCCCTTTGTCACGATCCCCTGCGACCGGGCTCCAGCTCCTACCAGGCCCAGACCAACGTCTGCCACCTAGTAGTCACAAGGAGCCCAGCTCCTGACCTCTCCTCTCGAGAGTCACTCCTGTACTCACTTGTGACCTTTCCTCTTGAGAGTCACCACTCAACTGACTGTCTCCTGACCTCCCCTAAACCAACCCCCTAAGTGGGCGACCCTATTCCCTTCAGGTCAGCCACTGGTGTGTTTGGTGGGTGTGGTGCAGAGTGTTCCTAGGGTTTTGATTAGCTTGTTCTTAGCAACATCTGTCGCGGGTGGAGGGGACGCGCTCACCACGCTCGGGTCCGGGGCTTCTGCTGCTGCTCAGTGGCTCGAGCGGTGGCCGGACCCAGGGACTCGAGCAGCGCTCCTCGTCCACGAGTGAAAAGGGGGGTGGTTTGTTTTGGGAGATAGTTTGTGACGCCACACACGGGTCGTGGTGATTATTAGCACCACCGCTGCTGGTGACGGGGATCCCGGGAGAGATGGTAGGGAGCAGCTAGGATGTTGTCCCCTTCGTGGCTAGGGGGTTGGTGATCCCGGGGCCTGGTGGTGTAACGGAGAGGCTGGATGGCTGGGGTGCGAGGTTGCAGGGGCAGCGCGGCACAGTGCCGGATGGCACTGGTGTACTCACTCAGGCAGTCAATGATAGAGTCTCTGGTAAACCAAACGGCTGGATGGACGGGTCCCGCAGCCGGCTGCAGTGTTGGTGCTCTCCCCAGACGGCTGATGGTGGCTGTCTTTCCCTGCACCTGTTAGAATGTTCTGACTCCTGTGGTTACCCACCGGTAGTCCGCTCCCTGGCATATAGGTGCCGACGGAGCCCGTTTTGCCCGCAGGCGCTGGCCCTTGGATCTCTAGCCTGTGGCGGTGGCTGTATATCTTCTCGGTGTGGACTGTTGCCTTCTGTCGGGTCTTGATTGTTAGGAAACCCCGGGGGTTCCTGTCACACTCGGATCTGACTGTTGTCAGCGGCTGCAAGCCTAGTCGGGGTCCAATGGCCCTACCTGTGTGCTTAGCTTCACTCCACTCCCCGGTTCGGTACCGGCGGGCCACCGCCCGACCCCGGTTCTACGGTTCCGCAAAGATCCACTACTCCTGCAGATGGCCACCACCGTCTGCCAACCTTGCTGCTTGTGTCTGGGCCCCTACCCAGACACCGACAGGTTCTGACCTCTCACTTTCACCTCCTAACTGAAACTGTCTCTTTTTCCTGCCTCCAGGCCTGTGAACTCCTCAGTGGGTGGAGCCAACCACCTGGCTCCGCCCCACTTGGTGTGGACATCAGACCCTGGAGGGAGGCAACAATGGTTTTTGTTTGACTGGTGTGACTGTCTAGGGAAGGGGGTGTGTGGTGTTATGTCTGTGACTACCTGGCTAGTCCAGGGCGTCACACATCAAAGGTCAGGGACCCGTAACCAAGGAGGAGGTGGATATCATGCAGATGGGCAGATTGCACAATACCCTGTGACCACTTGATAGGCCAGGGCGTCACATAAACTAGGATTGACTGCATTATATGACAAGGCGACAAAACTTTTGTCTTGCCAAAATCTGACCTTTCTGTGTTCATTAAATGATCAATATTTCACCTTTGCAGCAACTTTATTTTCATAACCTAAACCAAATTTGGGAGGGATTCAGCTTTCAAAAGAGTAATTTATGAAACCAATGGGTGAATTTCAAGTCAGGTTCTAAGCTTTTATTTACATAACATGGATAAATGACAGAATGTGACGCCCTGGCAAAATCAGGTAGACACAGAAGTTGTTCAAATCTCTCAAGTACAAGACTCCATCCTCCTTGGCATACCAACACAAAACCCACACCCAGGTGCACAACACCAGCCAGTAAAGCCTAGTCACCCCCCATGACAATAGGGACACACCAGTGGGAGGGACCAGGCGAATGGGAGCGCTCACCTAGGAGTCCTCAGGTGTCAGGGGAGGGAACACAACAGTTGAGTACTGACAGTCGAAGTGAGAGGAGTGTGGAGTGACAGAGCAGTCATGGGTTGGGGCCCCTGAACTACCGGACTACTGACTAGGTGGCAGACGGCAAGCAGGACCACAGGCAACGGAGATCCAGTCGCGGGACACCTTAAGTTGACCGGGGCAGGGTTGTATCCCGCCGGTGCCGACAGCGGGAATCTGGTCCAGAAGCCATGCACAGTCGGGGTGCCTGGACCCTAGGGCGAGGAAGGTTTCAAGCCCCTTGTCAATTGACCAGCTGGGAACAAGGTTCCAGGCCTTGTTCCACAGTAAGCCCAGAGAGCGAAATGGAAGCCCAACGCGGGGGGGATAGGGTGTCCGCCAAAACCCACAGAGATCCCAAGGGTCAGATTTCGTGGGCCACAGCTCCCAACATACAAAAGTCCCGAGAGGGGACTTCCCCGTTTCAAGCGGAGTTGTCCCATTGAATACACAAACACTGAGTGCAGGAGGAAAGGACCCCTATTTGCTACACCAGGGTGTGGGACCCGAATACACCCACCAGAGGCAACCGGTCATGGGCAATTTGGTTTACCACTGAACTCTGTGTGCAATTCTTTGGAACTGTGAGTACACCATCCATCCCCGGTCCAATCCTGCATGACACTCTCCGCAGCCATTACTCCCGTTCACCTGGGGCCCAGGACTACACCTCCCCTACCCGTGGAGGGGATTACATTCTGCTGCCCTGCTCCTTCAGCCCCGGGCGTCCCATCACCAGGCAGCGGCGGTGCTACCTACTCTCACCGCAACCCACGAGTGGCGTCACTGACAGACTTTTCCCCAGTAAATATTCCCTTATATTAGTGTTGTGAGCAGTGGGCCGCTGCATGAGCCCCGGGTGCGGCTGCCACTCGAGCCCCAGCCACGATCCCGGATCTGAGTGCCTCGAGTAGCCCCCGCCCGCGACAAGAACTTCTGTCTGGGACTGTACACCGCCCGAGACCGAGTACCCCATAACCCTGGGTGACACACTTTTCCTTGATGAGTGAGGATAATCTTGGTGGGGAAACCCCACCTATATAGAATCTTTTTCTGTCACAATATCTCAGTTATGTTTCGAAGAGCTTTTCTTTGATTCGGGGTCTCCTTGTAAAAGTCTGAAAATACCTGAATGTTCTCATAAGGCTTCGGGAGTTTCTGGTTCCTCCTAAGAAATTACATTAGCTGCTCCTTAACATGGAAGAAATGGATCCTTAATATGATGTCCCTTGGTATTTCTTCTTTTAAGAACTTTAGTCTGGCGAGACTATGGCCTCTATAGATGACTAGATCGAGGGCTGTGGAGGAGGGTATGACTGTTTTGAGTAGCTTATTGATATAGGGCTGTAACTCCTCATTTTTAATGGACTCGGGAATTCCTCTAAACTTGACGTTGTTCCTTCAGTTCCTGTCCTCTTGGTCCACCAATTTGAGTTTTAAGTTTTTTTATTTCCTCCTGCATGTTCTTCTGTTCTTTTGTTATATTTTTTGTATTTTGGGTTAGGTCTATTACTTCAGTTTAAACACAATCCATTCTGAACGTGATGGAGTCTAATGAGGTTTTAAGCTCATCAAATCTTTTGTTCAAGGTAGCTTCAAAGCAATTTGTAATTTTTTCCAATGTACTCAGAAACACTTCTGGGGTAAATGATTCCATGGTTGCTGTCTTCTGTTTAATATCTTCTTCAGGAGTATAATTATATTTTCCTCCCTGGGACGTTGTTTTAGGGGACTCGCATTAGGTGAAGAATCGCTGTCAGTATCTGAGTCCAATTCTGTGTTAGACTTGCTCTCAAGTTCTTTTCTTTTTTGTCCGGTAGCCCTCTGGTCAAACGGCGTTGAGTCCTTGACCGATGGCTCCTCTAACCATAATAGATGGATCATCTAACCATGAATAATCCCACTTAGCTTGTGTCTCTTTTCCAAGATTGGCTTGTAACTTAGACAAATGTGATAGTTGTGTTTCTCTCTTTGCAGTTTGTGATGTCCCTCCAGATAATTCTGGTTTAGGATTTAAACTAGGAATGGGGGGCGAGGGTATTCACTTTATAAAAGGGGAATGTAGTGCAGATAGTTACCAGGGCACAAGTAATGAAATTGGGGGTGGTACGGGGGGAAGGGTTAGGACAGTTAATACAGTAAGCAGGAATAGAGGTACAGAGTCATACGTAACGTGCATGTACACTAATGCCCGAAGCCTCACAAATAAGGTGCAGGAATTAGAATTAATATTGTTGGAAAAAAATTATGATATAGTGGGGATATCAGAGACATGGCTGGATGAGAGCTATGACTGGGCTGTTAATTTACAGGGTTATAGCCTATTCAGGAATGACCGTACAAATAAGCGAGGGGGAGGTGTGTGTCTATATGTAAAATCATCCTTAAAACCCATCCTGCGTGACAACATATGTGAGGGTGCTGAGAATGTAGAGTCTCTATGGGTGGAGATAAGGGGGGGAGAATGAATAATAAAATACTGATAGGGGTGTGTTATAAGACGCCGAATATTATGGAAGAGGTAGAGCATCTCCTCATAAAGCAAATTGATAAAGCAGCGAGTCTCGGAGAGGTAATTATTATGGGGGACTTTAACAATCCTGATATAAATTGGGGAACAGAAACTTGCAGTTCCAGCAAAGGAAATAGATTTTTGATAACAATGAACAAATGGTACAGGACCCCACAAGAGGGGGAGCACTACTAAACCTTGTACTAACCAATAGGCCAGACCGCATATCAAATATACAAGTTGGGGGTTACTTGGGGAATAGTGATCACAAAATAATAAGTTTTCATGTATTCTTTAGTAAGATGTATAGTAGAGGGGCTACAAGGACACTAAACTTCAGGAAAGCAAATTTTAAACGGTTGAGAGATGATCTTAGTACAATAAACTGGGATGATGTACTAAGTAATAAAAGTACACAAAGCAAATGGGAGACTTTTATGAGCATCCTGAATAGGGTTTGTGCAGAAAATATACCCTATGGGAACAAACATGCTAGAAATAGGAGGAAACCCCTATGGCTAAATAGAGCTGTAAGGGAAGCAATAAAAGAAAAACAGAAAGCCTTAAAAGAATTAAAGAGGGTAGGTAGTGATGAGGCATTATATAATTATAGAAAATTAAATATAATATGTAAAAAGCAAATTAAGTTAACTAAGTTTGAGACAGAGAGACTCATTGCGAGAGAAAGTAAAAATAATCCTAAAATATTCTTTAACTACATAAACAGTAAAAAACTGATAAGCGATAGTGTTGGCCCCTTTAAAAATAGTCTTGGTGAAATGGTGGAGGGGGAAATAAAATTTATAATTATGTACTTAATTGTAGAACATTGGGTAAAACAGACACAGAAAAAGACTTGGGTGTATGGGTGGATGCAAAACTTAACTTTAGTGGACAGTGTCAGGCAACTGCTGCCAGGGCTAATAAAATAATGGGATGTATTAAAAGAGGTATAAGTGTTCATGAAAAAAATATAGTTCTACCTCTGTACAAGTCACTAGTGCGACCGCACTTAGAATACTGTGTACAATTCTGGTCACCGATATATAAGAAGGACATAGCTGAACTGGAGAGGGTGCAGAGAAGAGCGACCAAGATTATTAGAGGAATGGGTGGGCTGCAATACCAAGACAGGTTATTAAACTTGGGGTTATTTAGTTTGGAAAAACTAAGGCTTAGGGGGGATCTAATCACAATGTATAAATATATGAGGGGACAGTACAGAGACCTTTCCAAAGATCTTTTTACACCTAGGCCTGTGACTAGAACACGGGGGCATCCGCTACGTCTTGAGGAAAGAAGGTTTAATCATAATCACAGACGAGGATTCTTTACTGTACGAGCAGTGAGACTATGGAACTCTCTGCCGCATGATGTTGTAATGAGTGATTCACTACTAACATTTAAGCAGAACCTGGACACCTTTCTTGAAAAATTTAATATTACCAGTTATGTATATTAGATTTTATGACAGGGTGTTGATCCAGGGAACTAGTATGATTGCCATATGTGGAGTCAGGAAGGAATTTTTTTCCACATTGGAACTTGTTTGCCACATTGGGGTTTTTTTTGCCTTCCTCTGGATCAACATGTTAGGCTACGGGTTGAACTAGATGGACTTAAAGTCTCCCTTCAACCTTAAAAACTATGATACTATGAGGATTTGTGATGTTTTTGTTGTATGGTTTTGCTTTATGGAGGGATGCCATTCTGGTTACCGCTTGTTGTTGAATAGTTAGTGTTGATAAAACGTATTATTTTTGTTTGATATATCGTAGACTGTGTCTTGGTGTAGCTCTTTGTTTCAATGAGAGAATATGTCAGCAAGTAAACAAAGCTATACTGTCGTTATTGTTGTTATAATAGCGATCTGTCAGCAGACAAGAGGGCACACTTAATATAGTTCCTTCCTCCCCGGCCTATTAGGCTGCAGATTTGCTCAGTTGCCGTCAGGTTCAACCAAGACCAATGGTCACAATAACCAATTAGTCACAGGCGGGCACCCCCGGTGCTCACCTACTGCCTCCGCTCCATGCTTCTACCGCCGGTGCTACACGATGCCTCCATGTGCTGTGTTACAGGCCGCAGCAGCCTTTCACTCACTCTGTCAGCACTGGGGCACTCTCCTGGCCCCTCCACTGCAAGCCAACACGTGCTGCAGCTCAGTCAGTTGGTATCTTCTTTTATCTCTGCGCTGATAGTGAGACAGGAATCAGGAAAGTCCCGTGGCTCCAGTGACTCACACCAGAAGCTAGGCCTCAAGCTGGGGATGCTTAGAAACGGCTCCAAAACTTTAGATTTTAGGCACAGGGGGATCTCCTTAGTTAATTATGTGGTTCTTGTGCTTAGAAATCCTAGCTGTAAATAAAGCCAGGATTCTTGTCACTTATCATAGATGATCCTGGGAGCTGGGAAAAGTGCAGCTCTAAATTCCCAGCTCAGGCCACGCCCCCAAGGAATCATGGTATTGACATTTGATTTGTTATACTTTGCTGCTATTTGGGGACATAAAATAGAATACAGGTTGAAATAGTTATTTTTGCAGTTATTTTTGCTATGTATTACATTGCATATTTTTTGCACAAGCACTAGCCACTTTGGTCTTTATACATCTTTTTTATATTTGTATTCACTTAATATAAATGTATTATTTGGGATGGTATATAAAGTGAATACAAATGTAAAAAAATATGTGTATAGACCTAAGTGACTAGTGTTTGTGCAAAAAATAACCAATGTAATAAATAATACCAATACTGACTACAATACTAATTGTTTCAACCTGTATTCTATATTATGTCCACAAGATGGCAGCAAAGTATAACAAGAATCATGGTACTGACATTTGATTTGTTATTTTTTGCCGCCATCTTGTGGACATAGTATAGAATACAGGATGAAATAATTATTGCAGTCAGTATTGGTATTATTTATTACATCGGGCATTTTTTGCACAATCACTAGTCACTTTCGTTTATATACTTTTTTTACGTTTATATTCACTTAATATATTTATTTTTTAAATGGTATATAAAGTGAATACAAATGGAATAAATATATATATAGACCAAAGTGACTAGTGTTTGTGCAAAAAATACCCAATGTAATAAATAATACTAATAATACCAATCCTGATTGTATTCTTTCTAAGGGGGTGGTTTCTGCGGCGTCACAGCGACGTCACACGGCAGCCATCCAATAGCAGACGAAGGGCAGAGATGAGCGGCCGGAACATGCCGCCCACCTCCTTCCTTCCTCATTGCTGGTGGACGGAGGTAAGGAGATGTTCGTCACTCCTGTGATGTCACACATAGCGATGTGTGATGCCGCAGGAACAATGAACAACATCGTACCTGCAGAAGCAACGATATTAAGGAAATGAGCAACGTATCAACGAGCAACGATTTTTCACGTTTTTGTGCTCGTTGATCGTCGCTCATTGGTGTCACATGCTTTAATGTCGGTATCGGCGCCGGATGTGCGTCACTACCGATGTGACCCCGACGATATAGCATGTAAAGCACCCTTTAGTAGCAGGACCTGGTGAAGGCGCTATTTTCCCTACAGAGCTGGATCTCGCAGATAATGAAGAGGATTCTGCTCTCCCCATAATGCTGCGGTCATATAGCTGATGGGCAGGGATGCAAAATCAGATCCCCTGAACTAATATTGATGATCTATTCTACAGATAAGTTATCAGGGAAGCTGTTGTTGTCACTGGTGATAATTTTGGACACATACCACTTAGGGAATGTGCAATGACATTTTTTGGGGGCAGATCCTACTATGGAAAGTACTATGAAAAATACTCAAATGACCATCTGCATCTACTCGCTGTGCACAGGTTAAGGATTTTAAGCATCTTTTACCCACTTCAGGTTTCTAAAACCACCAAGTGATTAAAATAAGTGAGCGCCCCATTCTTCTGGTGTTTTCCACTCGGAAAACGCTCTGTATTTTACACTGCAAATCAATGGCAAGGCTTGGAAGATACCCAGAATCTACAACTCCCAGCTTGTCCTTAACAATGGTAAGGAGATGCTGGGAGTTGTTGTTATCAGACTGCGGACCATACAGGAACCACAATACTGATAAGATGCAGACAATATCACAACTAATCATATACATCCAGGTACCTTTATAGGTGACATCTTCTGAGTCGTTCCCATCCCTTTTGCCTCCACGCAGTACAGACACCATGATGAGGTTTCGTGTCCGCCGCTCGTCTCTGAAGCCCTCCTTCTTTATTCTTCAGCAGCACTTCCCCACACAGCACCTATAAATATAAAAGTATCATTATACTGCCCCATAAATATAAATATCTCCCATGCTGTGCTCCTGAATAAATAATTGCTGTGTTTTGTTCAGAAAATATTCCCCCTCACCCTGCCCTTATCAAAAATACCTCCCACACTGCCTCTCTCCTTAATATACCCCAATATACAGGTTGAAATAATTAGTATTGCAGTCAGTATTGGTATTATGTATTACATTGGGTAATTTTTCCACAAGCACTAGTCACTTTGGTCTATGTACATCTTTTTTTTACATTTTTGTTCACTTAGCATAATATTTTTTTTGGGACAGTATATAAAGTGAATACAAATATAAAAAACATGTAAATAGACCAAAGTGTCTAGTACTTGTGCAAAAAATACCCAATGTAATAAATAATACCAATACTGACTGCAATAATAATTATTTAACCTGTATTCTATATTATGTCCACAAGATGGCAGCAAAGTATAACAAATCAAATATCAATACCATGATTCCTTGTTATACTTGGCTGCCATCTTGTGGACATAATATAGAATACAGGATCAAATAATTAGTATTGCAGTCAGTATCAGTATTATTTAGTACATTGTGTATTGTTTGCACAAGCACTTGTTACTTTGGTCTATATAAATCTTTTTTACATTTGTATTCACTTTATATACCATCCCAAAAAATAATTATATTAAGTGAATACAAATATAAAAAACATTTATATAGACCAAAGTGACTAGTGCTTGCACAAAAATTACCCAATGTAATAAATAATACCAAGACTGACCGCAATACTGTTTTAACCTGAAATCTATATTATGTCCACAAGACGGCAGCAAAGTATAACAAGGAATCATGGTTTTGACATTTGAATTCTTATAGTTGCTGCCATCTTGTTGACATAATATGGAATACAGGTTGAAATAATTATTTTTGCAGTCAGTATTGGTATTATTTATTACATTGGGTATTTTTTGCACAAGTACTAGACACTTTGGTCTATTTACATCTTTTTTACATTTGTATTCACTTTATATACCATCCCGATAAATTTATATTAAGTAAATACAAATGTAAAAAAGATGTAAATAGACCAAAGTGACTAGTGCTTGTGCAAAAAATACCCAATGTAATAAATAATACTAATACTAACTGCAATACTAATTGTTTCTACCCGTATTCTATGTTATGTCCACAAGATGGCAGCAAAGTATAACAAAGAATCATGGTATTGTACAACATATTTTTGTTAGATTTTTTCCAACACAGAAATTACAGATGAATGCTTCCAATTTATGGGGGAGGGAATAAGGGTACATGAGGTAACATCTTATTAGGAGAATAATTTTGGAGAAAATGGGAAGGGATCAGGGAAGAGGGAAGTATTCCTAACAATGAAAAAGAGAACTCTTTATGACTTATAAATATAGTACTAAATAACACAATAAATCACTGATGTACCTCTTACTAAATGAGATTAATACATATCATCTGTATGTATTATGTATCATCAATACATAAACAGTAAAAAACTGAAAAGCGATAGTGTTGGCCCCCTTAAAAATAGTCTTGGTGAAATGGTGGAAGGGGATGAGGGTAAAGCCAACCTGCTGAATGACTTTTTTTCTACGGTTTTTATACAAGAAAATGCCATGGCAGATGACATGACCAGTGATGCCATAAATTCACCCTTGAATATTACCTGCTTAACCCAGCAGGAAGTACGCCGCCGCCTCGAAATCACTAAGGTTGACAAATCTCCGGGCCCGGATGGCATACACCCCAGAGTACTACAGGAATTGAGTTCTGTGATAGATAGACCATTATTTTTAATCTTCTCAGATTCCTTAATAACAGGGTCGGTACCGCAGGACTGGCGCATAGCAAATGTGGTGCCAATATTCAAAAAGGGGACAAAAACTGAGCCGGGAAATTATAGGCCGGTAAGTTTAACCTCTACGGTCGGTAAAATCCTTGAGGGTTTCTTGAGAGATGCTATACTGGAGTATCTCAAGAAAAATAACCTTATGACAGAGTATCAACATGGGTTTATGAGGGATCGATCCTGTCAAACTAATTTGATCAGCTTCTATGAAGAGGTAAGTTCAAGCCTGGACCAGGGAAATGCAGTGGATGTTGTGTATATGGACTTTTCAAAAGCTTTTGATACGGTGCCACACAAAAGGTTGGTACATAAAATGAGAATAATGGGGATAGGGGAAAATATGTGTAACTGGGTTAAAAACTGGCTCAGTGATAGGAAACAAAGGGTGGTTATTAATGGTACGTACTCGGACTTGGTCTCAGTTCATAGTGGGGTACCACAGGGGTCAGTATTGGGCCCGCTTCTTTTCAACATATTTATAAATGACCTTGTTGGGGGCATGCGGAGTAGAATTTCAATATTTGCAGATGATACTAAACTCTGCAGGGTAATCAATACAGAGGAGGATAATTTTATATTACAGGGAGATTTATGTAAATTTGGAGGATTGGGCTGAGAAGTGGCAATTGAAGTTTAATGTAGATAAATGTAAGGTCATGCACTTGGGTAGAGGAAATAACATTTATGATTATGTACTTAATTGTAGAACACTGGGTAAAACAGACACAGAAAAAGACTTGGGTGTATGGGTGGATGGTAAACTTCACTTTAGTGGACAGTGTCAGGCAGCTGCTGCCAGGGCTAATAAAATAATGGGATGTATTAAAAGAGGTATAAGTGTTCATGAAAAAAATATAGTTCTACCTCTGTACAAGTCACTAGTGCGACCACACTTAGAATACTGTGTACAATTCTGGTCACCGATATATAAGAAGGACATAGCTGAACTGGAGAGGGTGCAAAGAAGAGCGACCAAGATTATTAGAGGAATGGGGGGGCTGCAATACGAAGACAGGTTATTAAACGTGGGGTTATTTAGTCTGGAAAAACGAAGGCTTAGGGGAGATCTAATCACAATGTATAAATATATGAGGGGACAGTACAGAGACCTTTCCAAAGATCTATTTACACCTAGGCCTGCGACTGGAACACGGGGGCATCCGCTACGTCTTGAGGAAAGAAGGTTTAATCATAATCACAGACGAGGATTCTTTACTGTATGAGCAGTGAGACTATGGAACTCTCTGCCGCATGATGTTGTAATGAGTGATTCACTACTAACATTTAAGCAGAGCCTGGATGCCTTTCTTGAAAAATTTAATATAACCAGTTATGTATATTAGATTTTATGACAGGGTATTGATCCAGGGAACTAGTCTGATTGCCGGATGTGGAGTCAGGAAGGAAATTTTTTCCCCATTGGAACTTGTTTGCCACATTGGGGTTTTTTGCCTTCCTCTGGATCAACATGTTAGGCTACGGGTTGAACTAGATGGACTTAGAGTCTCCCTTCAACCTTAAAAACTATGATACTATGATACTATGATCTGTGCTCACAATTCCACAACCAAAAGATACGGAGTTTAGTACTTAATGTAAAGTAACTGGGGGGGATAGATAGGGGCGGTTATAGGGGAACTGGGGAAGTTCAGGGAAGAAAACCGGGTAGAACAGGTGAAGGTTTATCCTAGATTCATTTTTTTTTACCTACCTGATAATTTGTAGTTTCTGCAATCTGTTTACACTGCTGTCCACACACACAGGTTTTTCATGTGGTTGCAGCTCCAGAAAATATGGGCTAGGCTGCCACTTCCGCCACAACCCCTCCAACAATCTGGTGACTTTGTGGGGTACATGATATTTAGTTTTTGTGGTGTCAGACATCATCTGGCATACACCTTATAGTGTGTCTTCTGCAGAGTTATACAGGAGGAGTGTCTATATGTTATTTTTAATGCTTTGAATAGTTGGTCAGGATCGATGGTGACTTACAATTCCTTTCCCAAGCAGTAATAATGCTGTGGCCTTTCATTTGCTTGTGCTCTTCACTAAATAACTGATAGATGTTGTTAGTTCTCCAAAATATTAAATTAGATGGTCGATTTATTAAATCTCTCGGGACCTGTGAACACCGATAATTGGCTGTAAGACGCTAACCAAGCCTTCTGCACTCAGGTGATACCAGGTGGTCAGACAAGTTCACTATCCCTCAGAACTCTGTTTAATGATCTCTACTCCGCTTACAAGGAACACATTAGGTCCTGGTGGGAAATTAAAACATTAGAAAATTATATTAAAAACAAAGTTATCCCCAGGGGCCTACGCATTAACCTTAGTCCTTCCCCACGTACTTGCAGTCCTGAATTACTTGAAGAATGGCTAGGGGAGTCCATTGAATCATCGGTCAGGTTCATGTCCATACTCCTCAAGGAGGAGAAAAAATTGTTTGATACCGCCACTCAGAATCTTAACAAACAGATTGAGATTGTACTCAAACGTAAATCTGATTCTGACTTTAATCGTCGGGAAAATATTCTACAAACATCAGTGGAAAAGTACCAGAGCAATCTCAAGGAAAGGAAACATTTGCAATTTCAGCGTGATCTGAAAGAGTTTCAGAATAAACAAGCATACCATTTTGAGACTAATAGACAAACCGATCAATCACTTTCAGATCTGGAAGATTCAGATACTGAGAGGTCATCTTTTCTGAGTGGCGGTAGGAACCAGAGAAGGGATAGAACAAATAGGAGATGGCGTGGGCAGAATCGGGGCTCTCAGAATGGTGGAAGGGCGGCTTTTGGCAACCGTACCAGCTCCTTGTCTCCAGGAGGGGGTGCCAATCCGCCAAATCTTTCATCAGGTTCATCTTCCTCCTCTGGCTTGGCTTCCTCCTCTTTTTTAGAGAAGGACAGGAACGTACAATACTCGCTGCGGAGTCGCATGGTAAATTGAATCAGAGCCAGATTATTAATCTATCCAGCCATTCTCTTTCAGCCATTGAGTATAGTATTTTGAAGAAGGGACTCTCTTTTGTTCCTACAAACAACTATAACTGCTTTTCGTGGATTAAGGATTTGAATTTGCTCTGTAGGAAACTAAGGTGAAAACATTTTTTGAATAACAATGACAGAGAACAATGCCGTAATGCTGGTCTTTCCGACGATGATGTGGATTGTTATCATACCTTGTTAGGTTTGATGGAGGAACAAAATGTGCCTAGCATGATGGGCAAAGGTCCATTCACTAATCTGAAACCCAACAGCGTCAAAATGCCACCGGCCACTGATACCACTAGCATCGATATTTTTTTAAATTGATTGAGAGAGATCTATGCAAAATTCCCAGCACTAACGACTTTTTTAATTTAACCCATGCGGAAAAAGAAGTGTTGAGGTCTTTGGAGGGTGATAACAACTTGATAATAAAACCCTCAGACAAAGGGGGGAATTTGGTCTTGCTAGATCATCCAATATACCTAGAGATGTGTTATAAGATCTTGAAAGACAACAGTACCTATGAAATTCTAAAAAAGACCCCACTCCGGAATATAGTCGTTTACTGCTGGGGATTTTGGATGTTGCTAAAGACGATGGCCTTATTTCTTATAATGAGTATCTCTTTATGAAACCCAGGTTCCCTACAATGGCAACCTTCTACGCCCTTCCAAAGATGCATAAAGGGATTGACAAGCTTAAGGGGCGCCCCATTGTGTCAGGCAATGATTCCCTGACACAAAATATTGGGGTGTATATTGATCAGATTCTGCGCCCGTTTGTCACCTCCCTCCCTTTGTATACTCGGGACACCATGGAATTATTGAAAAAACTTGAGGGGATTCACGTGGAAGAACACACCTTGTTGGCCTCAATTGACGTTGAGGCCTTATATAGTAGTATTCCACACCACTTGGGCTTGCAAGCGGTTGAGTTTTATCTTGCTTCCAGGAACCGACATTGCCATGGACATAGCACCTTTGTAATTCAGTTATTGCAATTTCTCCTCACACATAATATCTTTCTATTCAATCAAAAAATTTTCCACCAGCTCAGGGGCACAGCGATGGGGAGCCCATGTGCCGCCACTTATGCTAATTTGTTCCTGGGCTGGTGGGAGGAGACTGTTGTCTTCTCAGAGATAGACCATGGTTGGCAATCTTATATTTCATCATGGTCTCGCTATATAGATGACATCTTGATATTATGGACTGGAAGCAGGATAGAATTCACAAATTTCTTGAGTTTTCTGAATGTTAATACCTTTGCCTTGACTTTTACTTCAGAGATTCATGCACAAGAGCTTGCCTTTCTGGATGTTACAATACAGAAAATGGGAGATGGTACTATCGGTACTAAAACCAACCGTAAGCCTACAGCCACTAATAACTTATTACATTGACAAAGTCACCATCCTCTACCCCTCAAACGAGGAATACCTAAGGGCCAATTCATGAGACTCCGTAGAAATTGTTCCTCCATATCAGATTTCAAACTACAAGCGAAGGAAATGGCAAAACGATTTTCAGATAGGGGTTATCCTCAGGATGTTATCAATAGGGCTTACAATCATGCTTTGTGTTGTGATAGAACTGTGTTACTTAACCCCAGGGATAACAGGAAGGATAGCAATCTTATACGGTTGATTGGCACCTTCGATTGTCAGAGTCAGAAAATGTATCATATAATTCGAAAATATTGGGATATACTTTTGGCTGATCCCGATTTACATGATTCCCTAACAGAAAGACCTAACATCACCTTTCGGCGTGGGCCTTCACTTAAAGATAAACTTGTGCATAGTTTATATCAGAGGCCCGAGGGAGGGGGGACTTGGCTTGATCGTAGGATCTGTGGTTTTTTTAGATGTGGCAATTGCAGTTATTGTACTGTGATGAGGCCAGGAAAATCTGTCATGAGCGCTGCTAACAAGAAGGTCTTCTTTTTGAGAGACTTCTGTAATTGCCGTACCACAGGGGTCATCTATGTCGCAAAATGTGGTTGCCCTCTTGATTATGTCGGCAAGACCAAGCGAGAATTTCGGAGGCGGGTGGGCGAGCACCTTGGTGACATTCGTAATAAACGTGACACCCCTTTGTCCAGACATATGAACCTGGTCCATCCAGATAATCCTCAACAGTTGTCCTTTTCCGTTATTGAGGTTGTTAAAACCAAAATAAGGGGTGAGGACCATGATAAACAACTCTTGAGGAGAGAATGTGAATGGATTTTTCGCATGGATTCGGTGAATCCCAGAGGTCTTAATGAACTGATATCATTTGCGTCCTTTCTTTGAGGTATTTATGGCGTTCTTCCTGATTTTCAATGTTTATCTCTCTAGTTCTTCCCGATGAGTTTACATCGTCCAATGTTTATTTTTGGACTATAAATAGATACATCTCTAATGGAGTCAAGTTATTATTTTTTGCACTATGCCTGATAGGGATGCATCCAGATGTTAAACCTGATAACTTCTGTTGCCAATCTGCTATGTATCCTGGTGGTGTCTATCTTTTATTATTGTTGTTCCACCCACCTTTAGCACTAGTTTGAGTGTTAATTGTATAATGGGCGATTATACTAAGCATATATACTGGCGTTTTTGTCTCCAATATGTGTTACAAATTATATCAATGCCTGTACTTTGATTATTTATGCCTTATATCCTAACACTATATCCTAACACCAGCACGCTGCTGGTGGTTTCCCCGCCCACTCAGTGCTTCTATGTTGCACTGTGAGTGTGTCCATCATGTTGGAGACCACCCCTGTGTGATGCATTCAATCCTGGTCATGTGATGCCTTTTGTCTATTACAGATTGGCTGATTGTGACTCTGACCTTTTGGCATCAATGTAGCTCCGCTCACCCTTAGCGTTTTTGTTCAGGATGATATTAATGTACAAATAGTTATCTTACTAAGCTTTTATACTAGTGGTTTGGCCTCTGATATGTGTTAGAAGCTACATCAGTGCCTGTACCTTGCATATTCTACCTTTTGATTTGCATGACAAACGTCACTTCATCCACCTTATCTATATGGCTTTATAATGCTAATTTTTGGTAAATACACCCTTTATACACTAGGGGTTTGGCTCTGGATGCCTGCTAGATCTCTTTCTAGGTGGTTTTACATCTGTTATCAGGATTTTATCTGGGATGAGATTTGTTTCAGATCCCGCCAGATTTGAATGTTTGTTATCTACCTGCATTGCCACATGCAATCTTATGACCTTAAGGGGTGCTTCACACATAGCGAGATCGCTACCGAAATCGCTGCTACGGCATGGTTTTGGTGACGCAACAGTGACCTCATTAGCGATCTCGCTGTGTGTGACACTGAGCAGCGATCTGGCCCCTGCTGCGAGATCGCTGCTCGTTACACACAGCCCTGGTTCGTTTTCTTCAAAGGCGCTCTCCCGCTGTGACACACAGATCGCTGTGTGTGACAGCGAGAGAGGGACGAAATGAAGCGAGCAGGGAGCAGGAGCCGGCATCTGGCAGCTGTGGTAAGCTGTAACCAGGGTAAACATCGGGTAACCAAGGTGGTTACCCGATATTTACCTTAGTTACCAGCCTCCGCAGCTCTCACGCTGCCTGTGCTGCCGGCTCCTGCTCTCTGCACATGTAGCTGCAGGACACATCGGGTTAATTAACCCAATGTGTACTGTAGCTAGGAGAGCAGGGAGCCAGCGCTAAGCAGTGTGCGCGGCTCCCTGCTCTCTGCACATGTAGCTGCAGTACACATCGGGTTAATTAACCCGATGTGTACTGTAGCTAGGAGAGCAAGGAGCCAGCGCTAAGCAGTGTGCGCGGCTCCCTGCTCTCGCAGTTATGATCGCTGCTTCGGCTGCTGTGTTTGACAGCTAAGCAGCAATCATAACAGCGACTTACAAGGTCGCTGTTACGTCACAGAAAATGGTGACGTAACAGCGACCTCGTTGTCGCTGTCGCTTAGTGTGAACCAGCCCTTAGACTGTGCATGTCCATTAGGATTTGTTTGCCAAGGTGCTTAGCAACTAGTAGGCGGAACTGACCTATTACAGCAGAGCTGCTGGTATTTAAAGTCTCCATTCCCACTAGCACACTGTGATCTCATTGAATAGGGAGTTTTTCCCTTGGACACCAGCACTATTTGGGTCTGCAGTGTGCTATTTATCATCAGGTATGTGCTTCTACAACTATTTATGCTTGTTTGACTCTGATTCCATTGCTGGTTAATTAGACCATATCTGATATGCCTTATATGTATCTTGTTGTTTCTATAGGATCCCCTCTTTGAATCAGCCATCAGGCTATAGAGGGTTTTTCTGAACCACCATTGTAGTTTACTATTGGCCTCCTGAGGAACCCACTTCTGGGAGAAACGCGTTGAGGCTTGAAATTACTATTTTATTCATATCAATGAGATAAGTTTTTGAATTTTCCTCCCTACTGTCCACCTGCCACACCAATTTATTTGTTGCACTTATCTTAGGCACTGCACCTTTTTCCGGCAGGGACTTCAGGAGCAGCAGGGAAAGTCGTCGCGGAGTGGGGGCGCCACATCGCATTTTTAGGGTGCCAACCCCCGCTGTTAGGCAGTGCACAGTTAGGTGCAGCTATTGAGGGCTAGCAATCTATCCTGTGCACTTTTAGTAATCACGGTGTGGTTTTAGGTGATTTAATAAAGTAATTTAATTTTATAGGGATAGTCTATGTGCATGCAGGATCGATGGTGACTTACAATTCCTTTCCCAAGCAGTAATAATGCTGTGGCCTTTCATTTGCTTGTGCTCTTCACTAAATAACTGATAGATGTTGTTAGTTCTCCAAAATATTAAATTAGATGGTCGATTTATTAAATTAACTACATTAGATGGTAGAATAAAACCAGCAATATTGTCCTGGAGAAAGTCGCTGATTCGTGTTCACCGTCGTTTTTCTATTGTGGGAATATTATATGTTTGCTGTATTTCCATGAAGGGAATAAGGATGAAGTGACCTCGGGTAAGGCCGCGGCTGAGTTCCCATGATCTGCGCCAACAAAATCCCCACGCTCGGATTTTATGAAAGGTTAAATTTCTTTATTGTTAAACATCTCAATGACACACGCCGCTGGCTTAGCAGCACACATAACCAGGGTTTGCTATCCGGGTCTTTAACTGCAGACGCACGGCGCAGAACACAAAAAAACAGCAATGATAAACAAGAATTTTGTCCCTGACTTGCCCTATAGGTTATATTACCAGTCCAAAACACAAGGAGGGAGGGCTCCCATGTAGCAGGCCTGGACTCCGGGTACACGGCGGCGACTCCAAGGGAGAGAAGTGGGAAGAACTTCAGCCCTCTCAACAGAGGACTAGCTTACAGTCTCTTGGCACGGAGGAAGGAGACGGTCCGGAGGTCCCTTGAGTCCAGTATCCCGTCTGCAGCAGTTCTGGCAATCCCTCACACTTCAGCGATGAGGGCAGTCCGAGGCAGGTCTGCTCAGGTCCAGCTCCAGTAGCCCAGTGTCCTTTTCCAGCACTTTTTCTTCCTGTACAACAAGTGCCTTAGGGAGGGGATCAGATTTTACAGCGACCACCTCTCGAGCAGTTTCAGCACTTGTCCACAAGGTGGCAGCACCATCCTGTGTAATGTCAGTCTCAATGTCCATTTTAATCACAAAACAGTCAGAGCTGCTTGCCTCGTTACATATCCCCCCACTGAAAGGTTGGCAGTCCCTGTCAACATTCATAGGTTCCAAGGCAGCGAGGACTGAGGCTGTGGAAAAGGGAGGCTGAGAAGCAGACCATACATACTGGTCCCTATAAGACTGTCCAGGAGGAACCCCGGCAGTGGTGCGGGTAGTACGCCACAGAGGTTGGTTTCCCTCCACTCTATCACCGGTTACACTCTCTACCTCTGTCAGTTCCCTAGAAGGAGAGCCAGTCTGAGCAGGCAGGTAATCAGTCCTGGAGTCAACAAGGTCACTATGCTGAGTAATATCAATGGTGTCAGTCATGTCAGCAGTGTCATCCTCACCGGGTACTGTGGTCAGGGGGTCAGGCTGGGATCGGCAGGGGCGCAACATATTCCGATGCAAGGTGCGAGAGTTGCCGCTATCTTCGCCCCGGACTCTGTACACATAACCATCGGGGTAGGGGCGCTCAACTACTAGGGATGGGCTGCACCTCAATGCACCTCAATGGGGAAGGTGCAGCTGTGCTGGGGGAGAAAATGGTCAGACGGATGGAGGAGCTTTTAAACTAGGATCGGGGGGGAGGGAGGGTAGTGGAGCAAATAAGGGGATAGATAGAGCAGATAGAGACAGGGAGACGGTAGGGGTCAATGAAGGATTAGGGGGGGATGGGACATACAATGAACGTAGGGAGGCTAGGAGTAATAAAGGTGTCAATAGGATTAAATGTCTACTGGCAAATGCAAGAAGTCTTGCAAACAAAATGAATGAATTGGAGACTCTTATGTCAACCATGGATTATGATGTGGTGGGCATTACGGAAACCTGGCTGGATGAAAGCCATGACTGGGTGACAAACATACAGGGTTATAGTACATTTAAGAAGGACAGGAAAGGCCAAAAAGGTGGTGGGGTGTGTATATTTATTAAATCTAACCTAAAACCTGTGTTGTATGATGACATTGAGGGGAACAGCAACAATGTAGAGTCAGTATGGGTAAATGTACATGGGGAGGGGAATAATGGAAAAATGCTAATTGGAGTTTGCTATAAGCCTCCTAACATACCTGAACAAATAGAGGGTGAAATGCTGGAACAAATTGAAAAGGCAGCTAATAATAAAAATCGGGTTCTTATTATGGGGGATTTCAACTATCCAGACATTCAGTGGGACATAGAATCTTCTGGTTCTGATAAAAGCTGTAAGTTCTTATCTACTATTAAAGACCATTTCCTCTCTCAGATGGTAGGTGAACCGACCAGGGGAGATAATTTGCTAGATCTGGTCCTGTCAAATAGACCGGATACAATTTCAGATCTACAGGTCCGGGAGCACTTGGGCACCAGCGATCATAATATGGTAAGCTTCAACATAATATTCAATAGAACATTTCAAAGGGGAAATGCTAAAACCTGGAATTTTAGGAAAGCTGATTTCAACAAATTAAGGGAAGAGCTTAAATGTGTAGATTGGGACAAAGTCATGGTAACTGGGGATACCGAACATAAATGGGGTAAGTTTAAGGATATACTACTAGAGTCCTGTAAAAAACGTATACCCTCTGGTAATAAAATGTCAAGGAATAAAAAGAAACCACTATGGATAAATAAGACTGTACAAAGTATAATAAAACAAAAACAAAGGGCATTTAAAATCTTAAAGGCTGAGAATACAGAAATAGCATTTCAGAAGTATAAAGATATCAATAGGAAATGTAAAAAAGAAATCAAACAAGCAAAATTAGCTACTGAAACAAAAATCGCCAATGACATTAAAATAAATCCCAAAATCTTTTATAAATACATTAATGCCAAAAGGAAAACAAAAGATAGTATCGGCCCCTTAAAATGTAATAACAAGTTAGTTATAGAGGACAAACAAAAGACTGAGATATTAAATAGGCATTTCTCATCTGTATTCACCAAGGAACTGACTGTACCAGGGATCATTCAACAAGTGAAAAATCAAAGTCCACCACCCGATATAATTAATTTAACACAAGATGAAGTACGCCTACGTCTGAGTAAATTAAACATTGACAAATCCCCAGGGCCAGATGGCATTCATCCACGAATATTGAGGGAATTGAGCTCTGTAATCGACAGACCGCTGTATCTCATCTTTTTAGACTCACTTGTAACAGGGTTGGTGCCTCAGGATTGGAGGATTGCTGATGTGGTACCGATATTTAAGAAAGGTAAGAGGGTAGATCCAGGCAACTACCGTCCAGTAAGCCTGACATCAGTAGTATGCAAAGTTTTTGAGGGCATTTTAAGGGATGACATGCAAAAATATATTGCAGAAAATAATATGATAACTGACAAACAGCGTGGATTCATGAAAGATAAGTCGTGTCTAACCAACCGGTTGGGGTTCTATGAGGGGGTAAGTTCAAACCTGGATATTGGTAATGCAGCTGATGTGATTTATTTGGACTTTGCAAAGGCATTTGATACTGTACCACATAATAGCCTTATACTAAAGCTCCAGAAGCAAGGACTAGGGGACACAATATGCAACTGGGTAAGGAATTGGATAAAAGATAGGAAACAAAGTGTAGTCATAAATGGTACATTCTCTAAATGGGCTATAGTCAGCAGTGGGGTGCCGCAGGGATCTGTGCTTGGACCGATTCTTTTTAATCTCTTTATTAATGACCTTGTGGATGGGATTGATAGTACAGTGTCAGTCTTTGCCGATGACACCAAACTATGTAGGATATTAAAAACTGACCTGGATAGTACAATATTACAAAAAGATCTGGATAAGATGTCAGAATGGGCAGATACTTGGCAAATGAGATTTAATGTTGATAAATGTAAAGTAACGCACCTAGGACGGAGTAATCCTATAGCTGCGTATACATTAAATGGAAGTAAACTCGGGACTACAGAACAGGAGAAGGACTTGGGTATTCTCATTACAAATAAGCTGAGCAGCAGCACTCAATGTCAATCAGCAGCTGCTAAAGCAAACAAGATTTTAGGGTGTATAAAAAGAGAGATTAGATCCCGTGATCCCAACGTATTGTTACCCCTCTATAAATCACTTGTAAGGCCACATCTGGAATACGGGATCCAGTTTTGGGCTCCACATTTTAAAAAGGACATTCAGAAGTTACAGTCAGTTCAAAGGCGGGCAACTAGACTATTACAAGGAATGGAAGGCCTCCCATATGATGACAGGTTGAAAAAGTTAGATATGTTTAGCTTAGAAAAAAGACGTCTCAGAGGAGATCTCATTTATATGTATAAATACATGTGGGGTCAATATAAAGGACTGGCACATGACTTATTTCTTCCAAAGACAGCACTAAGGACCAGGGGGCACTCACTGCGAGTGGAAGAAAAGCGATTCCAACAGCTAAATAGGAAAGGGTTCTTTACAGTTAGAGCAGTCAGACTGTGGAATGCCCTACCACAAGAGGTAGTAATGGCAGATACTATAACAGCCTTTAAAAAAGGTCTGGATGATTTCCTCAGTACACAAAACATTGTTGGTTATAAATGACTTAGTGACTAAATGTAGAACTGATGGAGGAAGGTTGAACTAGATGGACCTAGGTCTTTTTTCAACCTAAGTAACTATGTAACTATGTAACTACTCGATAGACTTCAGCTTCCCACTTAGCTCGGAGTTTTCCTTGAGGCTTCTTAATACGAACCAGGACTAGTTGTCCTACTTCTAAGGGTTCTTCCTGTATGGGGAGCGGGTCAGCATGTCTCTGGCCCCGGATTTGTTGGCCTACCAGTCGGTATACAGTTTCCATCTTCTGACGGTGAGTGTGTAGCCAGGATGGATAGGTACCACCGGTATTTTTTTCAGGACTGGTCAGGTTCAAGTCATGGACCCCTTTTCCTGGGCGGCCAAAGAGAAGGGTGTGTGGGGTAAAGCCCGTCACGGAGTGGACTTGATTGTTGTAGGCCCACACTAGATCTGGGAGGAATTGGGACCATTGGTTTTTCTTGTCATCGGCTAAGGTGCGGTTCAACTGGAGTAGAGTCCAGTTAAAGCGCTCACACGCATCATTCCCCTGTGGGTGGTAAGCGGTGGTTCTGGACTTCTGGATCCCATACATCCGATGCAGCTCCTCGATAATTTGACCTTCAAAACAAGCCCCCTGATCAGAGTGCAACCTGTCCGGACACCCATAGACCTGGATGAACTGTCGACAGATGGCCCACGCAGCTGACTCGGCAGTCTGATCTTTGGTAGCAACAACAAATGCGAATTTTGTGAAATGGTCTACCATAACCAGACAGTATTGGTAGCCACCACTCGCTGTCCCAATCGACAGGTAGTCCACCATCATTAGCTCAAGGG
This sequence comes from Anomaloglossus baeobatrachus, assembly GCF_048569485.1. NCBI lineage: Eukaryota > Metazoa > Chordata > Amphibia > Anura > Aromobatidae > Anomaloglossus > Anomaloglossus baeobatrachus. The sequence goes on along the minus strand of NC_134361.1, from coordinate 156,506,616 downwards.
GCCGGGATGTCTCAACTGTTTGGACAGGTGCACGATGCTCAGCGGACTTGTAATGCTCACAGGTGCGACAGGCTTGGCAGACATCTTCAACCAGCTTGCGGAGTCCCGGACAGTAGATGGACTGTTGGATCCACCGGAAGGTCTTGTCTGTCCCAAAGTGGCCGTTCCTCTTGTGCGCTTCTCCCACCATCTCACGGGCCATTTGGGCCGGCACTACAACCTGTAGGCACTCCTCCAGCATGTGGGATAGGAAGATCCTCCGGTATAGCACTCCTTCTCTTAGAATCAGATGATCCCATTGGCTGAGCAGGGTCAGGGTACTGGTAGACAGTCGTGACCGCGTGTCAGAGGACGGCTTCTGCTGCTGCTTCACCCATTGTGTGAGTAGGACACATTCAGCATTCCGGTCCTGGATTCTGCACCATTCCTGTGGGGACAATGGGGACCCTACTGGAGTGCCAGCCTCATCCACAGCATACTGACGACAATCCATCATCTGCCGGGCTAGTCTTGCGAAGTCAGGCATCTCGTCTCCTTCCAGCTCCTCGTCCCAGTCCTTAGTGGGTGAGGGGGATGTCTTTCTGGACAGGCTGTCCGCATTCTGTTTTTCAGCCCCAGCTCTATATTTAATCTTGTCGTTAAACTTGGAGAGCCGAGCCATCCATCGCTGCTCCATAGCCCCAAGTTTCGCATTTTCTAAGTGGGCCAAAGGGTTGTTATCCATCAGGACTAGTACTTCTGTCCCCGTCAGATATCCGGCAAATTTCTCAGTCATTGCCCACATCAAGGCCAACAGCTCCAGCTGGAATAAGCTGTAATTGGTGGGATTCTTTTCACCTTCATGTAGGGACCTACTGGCATAGGCTACAACACGTTCCTTGCCTTCTTGTACCTGTGAGAGTACTGCCCCCAGACCTTGTAGGCTGGCGTCAGTATGTAATTGAAAGGGCAGGGTGTAATCTGCATATGCCAGGATGGGGAACGACGTCAAGGCACCTTTTAGAGCTTGGAAGGACTTTTCTTGGGTAGGGCCCCAATTGATGAGTCATCCCCTGGGACTGTTGGTGGTTCCTCGAAGCAGGTCGTGCAGTGGTGCGGCAAGCCGGGCGAAGTTCTTGATGAACTGGCGGTAGTAGCCTGCCAGTCCCAGGAAAGCCCTGACCTCCTTGACAGTTGTGGGCTGTGGCCAGTCCCGTACAGCGGCTATTTTCTCCGGCGATGGTTGTACACCTTCGGCCACGATCCTGTGGCCCAGGTAATCGATCTCCTGCTGTAGAAGACGGCACTTGCTGGGTTTCAACTTCAAGCCATGTTCCCTTAGCCTCTGGAATATGTGGCCCAGATTCTGTAGATATTCTTCGAACGTGGCTGAATAGACCACAATGTCATCAAGGTAGATGAGGGTGAAGTCGAAATTGAAGTCTCCCAAGCAGCGCTCCATCAGCCTCTGGAAAGTTCCGGGCGTGTTGTTCAGGCCGAAGGGCATCCTGTCAAACTTGTACAGACCCATGGGTAGGATGAAAGCGGTCTTTTCTCTGTCCTTTTCACTCATGGGTACCTGCCAATAGCCGCTGGCCAGATCCAGGGAGGAAAAGTACTTGGCTTTCTTCAGAGCCGTCAGGGATTCTTCGATCCTCGGCAAAGGGTATGAGTCCTGGATGGTGCAAGCATTCAGGCGGCGGTAGTCCACACAGAACCTCAGGGACCCATCTTTCTTTTTAACTATTACCACCAGGCCAGGGGCTCTGGCTCTCTCGTACCACTCCGGCATGGAGCATGGAGTTCAGGAGGTTTTTCACTTCTTGGTATTGCTGGGGTGGTATCTGCCGGTATCTCTCACGGATATCAGAAGCGTTACCTGTAGGGATCTCGTGTTGGATACTGGTGGTGCATCCAAAGTCGGTGTCATGCCAGGCAAAGGACACCTGGTGTTCCTGCAGTAGTTTTTCCACCTGGGACACTTGCTGTTTAGAGTATTGGGATGTATCCAGCTGACACTTCTCTAGCAGCTCCTTTCCAGCTTCAGTGTCATCTGTGGCAGTAGCCATGGTGGAGACAGTCACTGTCCAGTCTCCCTCTGCCGATGGGGCAAACTGGAAGGTGCCCCTGGGATTCACCTCTGTAGGTAGGGCGTAGACTCTGGCGAGCTGTGTCCCCGCTTCTAGGTCGACGCCTACACTAGCCGTATTGCTCAGATGGACAGGGATCCTTCCCCTCCTCATGACAACCAGAGTGCGAGCGACTAATGGGTTCAATTTTCCCTCCCTCGGGGTTTGCGGCTCAATCAGTACCTCCACGCCTTCAAGCGGTCTTGTGGTGCTAAGGGGTAGCGAGATAATTGTCTCCTATTCAGCCGGTAAGTTGATCATAGTGTGGCGAGGCACGGTGATAGTGGCTATGGGCCATTGTTCCTCTGCCATTTGCTGTAGGCTGCAGGCCCGAACCACTCTTCAGAATGCTCGGCGGGTGGCCCCGTGTGTGGTAACTTCCTGACAATATTTGGGTCCCCGCTTGGTAAACAATACCAGGTCCAGGTCTTTCAGGATGTTCATCCCCATAATCATGGGCGTTTCCGAACCGAAGCCTTCTTTGACCACGATTATCCCCCTCTTCCCGAGGTCATGTCCACACATTTTGGTGCTCATCCAAGCTACTCCCGTTACTGGAATGGGTAGATTATTGGCCGCTTTGATCTTGATGACGGTATTCGGGTCATAAGCAGCCCGTGGTTGTAGATATTTCTCGTAAAACTGCTCTGAGATGGTGGACACATGGGATCCAGTATCCATTAGTCCTTGCACGGCAACCCCCTCTAGCATTACTTTCAGTGTAGGGCTGTTTGATGCAAGCTTGCTCCTTTGTTGGCTCCCTTTCTCTTTGGCCTTCCCGGTCGAGTGAGCCTCCTCAGCCGGGGTGTCTAGTTTAAAGGTGCCTGCTGTTGAGAGGCACGGCTTGGCGGTTCTAGTGAATAGGCCTGAGGCTCCATCCGCTGTTTCAAGTGAAACTCCGCTTGCTGGGGTGTTTGAGAGTCCATTCGATGAAACGGCTGCAGGTCGGGTTGGAAGAGGTTCTGGGGGCAACAGTTTGCTCTGTGACGGGGGTCACCACATGCCCAGCACTTTCCCATAGGCCGGCTAGGTTGCCGTCTCACTTGCCTATCCGCCTGTCGGTCTAATGTGAGCTGCAGCACCTGCTTCTGTAAATCCGCCACCATCTGCTTCAGTTCCTCTGTGTCGCTGTTCGGAGTATTTGTACTGTACATGGATCTGCAAGTAGCGGTATAAGTCTCTGTTCTCGTAACAGGTCCCCTAGAACGTTCTATGGCTTCTTGTTTAACCTCAGCAAATGTAAGGGCTGGATTTATCCGGAGTAAGTCCTGCAATTAGCGGTTGAGATATGGATCTCTCAGGCCTATTACGAATTGGTTCCTCAGCACCAGGTCGCGGGAGGATGTACCAGCTAGATTTTCTCCATTTTTGCAGGCTTGTTCCAGCAGTACTTGGAGGGCATTCGCATATCGGGGAATGTCCTCCCACTCGAGCTGTGTATGCTGGAAGAACATGTAGCGCAGTGTTCCCAGGTATCTGGTCGGCCCATAGGTGTTCTCTAGCACCCGCACCAAGTCATCTAATATCCGCTGGCCCCTAACCGTCTCCAGTCTGACCGTCGTCCATGCCTCCCCCTCTAACGTCAGCATAGCCATTAACGCTAAGGTCTTAGGATCAACATTATACATTTCCCCCACTATCCTAAGTTGTTACGCCCATTCAGGTACAGGGTAATTCCGTCCATTAAACTTTCTCACTTGATTTACAATAGACACCGGAGGAGCTGTCTGACTATAAGCCACCACCGGGAGGGGATTTTGCTGGTCACAGATCCTGACGACTACGCCAGATGAAGTGACCTCAGGTAAGGCCGCGGCTGAGTTCCCATAATCTGCGCCAACAAAATCCCCACGCTTGGATTTTATGTAAGGGTACATTTCTTTACTGTTAAACATCTCAATGACACATGCCGCTGGCTTAGCAGGACACATAACCAGGGTTTGCTATCCGGGTCTTTAACTGCAGACGCACGGCGCAGAACACAAAAAAACAGCAATAATAAACAAGATTCTGTCCCTGACTTGCCCTATAGGTTATATTACCAGTCCAAAACACAAGGAGGGAGGGCTCCCACGTAGCAGGCCTGGACTCCAGGTACACGGCGGCGACTCCAAGGGAGAGAAGTGGGAAGATCTTCAGCCCTCTCAACAGAGGACTAACTGACAGTCTCTTGGTACGGAGGAAGGAGACAGTCTGGAGGTCCCTTGAGTCTAGTATCCCGTCTGCAGCAGTTCTGGCAATCCCTCACACTTCAGCGATGAGGGCAGTCCGAGGCAGGTCTGCTCAGGTCCAGCTCCAGTAGCCCAGTGTCCTTTTCCCGCACTTTTACTTCCTGTACAACAAGTGCCTGAGGGAGGGGGATCAGATTTTGCAGCGTCCACCTCTCGAGCAGTTTCAGCACTTGTCCACAAGGTGGCAGGCAGCACCATCCTGTGTAATGTCAGTCTCCATGTCCATTTTAATCACAAAACAGTCAGAGCTGCTCGCCTCGTTACAAGGGTATCATTGGTTATTATCTAATAGGTTTGTTATACTTGCTTCTATCCATTTGGAGAGATTGAGGTTTGGTATCAATAACTCTAGTCTCTATGGGGACATTCCTTGGCCTTTATTAGGGTTCCTTCATTTTTAGAATTTTTAGCAGGTTGTTTCCAGGCTGTTATAGTGGCTTTAAGAAGGGGATTCTTTGATAAATCTTTTGTTGGATTCACTAAGTGCGACACAAAATATAGCAAAGGGAAAGCGTTGCATAACCAAAAATATACCCCTTAAAAATTAAACTTTATTCAATTTACTTTAAAATATCCAAAAACCACAGTGGAAAGAAAAGGGAGGAGGGTAAAGTTCACACCCTATTAGATACACCTCCCTCCTGTCCACTACCTACCGCGGAGGTCGGCACCCTAATTTGATACGAAAATGGCGCCCCTACTCACCGACGGCTATCCCTAAGGATTCCCTATCTCGTCCTCACAAAAGTCATTAAAAGTGAAAAATATGGGCAAAATATACATAACTAGTAGACAGAATGTTTAGGACACATATATGTACTTAGGTTGGAGAAGGATCGCAATATATGTAGATCCCTTCTATCCTCTGTGTAGTAAAAGTGGGACAGCACCTTGATAGTGCATAATATGGTGCCCCCCACTATACTGACTAGCCTTGGGTTGCCCGCTATACCCTAAAGATAAAGAAGGGGTGCCTATACTATAGCAAACCAGGTGCACAGAATCACATTCGATCAAAGATGCATAGCCACAATACTAGCATAGAGGTGTATGTGCTTGATAAAGTACATAATGCATATACTCAGCAAGTAAAGTGCCAGTGCAATATAAAGTGCAAAACCTTTACTCAAAGTATAGGTTACTATCATATAAAGTGCATATGCTTCATAAATTGCATACGTTCAACAAACAGGCCCTGAATAAGGTGCTAATGCATTATACAGTGCAACCAGATTTTGGGCAACCAAATTAATAGGTAGTCAAAATAGATAGTCAAAAATAGACACTTATCGTGCAAAGGCAATATGTGCGTCTCAGAGATGCCTCAGAAATGCCTCGACGCGTTTCTCCCAAAAAGGGTCATCAGGAGGCCAGATGAATGTGCCAGGTGTCAACAGGATGGTATGATATGTAGATATTCACTAAGTGCGCCAACACTATACACTCCATGGGTCTGTTATTGATCATTGTTCTCTCAATTGTTTTCCATGCTGGGTTATGGCTTTTAATAAACCAACTCTGACTAAGCTTAAGAATACACGCTAGGTAATAAGCATACAGGTTCGGGAGTCCTAGACCCCCATTCTTTTTATGTTTTGTTAGTATGGTTTGTGCTATTCTGGGTTTCTTATAATTCCATGTAAAGGTAACAAGTTGCTTCTGTAGTTTCTGGAACCATAATTTCGGAATAATCAGTGGGATAGATCTGCACAAATAAATAATTTTGGGTAATATTACCATCTTATAGGCCGTTATTTTCCATAACCAAGTGATATCCGCCTTTCATAATGACAAGACATCCTGCTCTATGGTTTTATAGAGTGATGTCATGTTGTGTTGAATTAGTTTCTTTATAGAATTGTTAAAATAATTCCCAGGTAAGAAAGTTCATTTACATTGTCAGAGATACCTGATTCTAATTTGATCCCATCCTGAGTTTCTTGATCTAAAAAATATCCCATCAGCTGACATTTAGCTAGGTCAATCTTATATAGCGACACCGACGCAAATGCATCCAATGCTTTAGTTAAATACCTGATGGAGCGGAGAGGATCTGACAGGGTGAGCAGAATGTCGTCCGCGAATAGGGAAATTTTGTACTGTCTCAAGTTCAGAGATATACCCCCAATCCCTGGATCAAGTCTTATAGACTCTGCCAAAGGCTCAATATACAATGCAAATAAAGTCGGGGAGAGGGGGCACCCCTGCTTAGTCCCATTAGATAATGCATATTTCGCAGATTGAAAACTATTTACATTAACCTTTGCCATAGGAGACGAGTACAGTGCACAAATTGAGTTATATATCTGACCCTTGAGGCCAAATTTCCTCAAGGTCACGAATAAGAAGTTCCACTCCACCCTGTCAAATCCCTTCTCTGCGTCCAATGTTACGACGACCTATGGGATTTTATTTTTCTCTATATGAGACATTACATTTAGAGTTCTCCTTGTCACATCTGACGTTCCCCTCCCACTCACAAATCCAAGCTGATCGCTATTGATTAGGTTTGGGATGAATTTTTGTAGTTTCGTTGCTATTAATTTTGAAATGATTTTAGTATCTGAGTTCTGTAGGGATATTGGTCTGAAATTGGCCACATTCTTGGGGTCCCCCTTCCCCACTGTTATAGTAGCCTCCAACATCTCATTGGGGATCTTACCTTCATATGCAATTGTATTTGCTAATTTACTAAGGTATGGATTCAAATAATTTTCAAAAATTTTGAAATATTCATTTTGAGAGCCGTCTGACCCAGGTGACTTGCCCAGTGTTAAAGATTTAACTATGGAGAGTACCTCTGAGTCTTGGTAAGGAGTGTTTAGGTCTTCTAGTTCTTTATCTGTTAGTTTAGGGAGTTGTTACTTATCCAAGTAATTATTAATAATTTTTTCTGATGGTTGAGGTGTAGAAGAGTCTCTCGAGAGATTGTAAAGTTACTGTAATACTGAGCGAATGCTTCCGAGATGTCCTTTGGGTGTTTTCAGATCTGTTTTAAACTATTACGAACCTGCAGAACTCTAACTTTATTCCTTTGTTGTTTCAATTTATTTGCGAACACTTTTGATGGTCTATTGTTTGAGTGATAATGATTTTCTTTCACAGATCGCATTAATTTACCGTACTCCTCTGTAAGAGCTTCTTGGAGTTCGATTATTTTTTGCAGTATTTCTACATGAGCATTGCTTTGGGAATTGTTAAGGAGTTCTTGTTCTAAAGGGTACTTTACATGCTGCGAAATCGCTAGCGATGTGAAATTCTAGATCGCAAGTGTGATCTTTCGAGATCGCACATGCGTAAAATGACCTATGTGCGATCTCGAAAGATCGCACTTGTGATCTAGAATTTCACATCGCTAACGAGATCGCTAGCGATGTCGCAGCATGTAAAGTACCCTTAACTCTCCTATCCTTTTTGAAATTGATTCGACTTTTTTGCTATTCTCCTTTTTCATCCTGCTATTTAGTTGTATGAAGACACCCAATACCGATATATCATCTCTATCATTTTCCAGAAAGTAATTCACAATAGCCTCTTCCACAAAATTTTTACATTGAGGCTGATAATATATATGCATATATATGAATTATTTCTCCGTAGTTTTTTAGAATGATTATATGGGCCTATTTTCACATTAAAGAGAAGGGGTGCATGGTCTGACCATATTCTCTTTTCAATGCTTATTGATTTGAATTCGGGGAGGGTCAAGATATTAGTAATTATGAGATCTATTCTTGAAAAGGTTTTATGCCTATCAGAATAGTGTGTGTACTCACCTGATGAGGAATTAAGACATCTAAATACTCAAATTGTCTCTCCAGTAAAGGAGACAAACTCTAGCACAGCGCCACCTATTGGAAGTAGCGATCCTAAAAGTCACAAGTGGATTTTCAACAATCCTTTGCAATATGACTCAGGATATATAAGCCAGATCAGAATCCCAATTTGCAGACACGGTGTTTCGGGGTGCTTGCCCCTCGTCAGTGCAAAGTATGGGGGTGTCTGATCTGGCTCATGAGAAAGCTATGTGGGGACCACGGGGGAACACTATTCTCCTTAAGGAGACTTTGCAAGCCAGTCTGGCTGCCAGGTAAGGGGACTTATAGCTGCCACGCCCCTCTAAGAAATATTCAAATTGTCTCTCCAGTAAAGGAGACAAACTCTAGCACAGCGCCACCTATTAAAAGTAGCGATCCTAAAAGTCACAAGTGGATTTTCAACAATCCTTTGCAATATGACTCAGGATATATAAGCCAGATCAGAATCCCAATTTGCAGACACGGTGTTTCGGGGTGCTTGCCCCTCGTCAGTGCAAAGTATGGGGGTGTCTGATCTGGCTCATGAGAAAGCTATGTGGGGACCACGGGGGAACACTATTCTCCTTAAGGAGACTTTGCAAGCCAGTCTGGCTGCCAGGTAAGGGGACTTATAGCTGCCACGCCCCTCTAAGAAATATTCAAATTGTCTCTCCAGTAAAGGAGACAAACTCTAGCACAGCGCCACCTATTGGAAGTAGCGATCCTAAAAGTCACAAGTGGATTTTCAACAATCCTTTGCAATATGACTCAGGATATATAAGCCAGATCAGAATCCCAATTTGCAGACACGGTGTTTCGGGGTGCTTGCCCCTCGTCAGTGCAAAGTATGGGGGGTGTCTGATCTGGCTCATGAGAAAGCTATGTGGGGACCACGGGGGAACACTATTCTCCTTAAGGAGACTTTGCAAGCCAGTCTGGCTGCCAGGTAAGGGGACTTATAGCTGCCACGCCCCTCTAAGAAATATTCAAATTGTCTCTCCAGTAAAGGAGACAAACTCTAGCACAGCGCCACCTATTGAAAGTAGCGATCCTAAAAGTCACAAGTGGATTTTCAACAATCCTTTGCAATATGACTCAGGATATATAAGCCAGATCAGAATCCCAATTTGCAGACACGGTGTTTCGGGGTGCTTGCCCCTCGTCAGTGCAAAGTATGGGGGTGTCTGATCTGGCTCATGAGAAAGCTATGTGGGGACCACGGGGGAACACTATTCTCCTTAAGGAGACTTTGCAAGCCAGTCTGGCTGCCAGGTAAGGGGACTTACAGCTGCCACGCCCCTCTAAGAAATATTCAAATTGTCTCTCCAGTAAAGGAGACAAACTCTAGCACAGCGCCACCTATTGGAAGTAGCGATCCTAAAAGTCACAAGTGGATTTTCAACAATCCTTTGCAATATGACTCAGGATATATAAGCCAGATCAGAATCCCAATTTGCAGACACGGTGTTTCGGGGTGCTTGCCCCTCGTCAGTGCAAAGTATGGGGGTGTCTGATCTGGCTCATGAGAAAGCTATGTGGGGACCACGGGGGAACACTATTCTCCTTAAGGAGACTTTGCAAGCCAGTCTGGCTGCCAGGTAAGGGGACTTATAGCTGCCACGCCCCTCTAAGAAATATTCAAATTGTCTCTCCAGTAAAGGAGACAAACTCTAGCACAGCGCCACCTATTGAAAGTAGCGATCCTAAAAGTCACAAGTGGATTTTCAACAATCCTTTGCAATATGACTCAGGATATATAAGCCAGATCAGAATCCCAATTTGCAGACACGGTGTTTCGGGGTGCTTGCCCCTCGTCAGTGCAAAGTATGGGGGTGTCTGATCTGGCTCATGAGAAAGCTATGTGGGGACCACGGGGGAACACTATTCTCCTTAAGGAGACTTTGCAAGCCAGTCTGGCTGCCAGGTAAGGGGACTTATAGCTGCCACGCCCCTCTAAGAAATATTCAAATTGTCTCTCCAGTAAAGGAGACAAACTCTAGCACAGCGCCACCTATTGAAAGTAGCGATCCTAAAAGTCACAAGTGGATTTTCAACAATCCTTTGCAATATGACTCAGGATATATAAGCCAGATCAGAATCCCAATTTGTAGACACGGTGTTTCGGGGTGCTTGCCCCTCGTCAGTGCAAAGTATGGGGGTGTCTGATCTGGCTCATGAGAAAGCTATGTGGGGACCACGGGGGAACACTATTCTCCTTAAGGAGACTTTGCAAGCCAGTCTGGCTGCCAGGTAAGGGGACTTATAGCTGCCACGCCCCTCTAAGAAATATTCAAATTGTCTCTCCAGTAAAGGAGACAAACTCTAGCACAGCGCCACCTATTGGAAGTAGCGATCCTAAAAGTCACAAGTGGATTTTCAACAATCCTTTGCAATATGACTCAGGATATATAAGCCAGATCAGAATCCCAATTTGCAGACACGGTGTTTCGGGGTGCTTGCCCCTCGTCAGTGCAAAGTATGGGGGGTGTCTGATCTGGCTCATGAGAAAGCTATGTGGGGACCACGGGGGAACACTATTCTCCTTAAGGAGACTTTGCAAGCCAGTCTGGCTGCCAGGTAAGGGGACTTATAGCTGCCACGCCCCTCTAAGAAATATTCAAATTGTCTCTCCAGTAAAGGAGACAAACTCTAGCACAGCGCCACCTATTGGAAGTAGCGATCCTAAAAGTCACAAGTGGATTTTCAACAATCCTTTGCAATATGACTCAGGATATATAAGCCAGATCAGAATCCCAATTTGCAGACACGGTGTTTCGGGGTGCTTGCCCCTCGTCAGTGCAAAGTATGGGGGTGTCTGATCTGGCTCATGAGAAAGCTATGTGGGGACCACGGGGGAACACTATTCTCCTTAAGGAGACTTTGCAAGCCAGTCTGGCTGCCAGGTAAGGGGACTTATAGCTGCCACGCCCCTCTAAGAAATATTCAAATTGTCTCTCCAGTAAAGGAGACAAACTCTAGCACAGCGCCACCTATTGGAAGTAGCGATCCTAAAAGTTACAAGTGGATTTTCAACAATCCTTTGCAATATGACTCAGGATATATAAGCCAGATCAGAATCCCAATTTGCAGACACGGTGTTTCGGGGTGCTTGCCCCTCGTCAGTGCAAAGTATGGGGGTGTCTGATCTGGCTCATGAGAAAGCTATGTGGGGACCACGGGGGAACACTATTCTCCTTAAGGAGACTTTGCAAGCCAGTCTGGCTGCCAGGTAAGGGGACTTATAGCTGCCACGCCCCTCTAAGAAATATTCAAATTGTCTCTCCAGTAAAGGAGACAAACTCTAGCACAGCGCCACCTATTGGAAGTAGCGATCCTAAAAGTCACAAGTGGATTTTCAACAATCCTTTGCAATATGACTCAGGATATATAAGCCAGATCAGAATCCCAATTTGCAGACACGGTGTTTCAGGGTGCTTGCCCCTCGTCAGTGCAAAGTATGGGGGTGTCTGATCTGGCTCATGAGAAAGCTATGTGGGGACCACGGGGGAACACTATTCTCCTTAAGGAGATCTAAATACGTCATATAGCTTTTCTTTTTGGAGCCAGGGATCCAAGACCTGAATACGGCCTCTCATTTTGGCTGACGTATCTAGGGTTGCATTTGGTATGATATTAAGGTGTCCAAATAAAATAGGTTACCGTTCATATTATCTTTAACTCATTTTATCAATTTGTTTAAAAATCTTGTTTGTCCCTTATTGGGTGTGTAAATATTGACTATAGTAAAGATTGCGCTATTGATTTTACAAACTAGGATGACAAATCTACCATTTTCATCTGAAATATGTGAATTTTTTTCATAAGAAACTGAATCCTTAATCATAATTATAGTTCCTGCTTTCTTTTTAGTATTTATGGAATGAAAAATGTGCGGGAAATATTTATGGGAAAATTTGGGTATATAATCTTTGGCAAATTTGGATTCTTGGATCCCTACAATGTCAGCGTTTAACAATTTTTACTTCCTTCCACAACATATACGGCTTCTGGGGATCATTTAACCCGTTGACATTGTGTGACATGAATCTAATCGACATTTTTATTTTTTATCTCGCTGTACAAAAAGTCATCAAGATTACACAAGCTTATCATTAATAAGCAATTAACCCCTTTCACGACCATGGACGGATATTTCCGTCATGGAGCGTGTCCCGTTAAGCCCCGGCCCCTGCCGCGGGCAGGCGGCGTGGATCGGCACACATATCAGCTGTTTTCAACAGCTGACATGTGTGCCTGCATGTTACAAGTGGAATCGCATTCCACCCGTAACATGAACCCCTTAGATCTCGCTGCCAAAGTCTGGCAGCGAGATCTATATGCACGCGGCTGTTACGGGGGGCTGTCTGATAATAAAACCTAAAGGAATATCAGACAGTCAGGGTCCACCGTGCAAAGACTCTGAGTGCAATACCTCTGTTAAACTCACAGAGGAATATAATTAGTAAATAAGGCAATTCCTCCCTTACTTGGAGGGTGTGTGGAATGGTCTCTGTTAATGATCACAGAGACAAAAGCAGTGAGTGTGAAATAGCACCTACCTAGGTCCGTTCCTCTAGTGGTGCCAGGAGACGGACAGCAGCGTAAGCCGCACAAAGCTCCTACCTGCGTTCGCTCCACTAGTGTGCGAGGACACGAACCACTAGATATGGCACCTGCCTAGGTCCGCTCTTCTAGTGGTGCAGAAGAGACGAACAGCAGCGTAAGCCGCACAAAGCTCCTACCTGCGTTCGCTCCACTAGTGTGCGAGGACACGAACCACTAGATATGGCACCTGCCTAAGTCCGCTCTTCTAGTGGTGCAAAAGAGACAGACAGCAGCATAAGCCGCACAAAGCTCCTACCTCTGTTCGCTCCCCTAGTGTGTGAGGATACGAACAACTGCCAGACGCAGTATAAGGAACGTTACCCTAGCGGCAACGTCCACCTACGAGTAGAATCACAAGGCCCAGCCGGACCATGTGCCTCAGGCACCTGCCTATGTCTGCTCCACTAAGAGGTAAGGATACGGACTGCAGCTGTAAGGTATAAGAACGCTACCCTGCCGGTAGCGCTCACCTAACATAGACAGAGAGATGCCTAGAGGGACGTGCACAGGGCGTCTACCCTCATGCATGAACCAAGAGGACTGAGCGCCAGGCGGCGTGCGTCAGGGTCTTATATAGACTCTGTGCCTCATCCAAGATGGAGGACACCAGAGCCAATCTGCTGCCAGAATGACAGCAATGACGTCACGCTGGCCTATCACCGAGCAAAGCGTCACAAGCACATGATCAGCGACCAATCGGCATGGAAGGTGTCAGAGACATGTGACCACGTGTCACAAGCACATGACCAGAGGCCAATCAGCTTAGAAGGTGTCAGAGACATGTGACCTCGTGTCAGCGATGATGTCACCCGCACATGTGCAATGGCTCCAAGATAGGACTTAGTCTCCAGCGCTTGCACATGTGCAGTAGCAAGAAATCTGGACATAGTCTCCAGAGCCACAGCAACCGTACCAGTACCTTCCCCTCAAGGGCCCCCCTCCCGGTGACGCAGGTAATCGGCAACTAAGTCGGGAGCATGGACAGCCTCCTCAGGCTCCCAAGAGCGATGTTCCGGGCCATAGCCCTCCCAATCCATCAAGAAGAACCTGCGCCCTCTAACCATCTTAGAACCAACTATGGCTCGTACCTAATAGCTAGAGCGAGAGGAATTAGAGGCAGGAGAGTGCACATCACGAGCGTGAGGTAAAATAGCCTGCTTTAGCAGTGAAACATGGAATTTGTCACGGATCCTTAGATGGACGGGTAACTTCAATTGGTAGACTACAGGATTTACCTGTCGAAGAACCTCATAAGGACCCAGGAAGCGAGGAGCAAATTTGACAGAGCTCACTCTAAGTTTCACGTGTTTTGCAGAGAGCCACACAAAGTCCCTTGGAGAAAAGACAGGAGCTGGGCGACGAAACCGATCGGACACCGTCTTCATACGGTCCTTAGCTGCTTGGATCGACTCTTGAGTCCGATCCCAAACCTCTCTGGCATTAGTTGCCCAGTCGGCCACAAGAGGAGGAGGTGCAAGAGCGGGAAACAGTACCGGTACCCTAGGGTGTTGCCCATTATTGAGTACGAACGGTGTCTGCCCAGTGGCCTCAGCCAGCGAATTGTTAAGGGAAAATTCGGCCCAGGGTAGGAGGGAGGACCAGTTATCGTGGTTCTCAGCAACAAAGTGTCGAAGGTATATAATCATGGATTGATTGGTACGCTCAACCAAACCATTGGTCTCCGGATGGTATGCCGAAGAGAGATTCAACTCAATTTGCAGAAGGCTACAAAGATCTCGCCAGAAACGGGAAGCAAATTGCGGGCCTCTATCACAAATGATACGATCTGGCATCCCGTGAAGCCTAAAGACATGCTTGAGGAATAGTTTGGCTAGTACAAAGGAAGATGGGATTCTCGATAACGGTACGAGATGAACCATCCGGGAGAAATGGTCCATAATGACCCACACAAATCTATGTCCCTGTGAACACGGAAGATCACACACAAAGTCCATGCCTACCACCTCCCATGGTCTATCTGCCACTGGTAAAGGATGCAAGAGCCCTGCCGGTCTCTGCGTAATGGACGGTTGCGAGCACACGAGTAGCAGGAACCGACATATCTCTTGACATGGCTGGCTAAGTGTGGCCACCAATACCACCTCTCGAGTAACTCTCGTGTCCGTCTAATACCAAAATGCCCACCCACCTTTGAGGTGTGGGCCCACGACAGTATATCATTCTGTCGATACGGCGGAACAAAGGTCTTGCCCGGTGGGATTTGGTCTAACGTCATAGGGGAGAGCGTATGAAAAACCCTGGAGGGAAGGATAAGACGAGGTTCGTCAATCTCTTCCTGGGTAGAAACCATAGAGCGAGACAGGGCGTCTGCCTTGTTATTCTTACTCCCAGACAGATAGTTGATGGAGAAGTGAAAGCGGGAGAAAGACAAGGACCAGCGGGCTTGGCGAGGATTCAGACGCTGAGAGGTTTGTAAGTACGTCAGATTCTTATGGTCTGTATAGACCTGGAAAGGATGTTTCGCTCCTTCCAGCAAGTGACGCCACTCCTCCAAGGCTAATCTCAGGGTGAGCAGTTCCCTATCCCCAATGGTATAGTTTCTCTCTGCCGGTGAAAAGGTTTTAGCAAAGAAAAAACACGGCCTTTTTCTACCTGCCCCGTTCTTTTGATACAAGACCGCACCAGCACCCACTGAAGAGGCATCAACCTCCAAGAGGAAGGGCTTATTCTCATCAGGTCTTTGAAGAACAGGAGCAGTTGAAAAGTGTCTTTTTACTGCCTCAAAAGCCCTGGATGTCTCAGTAGACCAGACTTTTGGATTAGCACCTTTCTTAGTCAAGGCCACCAAAGGGGCCACCAAAGTAGAGAAATGGGGTATGAACTGCCTGTAATAATTGATGAATCCTAAGAAGCGTTGCACCGCCTTCAAGGAATGAGGTTCGGATCATTCCAGGACAGCAGAGAGCTTCGCAGGATCCATAGCCAGACCCTCTTGTGAGATAATGTAACCCAAAAAAGGCAAGGATGACTGCTCGAATACACATTTTTCGAGTTTAGCAAACAATGAGTGCTCCCTTAAACGGGAAAGGACACGAACGACATCCTGACGATGAGTCTCCAGATCAGGAGAAAAAATCAGGATGTCGTCCAGATACACCACGACGGAGGATAACAGTAAATCCCTGAATACATCGGTTACGAAGTCCTGAAATACTGCGGCTGCATTACATAAACCAAAAGGCATGACGAGGTATTCATAGTGACCGTCTCAGGTGTTAAAAGCGGTCTTCCATTCGTCACCCTCTCGAATTCGTACCAAGTTATATGCACCCCGCAGATCCAACTTCGTAAAAACCTGAGCTCCCCTCAGTCTGTCAAAGAGCTCCGAAATTAAAGGTAACGGGTATTTGTTCTTTATTGTGATTGCGTTGAGACCCCTGTAATCTATGCAGGGACGCAAATCACCCTCTTTCTTCCGAACAAAGAAAAACCCAGCTCCCGCGGGAGAGACAGACTTCCGAATGAACCCCTTCTCTAAACTCTCTCTTATATATGTCGACATGGCCTCCGACTCAGGTATTGACGGGGGTAAACCCTGCCCTTAGGTGGAACCGAACCTGGGATAAGGTCTATGGCAAAGTCATACGGCCTATGGGGTGGAAGAACCTCAGCACCCTGTTTGGAGAACACGTCAGCGAAATCCAAATAGGGTGTAGATATGGGAGAGAGATCAGTTGATGCAACCGCCACGACCTTAGGTGGTAAGGGAAGACATCGGGACTGACATTTCGAACCCCAACTAATAATGCTGTCGGACTCCCAGTCAATTAGAGGAGCATGGGTCCAAAGCCATGGGAGACCCAGAAGAACGTCGTCTATACCCTCAGGCAAAACAAGAAAAGAAATCTCCTCTATGTGACCCTGAGACAGGGAAAGGCGCAAGGGAACTGTCCTCAATGTAATGGAGTCAGACAACATAGTCCCATTAACAACACGGACAGGAATAGGCACCTCTAACATGATAGAGGGAATATTGTGTCTCTTTACAAATCCTGAGGACACAAAAGTCCCGTCAGCTCCGGAATCCACAAAAGCCATAATAGGCCATGTATTCTCAGAGAATGAGAGATGACCTGGGATACTACACTTAGAGGGTGCAGAAGACGTCTCTAGTAACCCCCCTCTAATGGTTACTAGGCCTGGGAGTTTCCCTGACGGCTAGGACACTTGTTGGCATAGTGCCCAGCCTGACGACATACGTAACATATAGGAGGACCAGACTTGCGTAGTCTGGAGGACGTATGACCTAACTCCATAGGAGTGGGAGATGTTTCAGATGCTGAGGAAGATGGTAGTGGACCCTCAACAACTGGAATAGCCCGATGCTTAGGGCGTGAGGAAGAGACCTCGAGTCTACGTTCCCTATGGCGTACGTCGATCCTCGTTGCTACTGTGATCAAGTCCTCCAGAGAAGCAGGGACCTCACGAGTAGCAAGAGCATCCTTGACATAGCCTGCCGACCCTCTCCAGAAGATAGGAATCAACACCTTCTCTGGCCAATCTAGTTCTGCCACCAGAGTTCTAAAAGCAATGGCATAAGAACTAGTGGATAACGAACCCTGAGATAGATCTAACAGTCTCAGGGCCGCATCATGGGTAACCTGCGGACCCATGAATACTGCCTTAAGAGCATCAAGAAAGTCTTGATGTCTCAGAGTAACCACATCAGAGCGCTCCCATAGGGGAGTCGCCCATTCTAAGGCTTTGTCCTGAAGTAAGGAGATGATAAAGCCTACTCTGGACCTCTCCGTAGAGAAGCGAAAAGAGTTGACCTCTAGGTGTATCTGACACTGACTAATGAAACCACGACATGATCTTGCATCGCCAGAATATCTGTTTGGCAGAGCAAGTCGAGGATCATGTGCAGATGTCACCATGGTCTGAGGTTTATCCTCTATACTCTTGAGCCGCGACTCAAGTACTTGTATGTAACGGTGTAACTGCTGATATTCTGCCATAACTGCCAGACCCTTGGCTCAGTCCTTATGTTACGGGGGGCTGTCTGATAATAAAACCTAAAGGAATATCAGACAATCAGGGTCCACCGTGCAAAGACTCTGCTGCAGACTATGGCAGAGTGCAATACCTCTGTTAAACTCACAGAGGAATATAATTAGTAAATAAGGCAATTCCTCCCTTACTTGGAGGGTGTGTGGAATGGTCTCTGTTAATGATCACAGAGACAAAAGCAGTGATTGTGAAATAGCACCTACCTAGGTCCGTTCCTCTAGTGGTGCCAGGAGACGGACAGCAGCGTAAGCCGCACAAAGCTCCTACCTGCGTTCGCTCCAGTAGTGTGCGAGGACACGAACCACTAGATATGGCACCTGCCTAGGTCCGCTCTTCTAGTGGTGCAAAAGAGACGGACAGCAGCGTAAGCCGCACAAAGCTCCTACCTGCGTTCGCTCCACTAGTGTGCGAGGACACGAACCACTAGATATGGCACCTGCCTAGGTCCGCTCTTCTAGTGGTGCAAAAGAGACAGACAGCAGCATAAGCCGCACAAAGCTCCTACCTCTGTTCGCTCCCCTAGTGTGCGAGGATACGAACAACTGCCAGACGCAGTATAAGGAACGTTACCCTAGCGGCAACGTCCACCTACGAGTAGAATCACAAGGCCCAGCCGGACCATGTGCCTCAGGCACCTGCCTATGTCCGCTCCACTAAGAGGTAAGGATATGGATTGCAGCCGAAGCTGTAAGGTATAAGAACGCTACCCTGCCGGTAGCACTCACCTAACATAGACAGAGAGATGCCTAGAGGGACGTGCACAGGGCGTCTACCCTCATGCATGAACCAAGAGGACTGAGCGCTGGGCGGCGTGCGTCAGGGTCTTATATTGACTCTGTGCCTCATCCAAGATGGAGAACACCAGAGCCAATCCGCTGCCAGAATGACAGCAATGACGTCACACTGGCCTATCACCGAGCAAAGCGTCACAAGCACATGACCAGCGACCAATCGGCATGGAAGGTGTCAGAGACATGTGACCATGTGTCACAAGCACATGACCAGAGGCCAATCAGCTTAGAAGGTGTCAGAGACATGTGACCTCGTGTCAGCGATGATGTCACCCGCACATGTGCAATGGCTCCAAGATAGGACTTAGTCTCCAGCGCTTGCACATGTGCAGTAGCAAGAAATATGGACATAGTCTCCAGAGCCACAGCAACCGTAACAGCGGCCATGTTTTTTTACATAACGCTGTCCCCACCGGAAGTCACGTGAGTGATCACGTGACGTTCGGTGGTTGCCATCGCAGCACAGGGTTATGTGATGATGCCTGTAGCTACGAAGTTTCACTTTCGTTTTTCCTCGGCCGGGAGCAGAGGGAAAAAGAAAGTGACTATTTCTAAAAAAAAAAAAACCTAAAAGTTCAAATCACCACGCTTTCCCCCCATTGAAAATTAAAGGGTAAAAAAAAATAAAATATACACATATTTGGTATCGCCGCGTTCAGAAATGCCCGATCTATCAAAATATAAAATCAATTAATCTGATTGGTAAACGGCGTAGTGGCAAAAAAATTCTAAACGCCAAAATTATGTTTTTTTGGTCGCCGCAAGTTTTACGCAAAATGCAATAACAGGCGATCAAAATGTAGCATCTGCGCAAAAATGCTACCATTAGAAACATCAGCTCGAGACGCAAAAAATAAGCCATCACTGAGCCATAGATCACAAAAATTAAAACTCTACGGGTTTCGGAAAATGGCGCAAAACGTACACCACTTTTATTGGACAAGCTTGTGAATTTTTTTTTAACCCCTTAGATACAAGTAAACCTATACATGTTTGGTGTCTACAAAGTCACACCGACCTCAGGCATCATACCCACACATCAGTTTTACCATATAGTGAACACCGTGAATAAAACATCCCAAAAATTATTGTGCCATCACACTTTTTTTGCAATTTTTCCACACTTGGAATTTTTTTGCTGCTTTCCAGTATACCATATGGTAAAACTTATGGTTTCATTTAAAAGTACAACTTGTCCCGCAAAAAAAAGTCCTCATATGGCAAGATTGACAGAAAAAAAAAAAGTTACGGCTCTCGGAAGAAGGGGAGCAAAAAACAAAAACGCAAAAATGGAAAGTGCCCCGGGGCTGAAGGGGTTAAATGAATTAGACATTGAGCAAGTGTATGTTTTGGTCCTTCTGAAAGAAAACAAGAGATTAATACAAACATGTAAGGGAAGCTTACATACGGATTGGTGTTTCTGAAAAAAGGATGGCTGCCCCATAAACGAGCCTGGGAGAGCCTCAAACCAAAAAAGTTCAACAACAAGGCACACAAAGGAAAAAACATGGTACATCCTGCATACCATTTTGAGACTTCTTCTGGGGCAAAGTCTATACCTTCCACGAATCATCAGTTCACAAGTGATACAAGTAGAACTCTTGTAGTGGAGTATTATAGATCCATAAGGAGAGTCTAGTGTGGAGACACGGGGCTCAGTGGGTGCTCTTGTCCACTAAAACCCGCCGCCTTTAGAAAGACAGCGTGGCTCAGGGCTCATCCCAACTGAACGCCGGCCTCCTTAACCGTGGGCATAACACTACTCAGACAACACAGGATGAGGGAACCACAATAATTAGACTTTATTGGATCCCCAAACAATTAACGGCACATAACACATAACCAGCAAAACACACAAATGTAACAGGCAACAGAGTCTCACCCTTCCGCTGGCTCACCAGGGATTTAGAATGTCCATGCCTCAGAGGTTCCAGGGCTATTTACTCAAATCCAGCAGCACCCCACTTTTGGCGGGCACCCACCGAGAAAAGAATAACGCCAGATTTAGGAAGCTGTGTGAGGTCTGCAAAGTCTGTAACAGGTGACTGGACTGTCCCAACCTGAGTGTCCTCCTTAGGTAGTCCTGGTATGATGATCCAATCCTGGCAGCCGGGGTCGAAATCCCTAGGCTGTGGATATGGTCTCCAACCGGAACCGGAGTCCCTAGATTGAAGCCATAAGATATCCTGATCCTCTAGTCAGCTCCAAAGAGCTTAGACTGGATCCATCAGCATCCATCAACCTTCATCAACCCTGGTGGCTTAAAGAAGTCCCTTTTATAGCCATAACCTTCCCTTAGGATACACTGCGTCCTCATCGATTGGTTGGACAAGATTGCTTCTCCCATTGGATGAATTTCAAGCTGCATGGATAATGTTCATTTAAATGATGTGCATAGAAAGACTCAGTATATCTACATGGAGTCGGCAAGTCACCGACTAGACAATGGCTACTAAGGTAATTACATTATCAATACACAACTACAATACAATGATTACTGAAAAAGTCTGGAGAACAATACGTCTGGCTTTCAGTGGCCAACACAATTACATTGAGTCAACAAGAGTCTTGTAAAAACAATGAGGGACTTCTCCCCCGTCTATAAACAATTTATCAAGCTGTCTGGCTGAATTTTAAGAACACTTTAACCCATGAGAGTCCATGTCGTCACATTCCTCCCCCTTCTTAATATTAGCCAGACATGATAGGCTTCCGATCATCCTTCTCCTCTTGACGGCATTGTCCTTTTTAATGGTGAGGTCAGCAACAGAGGCTCGCATCTATACACCTCCCCCTGATTACCTCCCCCAAGTTGAGCAGCCATATTGCGGACAAGCACTAAGGTGGGGTCCATGAGTTGGGCCTGCACAAATCTCCCACTATCAATCCTCCCCCAGTCAACAGCCACAGTGTGGTTAGACTTACTCACGGTTCTTGGCTCAGAAGTGGATGATGGAGACCGGGAATGCAAACCATCTCTGGAAAAGATGTTAGAAAGATCCACATCAGGGTCCTGCTTGGCTTGGAGGTGGGTGATGGCTGCTTCAAACTGACTGGATAGTCCTTGTCCTAGGTCATTCTCCAAAATGACTGGTGTGAGCAGGTAATTCACAAGCCCCACTTTCCCTTCCCTTTGAGTGGTATCTAAAACAACAGGTTTGGTGGGGCCATCTATGAACCCCACTTCAACTTCCTCCTGGCTAGTCCCCGAAACAACAGGTGTGGGGAGGCTGTCTATAAACTCCATATGGACCTCTTTCTGGTCAGACCCCAAAGTAACTGGTGTGGGGACGGTGTCCATAAGCTCCACATCAGCCTTGCTCTGATTAGTCTCCACAATGACAGGTGTGGGGAGGCTGTTCACAAGTCTCACATCAACCTCTCCCTGGTCCTTTCCCGAAATAACTGGTGTGGGGACGGTGTCCATATGCTCCACATCAGCCTTGCTCTGGTTAGTCTCTACAATGACAGGTGTGGGGAGGCTGTTCACAAGTCTCACATCAACCTCTCCCTGGTCCTTTCCCGAAATAACTGGTGTGGGGACGGTGTCCATAAGCTCCACATCAGCCTTGCTCTGGTCAGTCTCCACAATGACAGGTATGGGGAGGCTGTTCACAATCCCCACATCGATCACTTCCTGGATGGTCCCCAAAATACCAGGTGTGGAGAGGCTATCCACAAGCTCCACCTCGACCTCTCCCTGGTCGGTTTTTAGGTCCAACTGCACACATGCCAGAGGGACGTCTGAGCGCTGGCCCTCAGCCAGGGAGATGGATAATTGGGAATCTGGTACAGGGTCTTCTGGAGAAACAATAACTGGGCTTACCAGAGTGATGGAAGATCCAATGTCTTGAAGTCCCTGAGCCTGTATATCACCGACTTTGACCGTCTGGATGTGGGGATGGAGGTTGGCTGGTGTACGGTGTCCGGCCTGCCGTAGGGTGTGGACTGGATAAAACACTTCCTCAGCTATTGGTGTTTCTTGGGAGTAGCATTCCTCAGGTCTCGTTGGTTCATCTCGGCATATGTTGACTGGTTGGAGTGGCAGACGGGCTCCAAGCATGCGGCCTCGGTTTTGGAGACAATCTTTATCTATATGTCCATTGCGCCCACAGGTATAACAGCGCCATAGATTTGGCGAGTCACAGGCCCTGTTTGCAGTCCTTTCTTTTGGCGCAGCTTCTGCTGGGTAGCGGGACCATCCTTCTCGACCGGCTGGTGTTAGCAGTACTGCAGCTGGAATCCCATAAACATATTCCAGAACATAAGCCCTCTCTTCTCTTGAGGGTCTAGGCCCCAATGCATCCAACAACGCTGTGGCTTGGGCCATTTTGGACAAAGTTGATTCCCAATTGTCACTAGATCCATGATGTGGCACATAGTTTAAATCCTCTGGGTCAATATCTGCGGGATCCTCATCGTCCTCTGCATCATTCTGGGCATCCCAACGGACAAATTTCTGGATCAAGGCTGACCGAGTCTCAGCGTTCCAGTAGATAATCTTTCGCCTCTGGCACAGATCCTGTAGCATCCATTTACTGCAGCGGTCGTAACTCCTCTCTTGTCCTTGTCCCATGGCTGAGCTGGTGGGGTTGGACATGGCAGCGTCCGAAACCTGAATGCCTCCCCTATGGCCTGCTGGGTATGCTTATGTGCCTCCCTGGTTGTTGAGCCATGGACGGTGTCCGAAAACACCAGTCCGCTGCAGCTCCCCTGGGTAAACCAGGCTGAGTAGTATCCCACTGCTGCCACCAATTGTGGAGACACGGGGCTCAGTGGGTGCTCTCGTCCACTAAAACCTGCCGCCTTTAGAAAGACAGCGTGGCTCAGGGCTCATCCCAACTGAACGCCGGTCTCCTTAACCGTGGGCGTAACACTACTCAGACAACACAGGATGAGGGAACCACAATAATTAGACTTTATTGGATCCCCAAACAATTAACGGCACATAACACATAACCAGCAAAACACACAAATGTAACAGGCAACAGAGTCTCACCCTTCCGCTGGCTCACCAGGGATTTAGAATGTCCATGCCTCAGAGGTTCCAGGGCTATTTACTCAAATCCAGCAGCACCCCGCTTTTGGCGGGCACCCACCGAGAAAAGAATAACGCCAGATTTAGGAAGCTGTGTGAGGTCTGCAAAATCTGTAACAGGTGACTGAACTGTCCATACCTGAGTGTCCTCCTAAGGTAGTCCTGGTATGATGATCCAATCCTGGCAGCCGGGGTCGAAATCCCTAGGCTGTGGATATGGTTTCCAACCGGAACCGGAGTCCCTAGATGGAAGCCATAAGATATCCTGATCCTCTAGTCAGCTCCAAAGAGCTTAGACTGGATCCATCAGCATCCATCAACCTTCATTAACCCTGGTGGCTTAAAGAAGTCCCTTTTATAGCCATAACCTTCCCTTAGGATACACTGCGTCCTCATCGATTGGTTGGACAAGATTGCTTCTCCCATTGGATGAATTTCAAGCTGCATGGATAATGTTCATTTAAATGATGTGCATAGAAAGACTCAGTATATCTACATGGAGTCGGCAAGTCACCGACTAGACAATGGCTACTAAGGTAATTACATTATCAATACACAACTACAATACAATGATTACTGAAAAAGTCTGGAGAACAATACGTCTGGCTTTCAGTGGCCAACACAATTACATTGAGTCAACAAGAGTCTTGTAAAAACAATGAAGCACTTCTCCCCCGTCTATAAACAATTTATCAAGCTGTCTGGCTGAATTTTAAGAACACTTTAACCCATGAGAGTCCATGTCATCACATCTAGTATGGTTAGTGTGTTTCTTATCCAAGTGGTAAAGTCGAACCATTGTAGTGGAATACTGTAATCCAAAAGGCAAATCCAGTATGGGTATTAAATTGTAATCCACATTATGAAGTGAATATTTTTAGTTCTCTAAGAGTTTTGGTGCCTTATTTTGGATTTCTGATGGTGACCGCTTTTGTAGCGCCCCTGAAGCCATCAGAGAGCTACAAAGTACTGCATCCATAGCAGGATGCAGGGCCTACCCCCTAGGGACCCAGAAAACCAGTGCTGGTAACACACAAGCACTCCAGAAAATCGCTGTTTTTCCCCAATTATCCCCCATAGAATGGTACAAGGCTAGGGTTGGACCAATGGATGGCCGCCTAGAGGTGGAGCCACTCCAGTCCACTAGAAAACCAGGTGGGAGGGGCAGACAGTGGAGAGTTAGACAGTGAGAAAAACAGTAGTGTGTCGGAGGAAGTGAAAGTGAGCAGGCAGACTGACAGGAGTGAACAGTGACCTGAGGGCCCAGGCAGTTAGTTGCCGGTGGAGTACCCCCGGAACTACGCACCAATGGGGTACAGAATCTTAGGTCAGGCAAAATCTCCAGGCAGACCTGATAAAATCTGCACAGTGAGGGGACCATCAAGAACCTCACTGACCTTAAAGTTCAGGACTCAGTAAGGGAGAACCGGGGACAGGACCAGAGACTCCAACCCCACAGGGTTCATGCTACCGTTATACGGATTGCTGAAGAAGACAACCAGGAGGGGACCCCCAGCCGCTCCAAGCCACGGGGACACACCAACCAAACACAGGTACATGGGAAAGAAGCCACCAGGTCACTAAACCAGCACTGGGACTAAGAGGACCTGCGGTTAAGACCAGCCAGCCTTGGGTGACCAGTTACCAGCTTGCAGTGAGTAAAAAGAACCAGTTATACCGAATACCGAACTCCCATTGTGGGCTACCTTCTTTCAACACCCACCTGCAACACCTATCCTCTGGGGCCTGGCCCTGCTTGCAGAGGGCCTAACATCCAGGCTGCCACTAACACCAGCCACAGTAGTAGAAACTGTGCAGCAGAGGTTCCATTCACACAGCCACAAAACTGAAAGTGGCGTCACGTATAAACTTTATTCAACAATCCCCTGTAAATATTCCCCTTTTTAAAAAGCACCCAGGACACGGAACCGAGCAACGGCCACCAAAGTGAAATTCCCCAGTTGTACACTCCCTGACAGACGTTCTGTCACTTATCCATGTTATATAAATAAAAGCTTATAACCTGACTTTAAATGTATCCGTTGGTTTTATGAATTACTCTTTTGAAAGCTGAAACCCTCCCAAATTTGGTTTAGGTTATGAAAATAAAGTTGCTGTAAAGCTGAAATATTGATTATTTAATGAACAAAGAAAGGTCTGATTTTGGCAAGACAAACGTTTTGTCTCCCACAGAAAGTAATGTGCAATTCAAACAAATAATTAACTTCTAATATAAAGATACAGTGCCTTGCGAAAGTATTCGGCCACCTTGAATTTTTCTAAATTTTCCCACATTTCAGTCTTTAAACATAAACATAAAAATTTTAATATTAAGGTGAAGAATCAACAACAAGTGAGACACAATTGTGAAGGCGAACGATATTTATTGTTTTTTTTAAATTTTTGTAAAAAATAAAAAGCTGAAAATTGGGGTGTGCAATATTATTCGGCCCCTTTACTGTCAGTGCAGCAAACTCACTCCAGAAGTTCTATGAGGATCTCTGAATGATCCAATGTTGTCCTAAATGACTGATGATGATAAATATAATCCACCTGTGTGTAATCAAGTCTCCGTATAAATGCACCTGCTCTGTGATAGTCTCAATTGTTTTATTTAAAACACATGGAGCATCATGAAACCCAAGGAACACAACAGGCAGGTCTGTGATACTGCTGTGGAGACGTTTAAAGCCGGATTTGGTTGCAAAAAGATTTCCAAACCTTTAAACAGCCCAAGGAGCACTGTGCAAGCGATCATATTAAAATGGAAGGAGTATCCTACCACTGCAAATCTAACAAGACCCGGCCGTCCCTCAAAAATTTCATGTCAAACAAGAAGAAGGCTGATCAGAGATGCAGCCAAGAGGCCTATGATCACGCTGGATGAACTGCAGAGATCTACAGCTGAGGTGGGAGAGTCTGTCCATAGGACAACAATCAGTCGTACACTGCACAAATCTGGCCTTTATGGAAGAGTGTCAAGAAGAAAGACATTTATCAAAGATATCCATAAAAAGTGTCGTTTAAAGTTTGCCACAAGCCACCTGGAGACATGCCAAACATGTGGTAGAAGGTGCTCTGGTCAGATGAAACCAAAATCGAATTTTTTGGGCACAATGCCAAACGTTATGTTTGGCATAAAAGCAACACAGCTCCTCACCCTGAACACACCATCCCCACTGTCAAACATGGTGGTGGCAGCATCATGGTTTGAGCCTGCTTTGCTTCAGCAGGGGCAGGAAAGATGGTTAAAATTTATGGGAAAATGGATGGAGCCAAATACAGGACCATTCTTGAAGAAAACCTGTTGAAGTCTGCAAAAGACATGAGATTTGGATGGATTTGTCTTTCAGCAAGACAATGATCCCAAACATAAAGCAAAATCTACAATGAAATGGTTCACAAATAAATGTATCAAGGTGTTAGAATTGCCAAGTCAAAGTCCAGACCTGAATCCAATCGAGAATCTGTGGAAGGAGCTGAAACTGCTGTTCCCAAACGCTCTCCATCCAACCTCACTCAGCTCGAACTATTTGCAAAGGAAGAATGGGCAAGAATTTCAGTCTCTTGATGTGCAAAAACCGATAGACACATACCCCAAGCAACTTGCAGCTGTAATCGCAGCAAAAAGTGGCGCTGCAAAGTATTAATTTAAAGGGGCCAAATAATATTGCACGTTCCAATTTTCAGTTTTTCACTTTTTACAAAATTTTAAAATAGGCAATAAATATCGTTAAACTTCACAATTCTGTCCCACTTGCTGTTGATTCTTCACCATAAAATTTAAAATTTTTATCTTTATGTTTGAAGCCTGAAATGTGGGAAAAGGTTGCAAAGAATGCACTCTTACATGCCTCCCAGAGTTCATATAGATTCTGGTTTTGTCTTTGAAGCTTCCTCTTTCACCCTACCCCACACATGCTCAATGATGTTCATGTCTGGTGACTGGGCTAGCCAGTAGAGATGAGCCATGTTCGAGTTCGGTTCATCGAACGGCGGGTGTGTTCGTCGAACATTCGACGAACGTTCAATGAACACCTTCGAACCCCATTGAAAACAATGGCAGGCAAACAAATACCTACAAACACATAGAAAACACCTTCAAAGGTGTCCCAAAGGTGACAGACAACTCAGAAGACACCACAAATACATAGAAAAGTGACAAGTACATATACTCATGCTGAAACAAAAGAGCTGGACAAGTAAAAGGAGGAGGAGACACAGTTGTAGTAGTATCTCCAAATGAACATCGATACCATGACTGTGCAACTGGAGCCTTGCTCATTTTGGGCTTCCAATCTGGAAAAATGACCTGAGCTTGCCACTTATGCCTTGGGGATCTTGTTGTGTCCTGCAGCCAGCATTCTGTGCTGCTGGGTGTGTGCTGACAGACAAGCGCAAACGTCTGTCCAGTAACAATGTGGACAGACTAACGTTCATCAAGATGAACAAATCATGGATCCGCAAGGACTTTTCTACCCCTGTGTCATCCTGGGGAGAGTAAAGATGGTGTATTTTTGATTGTGCTTCATGCAAATCAACATTTTAAGTTTTCAACTGTGGGACAATTGATGCCCCACTTAAGTGGTGTCTGTGGCCAAATTTTTGGAAAAAATTGAGACTCTTGTTGAAGTCCCCTTACTGTGCTTTACATGATCGTTCATCAAGATGAACAAGTCATGGATCCGCAAGGACTTTTCTACCCCTGTGTCATCCTGGGGAGACTAAAGGTTTGTGGATTTTTGAATGTGCTTCATGCAAATAACCATTTTAAGTTTGCAACTGTGGGACAATTGATGTCACTTAAGTGGTGTCCGTAGCCAAATTTTTGTAAAACATTGTGACTCTTGTTGGAGTACCCTTGCTGTGTTTTACATGCTTTTAGAAGGGCATGACATGCCTAAGAGGTTGACTTTCAGCATCTGCAAGCTGTTGACTACAGAAATGCTGCCTTTCCGCCCGGTAGACACAGAGGATTTTCGAGACCTTATGTCCATCGCAGTTCCCCAAGAGCAGATGCCCAGTTGCCACTACTTCTCCAAGAAAGGTGTGCCTGCACTACACCAGCATGTCGCACACAACATCACCGCTTCCTTGAGAAACTCTGTGTTTGACAGGGTGCATTTCACCACAGATACTTGGAACAGTAAGCATGGACAGGGGCATTACATGTCGCTGACTGGGCACTGGGTAACTATGGTGAAAGATGGAGAAGGGTCTGCTGTACAAATCTTGCCGTCCCCACGAGTTGTGCGTCAACCCTCTGTATGTAGAAGTTTCTCCACTGCTTCTGCCTCCTCCACCTCGTCTCGGTCCTCCACCTCCACCCAAAGCCTGTCTGGTAAGGCCACCCGCGTTGTAACTGCGCACAAGGACTCTCGTACACCTCCTTACTATGCTGGCAGCAGAGTTCAACGGCATCAGGCGGTCTTTACTTTGAAATGTATGGGAAATGTGAGTCACACTGCTGAGGAGTTGTAGTCAGCTCTGGAGATCGAGTTTCATCAATGGTTGTCTCCACTCAACCTGCAGCCAGGGAAGGCTGTGTGCGACAATGCCTGGGTGCAGCCCTTCGCCAGGGCAATGTGACACACGTGCCTTGTATGGTTCACGTGTTGAATCTGGTTGTCCAGCAATTTTTAAACCACTATCCCGGCCTACATGGGCTTCTGCAGAGGGCACGGTGTAACGCCTGTCTGGATCCACAGACTCAAACGGGCTGTAAAGGATAAGCTAGAGGAAAGTCACTCACCAAGCAGGACCCCTAGAACCCTGAAACCCTTTAACCCCTATACAGGGATTTGGAATTACACAGGGCCCAAGGTGATCACTACCTGTGGAAGGCTCTAGTCTGAGAGAGTAGTAGTCAGGCAGGGTCAAACCAGGAACTGTGGAACAGGGACAAAATCGGCAGGCAAGGACGTAAGCAGAAAACAAGCAGTGGTGAAATCCGGATTAAGCAACGAGGTACATAAACAGCAGGCAGGAGACGTAGTCAGGAAACAAGCGGTAAGCAACGAGGTACATAAACAGCAGGCAGGAGACGTAGTCAGGAAACAAGCGGTAAGCAACGAGGTACATAAACAGCAGGCAGGAGACGTAGTCAGGAAACAAGCGGTAGTCAGCACACAAAATCACAAAACAGAACAGGGCGGAACTGGAACCATAAGTTTAGAACTATCTCTGGCAGTGGTCAGCAGACAGGAGAGGCATTAAAAAGGGTGTTGTATCTTCCCACAGTTTGTAGCTGGATTATGGTACTTCAGTTGGGAGACACCGGCCACCTACAGTCAGCCAGTGGTAATGCAGATCTCAAGGAAACCCAGCAAAGTGGATGAGCAGTGCCTGTGTCCACTGGCGCCGCTGGCATCAACTCCTCTCCCATCACCAGCACTATCCACGGCAAGAACACGGCATTGCCTGGCGATCGGAGTAGAAGTCGCTGGAGCGGACTCCGGTGGTGACGTAACAGCCGTGTGCGACAATGCTGCAAACCTGGGTGCGGCCCTTCGCTGGGGCAATGAGACACACGTGCCTTGTATGGCTCACGTGTTGAATAGGTTTGTCCAGCAATTTTTAAAACACTATCTCGGCCTAGATGGGCTTCTGCAGAGGGCACGTTCGCTATGTGCTCACTTTCTTTGTTCACACCCCGCAGCTCAACGACTTGCATCATTCCAGAAGTCTTTCGGCCTGCCGGTTCACCGGCTGAAATGCATTGTGCGGACACACAGGAATTTGAATCTGCACATGTTGCAGTGACTGTGACAGCACCACCGAGCACTGCTGCAATACGTTATGACGTATAGCCTGGGCTAACAAGATCCAGAGGTGGGGCAGATCACGCTGCTTGAGTGGTCTCAGATCAAGGACCTATGCACCCTTCTTCACAATTTTGATATGGCGACGAAGATGTTTAGCGGTGACAATGCCATTATCAGCATGACAATTCCGGTCATCAACATACTGGAGCACAATCTAAACATTATTCGGAGTCAGGTGGTGGGACAAGAGGAAGGGGAGGAAGTACAGGAAGAGTCATATGTGGAAGGGATAACAAGATCTCCAAGGTCCAGATGGTCAGCAGCACCAAGGCGGCAGGCATGTGACAGTGAGGAGAGAGATTAACAAGGGCGCATGGTAGCAGCCAGACTGTTGAGGAAGGTGCAGGAGCCCAGGAAGAAATGGAGTACGAACTGGCGATGGGCATGGAAGACTCAGCAGTTGAGGGAGACCTTGATTACATTTCTGTTGTGCGAGGTTGGGGGGGAGAGGGCAAAGGATTCTCACCTTGCCGCCAACAACACAGCAAGGATTGTTCCTCCTGGATGCGCAATACACATGAGCGCCTTCTTGCTGCACTACCTACAACATGACCCTTGGATTGTCAGAATTCGAAGTAATGCTGACTACTTGGTTGCCACACTCGTAGGTCCCAGTAGTGTTTTTAAATGTTCTTCCTCTGTTGCCGTTTTAGATTTCTTGATGTCTCTTATGTGTTCTCGGACACGTATTTTTAGTTCCTGAGTGGTTAATCCTATATAGCATTTACCACAGGGACACTCCACTTGATATACCACATTTTTTGATGAACACGACAGATGTAATCTAATTTGATATTCCTTCTGTCTTTTCTTACCCAGAAAGGTTTTGGATTTAGCCATGTTGCGATATCCTTTACAGAGACAGCATGGATAGAAGCCTTGGATGGATTTCTCAGTAAAGTCCCTACTACCATTTTGGTAGTGACTATGTACTAACATGTCTTTAAGATTTTTAGACCTTCTAGCCATTACCAAAGGTCTATCTGAAAGACATTTTTGAAGAATCAGCTCTACTAAGGGTATGTGCGCACTAGGCGTTTTTTGTGGCATTAAAAACGCTGCGTTTCTGGCCACTAAAAAACGCACATAAGCGCAAAACGCATCAAAAAAAGTTTTATCGCGATTTGGTGCGTTATTGGCTGCGTTTTTGTTCACTGCGTTGTTATGCGTTTTTTTTATCAGTGAATGTAAAAACATTAAAATTAATACATCTAGTTATCAAACACTTGATAATAGGACACATTATATATGTTCACAGTTCTGTTTATGTTGGAGGGCATAGCTTATTGATAACAGTATTTATAAGAAATTAATATTTTGAGTCCGTATTGAACATAAATAAATGCTGACATAGTATGGTATATATATTCTATCTGGATTTTTCCAGATAGAGGATTACATCATGTGTAACTGTGCTCAACAGAATAACCCTATATGGGTTTGGACAGCTGTATAAATATGACACGGAGGGAGGGGCGCTCTCTCTCACACAAGCACATGTCAAGCTACTGAGAGCCTGTTCAACGGATCCATCCAGCCCTCCACGAAGTAACATGCTGTCAGGCCTACAGCATATCATCCTTGCGTCTATTCAGGAACCAAGGAAAGATGGATGAATATTTCTATTGATTAGTATGGACTAATTGAACTCTTTTACGTAAGCTAACGAAGAATATTATTTTTCCTTTCCGTAACTGAACTGCAACTTTATAATTTGGCAACCATTTTTATCAGATATAAAATACATTTATTTTTACATTTTTTGAAGTTCTTTCTTTCATGCGCTTATCACGTATTTGAAGAAAAATATATTTAAGAGTATATTTTTATCATTTTGGTGAGCCAGCTATTAGTGTTTTTTTACTTATTCCTTCACTTTGCACAACGGGGGACAGAAGTAATGAATACCTCTTGCAAAGTGTCAGGAATCGACAATTTATAAAAATCATGTGGGACCTAGGAAATACGGATAAGTCAAGTCGCATGAATGTTTTTTAAATGAACTTTAAAGAGTTTACAAAGCCAAAGAGGATAATCCTTTGACGTGTCTTTGGAGGAAAAAGAATAAGTCAGTCCATAAGATGTTCTACAAGTGCTGATTATAATTCCAGGTAAGAAAATGGATTTTATCTCTTCTTATGCTAAACAAAGTAAAATACAGTTCACATATTCAGATATTTCTAATGTAGAGACGCTCTGGTTAAACCTTTATGGGGAATGTGAACTTGAGAATTCACGTGTAGAATGTGCAATGTCTTTTAATGGAGAGAAACAGAAAATCAGGAATGTCTGTCATTTAGTCTATGAATTTCACAAGTTAGTGTTAGAAAAATGTAAAAATGGTGGAAATGGACAACTTGAAATGTCAGTAAGTGATATTGTGAATTCTGACTGTAATCTTGCTAATGAAAAGTCAGATTTTGACTGTAATCAAGATGGCCGCAGACATGTGCTGTCTATTGAAGGTGACCTTCAGGACACCGGAAAAGAAACAGGAAATGACATAGAGAAGCCAGAAGGGGGAGGAGCCAGAGTAGGAGATGTGCAAAAAGTTGTCAGAGAGCATGGCGGAGATACGTTTCTAAAAATAGAACAGCCTAAATTAGGGATTAAAGTTAGAAAGAATCTTTTGGATTTATGCAAATTAATTCCCGCATATGATTCCAAAATACATGTATGCAGAAATTCAGAAATATTTTAAAGTTCTGAGAAAAGCTAAATTTAACCAATAGTGAGAAGACTCAGGTATTCCATATGTGGATACCCCAGCAATTTTTCAGATAGCTGGTATTAAAAAAGTCTTCTGACAATGAGACATTTGATTGTTCAAATGATGATGATATCACAAGGCTGAGAAATTTCATCTTCTGTGAAAGGAATGAAGCGAGTCCAGATTATGAGATGTTGAAGGAATTACAAATTGAACAGAATGAAAGTACGTTCTCATTTATGTCTGTTTTTGAACTTTTATATAGGACGGTCATTCCAATCATCAAACTCAATTAAAACAGAAATTAATTAATTTTGTAAAACCAAAAAAGGTGACATTTTATGACAAACCAACATTGTCTCCCAGATCCAAATATTCCTGTGACAAAATGTATGAAATTCGTAGTAAATTGCATGTAAATTATAAATCATACAATCCATCACAATTATTATCTTCACAGGAAAAACCCTCGCTTCCTTTGTCTCCAAAGGAGGGACTTGTTACAAGATCCCATACTGATGATCTCAGACAGGTTATTTTTAAAAGCCCTGACAGACAGAAACAGGTGATGCACTCTCCTGAAAGAAATATTTTGTCTCATGAGTTAACGGAGTAACAAAATAATTTCAGAGATTCCAAAAGTTTAAAAATGTTTTTATTAGATCAGATCTTAGAAGAAAAACTTAGGTTGGTCTTTAGTTTGGGTAGAAGGGGATTTCTGAATTAATAAAATATTGTGATTCGTATTTGATATTCATAATTATTCATATACAGTGAATCTATGCATTACGTATATGTATATATATATATATATGTATATATATATGTTCATATAGCATAATATATATTTAAAAGTAGTGATAGTAAATCAAAGTTATATTTTAATTTAGTTAAATGATAGTTAGATTTTATAAATTAATAATTTGATCTCTGTATATGAATAATATTTAAAATTTAATAAGAAAAAGTATAACTTATTTTAAGTTTTCATTTTTATCATAAATATGATAATAATTTTATTCTTCTATTTCCCTCAGAATTTCTCAGTAAAGCAGATTAATGAAGTATTGAATTTTTATTTATAAATTTATTCTTATCCACAAACAGGTAACATATATCTTATAATGTGTAAGGCAAATTGTGAACGCATGCTAAGTAATAAATAATAATTATTTTCTCAGGTAGCAATCATCAGGAGGAAGATCAGTTGTTTTTATCATCTTTCTTTTATGAATACATATCTTCCTTAGTGCTATTTTGGGAATGTAACTAATTTGTGTAATCTGAGTTTTTGGAGTGGAATGCTTACACTTGCTCGCCTTGTGGGAATGTTTTTGTCTTTAATCAAAAGCATGTGATTTTGAATTACTGAGCTAATAATAAATGAATGTAGATATAATCCAGTTTGAAAGATAAAAAAAATGCACTCACCAGATCTTTTGCTGTGCAAGGTGCGATTTATTCAATCGTGGAGGTTACATGTGTGGAGAGGGCTGGTAGGGGAGGGAGCACACGCCTAAACGTGCCAGACGACGGCTGTTTCGCACTTCCTCAGTGCTTCAGCTGGTCTGATTCCGTATGACATCATGTCCGTTTTATCCACAAAAACCATATGTGGCTGATGTCAAACAATTAAAAATTATGTTAAAAACAACATATACAAACAAATTCTAATGAGGCAACAGCAATTAAATGGAAATATATGTATACATGTATACATATAAACATATGTATATATATATATATATATGTATGAGTTGTAAATTAATTCAACCTAGAAACACACTCAAATCATTTTTATCATTTAACCCTAACGGGCCAGTGGCATTGAATTTCATAATGTATTCGGCCTCTCTTCTAAGTAACATTTTGTGAGTGTCACGTCCTCTAGAAGTGGGCACAACCAGATCTATTCCTGCGAAAGGCAGCACATTACTGTCAGCGTTGTGATGTTCATGTATATGGTTAATTAACCTTGTGGCTCCTATTCCACTCAGAATGGAGTTTTTGTGTTCTCTGAACCTCACAAACAACTGACGTATAGTTTTACCGATGTAAAAATATTGGCAAGGACAGAAGATTACGTAAATTTCCATTTTGGTCCTGCAGGTAATCAAATGTCTTACTGAATGCAAATGGCCACCAATTTTAAAGGTTTTGCCTGTCATGTGAAAACTGCAAAAGGAGCAGTTGCCGCATCTATAATTACCTATAGGACCATCTTGCTGCAACCAGGTTTTTGGAGGTATATATCGTTTTTTTACTATAATATCCCCAATATTTTTACATCGTCTGTGTGTCACTAATGGTTTATTGAGGGCCATTTCTCTGAGTTCAGTCACATCTTCGATTATATGTTAATTCTTGTTTATAATCATTTTTATCATTTGGTTCATAGGGCCATACTTGAAATTAAATACAAAACTATTTAATTCTTTTTTGGCATGTGTTTTCACTAGATTTTTATTCGAGGGATTTTTTTCCTGCAAAATGTTTTCTTCAGCTTGTTTTTGCATAGAGTTAATCAAATTTAGAGGATAACCCCTTTCCAAAAAACGTTGTCTAAGATCTGTTGTCTGAATATGTAGTGTGTCAGGGTTATTGGTGACTCTGTTTAACCTGAGAAATTGACTGAAGGGGACAGATTTCAATACATGTCTCGGATGGGCACTATCATGATGTAACAGTGTATTCACTGGGATAGATTTCCTATAGAGCTCCTGTGTGATTTTCCCATCTTGGGCTGTCAACTTTACATCCAGGAACTCTATAGTTTTGTCTCCGAAAAAATATGTGAATAACATATTATAGTTATTCTTATGATTTAAATAAGCCACAAAGGATTCAAATTGAAATCTGTCCCCATCCCACACTATCAATAAATCGTCGACAAATCTCATATATTTTTTTATATGTTTTATGTAGGGATTAGCAAGGCTGTAGACGAGATTGTCCTCAAGGTGTGCGAGGAAAAGATTTTCAAAAGTGCAAGCCACCGGGGTGCCCATTGCCACACCGCTATTTTGTTGGTACCAAGAATGACCAAACTTGAAAGTATTGTGTTTCAACACAAAAGTCAAAGCCTCATTGACAAAGTTTATTAAAAGGTCATTCTCACTGAGTCCTCTCAGCATCTCAATTATGACATCAATTCCTAGCTGCTGCGGTATCCTGGTGAATAGACTTTCTATGCCTAATGACGCCCAACAAAAAGTTTCCTGCCATTCAAATTGTTCTAACTGTTTTACCAGATCTCCTGTATCCCTCACAAATGAAGGGATTGTTTTTAACAGGGGATGCAGCAACCAATCAAGATATGCCGAGAGAGGCTCAGTGAGAGAACCTGACCCCAAGACTATCGGTCTCCCCGGTGGCTTGGACTCTGACTTGTGCACTTTTTGTAACCAGTACCAGTGCGGTTTAGTTGGAAATAAGGGGAAGAGTTTTTCTGCCCTATTTTTTCGTAATGAACCCCACTGCTGCCTGTCTATTCAACAAACTGCGTAATTTTTCTTTTAGCCTATTGGTTGGATCACTATCTAACTTTTGATACACTGTACAATTATCTAGATGACGCTTAGATTCCTCCAAATAATAGTCAGTGGTCATAAGGACCATGGCTACGCCTTTATCTGCTTTTCGTATTACCACATTTTTAAGGGATTTGATTGTATTTAATGCTAATATTTCAGTGTTTGACAGATTATTTTTCAGAGTAGGATATTTTAATGCCCTCATATCTCTCATTACAATTTCCTGGAAAAAATCAATACTATTTCCTGGGGATATTGGTGGAACAAACGAGGATTTGACACCCCTGGTGAAATTTACACTGGTATCTAAACTAGATCTTACTGAGGGAAAAACTACATCATCTGCTTTATCTGCATTATCATCTGTCAAACTCAATAGCTGTAAAGCATCCTGTCTGATCTTGCTGATCTCAGAGCCTTCATACGAAAATCCTAAAGGGCAACTGTAGCATTGTCTTTCACTTATGCGATTTTGCCATGTGTCTTTATTCAGATTGGAGAAATGTTTTTTTAAGTGCAGTTTACTGCATGCTTTATAGAGATCTACTTCAAAATCTACCAGATCAAATGGTTCTGGGATACAGAAATTAAGTCCTTTTTCAAGAACAGCAAGCATATTCATATCAAGTGAATGATCTGTGAGGTTGTAAACTTTTTTCTTATTCATGTGGGCAGTTTTTAGTCCCTCTAGGAGACATTCTTTCTTTTCCCCATAAGCTGCTCGTTTATTCCTCCCCCGACCTCTTCTTGTCTTCCTTCTAAAGGGTTACTTGCTGAAGTTGAAGGAATTCTATCATCACTAAATTTCCTTTTAGCAGATGGAAAATCATCCTGCCCACTGGAGTCAGTCTGTCGTCCATGCGTTTTTCTTATTTGTAGAGGATTTATTAAAGTTCTTTCTTGATTTACTTTTTTTGAAAAAGGAAGTATTGTCGTGATTTTTATTCCCTTTAAACACATTGTTGGAATCATAATCCGCCTTGTCCCTTAAAAATTTTTCTTTTTTGCGTTCTTTTACTATGGTTTGGTAAGGGATTAATTTTTTATCTAGGTTATGTAGAAATCTACTCCACTGTTCCTTTGAAAGCCGTGTTTCCAATTCTTTTCTCAATCTGATTAATTCAGTTGTTATTTTGACATGTTCCTGTTCATTTTTCTGCAATACCAAATCAAGAAATTTGAGGGAACACTCAGTTTGGACCTCATTCCATCCAAACACGGCTTTCAAAGGAACAGTGGAGTAGATTTCTACAGGAAGTGCGAAATGGCCGTTATCTGGCACGTTTAGGCGTGTGCTCCCTCCCCTACCAGCCCTCTCCACACATGTAACCTCCACGATTGAATAAATCGCACCTTGCACAGCAAAAGATCTGGTGAGTGCATTTTTTTATCTTTCAAACTGGATTATATCTACCTTCGCAATTAAATGCACCCTGGATCAGCATGGATCTAAGCCTATATGTACAAGACTGTTAATAATGGACATATCTAGTGCTGAGTAGTGCCCTGGAATTCTTTGTATTACTGAAGTAATAAATGAATGTATTGTCCTATGGCCAAACGTACAGTATGTGACTATCAAAGGTACCTGTTACTCATGAGTATATGTGATATTTAAATTCGTATATTTCATGAAGTACTTCAAATTACTATCATATTTTTGAACTGCGCATATAAAAATTGAAAATCAAAAAGGGATATGTGTCTGTCAATGTTTTCTATGTGGATGTATATGTTAAAGAACCGTGACAGTCTTGTGTACATAGATGTGTCTATGAATGATTGACTGTCTGAGCAGCTGCTGATGTCAATTACTTGTCTAAAGTCTTTGAAGCTTCCAAAGAAGAAAAAGGAAACATTTTTTTTTTTTTACTTCAAGGTTATAATATAGATATTATTTAGAATAAATAAGTTATAGTACATAAGTATAAATAATGAAGGAATTTATACAGAATATATCTTATTCATAGACATATTTCTTTAGTATAGATGTGTCAGGACCCATATCAAAGATTTACTCTGAAGAATCATATTCTAGAATAAGTATTTTTAATGTCTTGATTTTTATAGATGTTTTGTGTTACTTATTTTATTAATACACAGATTGGTAATCATTTTCTTTTCAAATATGGAAGTAATATTTATAATATGGTATTGAAGATATACAACATACATTTTAATTTAATCTTTACATATTAATTTTTTATAACATCATATTTCATTATATTAAAAGGAAAAGGTTGGGTTTTAATTACATATTTATATTTGATTAATATATGTTTCTACAGAATACTTTAATAGTCAATATTAATCAGGTACAAAGGAAAAATTGGGAATAAAAATAAAAAAAAAAATATTTGAAGTATGGTAATCACAATGCATTTATATACTAAAGAAGAG
Source organism: Anomaloglossus baeobatrachus (assembly GCF_048569485.1). Lineage (NCBI taxonomy): Eukaryota > Metazoa > Chordata > Amphibia > Anura > Aromobatidae > Anomaloglossus > Anomaloglossus baeobatrachus. The sequence continues at coordinate 156,467,548 of NC_134361.1, read as the reverse complement.
TATTATCAGCAAGGTTACATGACTTAATTATTTTTATAGGTTAATGATATGACAGGTATGGAAATCATACAAGATATTGGTAATATTAAGGTTATGTGTTATTAAGGACTTAAGTGTCATATACATAGAAGGCCTTATTTTTATTCCAATTTTTATTTTTTTCCAATTTTCATTTTTCCTTTTTATTTTTTTTTTATTTTGATTATTTTTATTTAATATTCAAATTTTTAATCAAAATTTTAATTCTACAATTTTTATTTTTCCTTCTAATTTTTGATATCTCAATTGAGAAAACACTTCAATATTTAGTTAAGTAATATCTAATATAAGAATATTACTTTATTAAATAATAATCATATTAAAAGGGAAAGTTCCAATTTTTGGAAGAAAAGAACACTTCATTCATCAATATATTTAATTATTTACTTCCTAGTAATACATTATTCTTATATTAGTATGTTAACACAATAAGGATGAAATATTGGTTATAGTTACACAGTTTCTTATACAGTAGGTTATTTAATAAATAATAGACAAATCAAATAATTTAAATTAGAGTAATAAAGATGGAAGATCGAGGTACATCTAGGTTTACCTTCATATATATTAAAATATATTATATTTTTTAATTAATAATAATAATTTATAATGAGTAATATTGTGTTTTGATGGAATTATCCAGTCTTTTCTAAAAGGTTATTTGCTTTGGTTTATAAATTTACAAATGATCTAACTAAATAAGCCACATTGTTGCCTTTCATATTTATAATATGGTACATGTTATAGGTACATATTATATCATTTTATATTACATTTTGGTTATACAGTTAGGTCCACAAATATTTGGACAGTGACACAATTTTCGCGAGTTGGGCTCTGCATGCCACCACATTGGATTTGAAATGAAACCTCTACAACAGAATTCAAGTGCAGATTGTAACGTTTAATTTGAAGGTTTGAACAAAAATATCTAATAAAAATTGTAGGAATTGTACACGTTTCTTTACAAACACTCCACATTTTAGGAGGTCAAAAGTAATTGGACAAATAAACCAAACCCAAACAAAATATTTTTATTTTCAATATTTTGTTGCGAATCCTTTGGAGGCAATCACTGCCTTAAGTCTGGAACCCATGGACATTACCAAATGCTGGGTTTCCTCCTTCTTAATGCTTTGCCAGGCCTTTACAGCCGCAGCCTTCAGGTCTTGCTTGTTTGTGGGTCTTTCCGTCTTAAGTCTGGATTTGAGCAAGTGAAATGCATGCTCAATTGGGTTAAGATCTGGTGATTGACTTGGCCATTGCAGAATGTTCCACTTTTTTGCACTCATGAACTCCTGGGTAGCTTTGGCTGTATGCTTGGGGTCATTGTCCATCTGTACTATGAAGCGCCGTCCGATCAACTTTGCGGCATTTGGCTGAATCTGGGCTGAAAGTATATCCCGGTACACTTCAGAATTCATCCGGCTACTCTTGTCTGCTGTTATGTCATCAATAAACACAAGTGACCCAGTGCCATTGAAAGCCATGCATGCCCATGCCATCACGTTGCCTCCACCATGTTTTACAGAGGATGTGGTGTGCCTTGGATCATGTGCCGTTCCCTTTCTTTTCCAAACTTTTTTCTTCCCATCATTCTGGTACAGGTTGATCTTTGTCTCATCTGTCCATAGAATACTTTTCCAGAACTGAGCTGGCCTCATGAGGTGTTTTTCAGCAAATTTAACTCTGGCCTGTCTATTTTTGGAATTGATAAATGGTTTGCATCTAGATGTGAACCCTTTGTATTTACTTTCATGGAGTCTTCTCTTTACTGTTGACTTAGAGACAGATACACCTACTTCACTGAGAGTGTTCTGGACTTCAGTTGATGTTGTGAACGGGTTCTTCTTCACCAAAGAAAGTATGCGGCGATCATCGACCACTGTTGTCATCCGTGGACGCCCAGGCCTTTTTGAGTTCCCAAGCTCACCAGTCAATTCCTTTTTTCTCAGAATGTACCCGACTGTTGATTTTGCAACTCCAAGCATGTCTGCTATCTCTCTGATGGATTTTTTCTTTTTTTCAGCCTCAGGATGTTCTGCTTCACCTCAATTGAGAGTTCCTTAGACCGCATGTTGTCTGGTCACAGCAACAGCTTCCAAATGCAAAACCACACACCTGTAATCAACCCCAGACCTTTTAACTACTTCATTGATTACAGGTTAACGGGGGAAACGCCTTCAGAGTTAATTGCAGCCCTTAGAGTCCCTTGTCCAATTACTTTTGGTCCCTTGAAAAAGAGGAGGCTATGCATTACAGAGCTATGATTCCTAAACCCTTTCTCCGATTTGGATGTGAAAACTCTCATATTGCAGCTGGGAGTGTGCACTTTCAGCCCATATTATATATATAATTGTATTTCTGAACATGTTTTTGTAAACAGCTAAAATAACAAAACTTGTGTCACTGTCCAAATATTTCTGGACCTAACTGTATTCAACACATTGCCACCTATGGGTTTGGAAAGGTAATTACACCAATGACAAAAAAGGTTATTACATGAAATACTATTGTCTATACCATTGTGTAGTATTATTTCATCATTCTAAGTATCAACTATATTAATACTTCTACGATAATAATAATGACATGGTATTATAGTATTAGAGTTATGATACGCCGTGACATTTATTAGTGGTAGTATCATTGCCATATTTGGTATCTAGATTAGGGAATGAAGTCTTCAATCAAGATTACATAAGGATAAAAGACTATTAATTCTTCTAAAGTTAAAAGGGATTCCACAAAAAGTTGCAAAACTGAAACTCAAAGGTCCAAAAGGTAACGTCTCAAATAAGACTGTGTTAAATACAATACACTTACCGCTTCTGAACCTCAGCAAAGATGGTGATCTTATGGTGCCAGGATGGACAGTGTTCCAACACTTGTTCTGTGCATTAAGACCTCACTACAGTTACCAACAAGAGCAATAAAGTGTTAAAGTTAACCCCTGTCATGCTGACCAAGAACGTCTCAACACCTGTTGCAGGATGACAACAGGCAGCACAGAGGATCCAAGGTGACTAATGTAAATTACACTGCACAGATATATATCAGAGGCCTATGTTATTCTTCTACACTTATGAACTGTGGTTTATCAACATTGATTAGGGACTTTGATTAAATATATAGACTTTGCAATAAAGAATAAAGTTTATGGATCTAACAATGATAAACAATATGTGACTGTATCAAATTGGTAACCATTCATCTTTTATCAAAGGATCTATTTCAAAAGACTGTGTTTATGCCAGATTACATCGGAGATAAGAAGACATCATCCCAGAGGACATCAGATGGGACCGGATCTGTTTTGCATCTTTTTTAAGTTTAGGAAAGTATAATTATGTATTTTATATGATTATCAGTCACAGCCTACCATAACATGAATCCACATTATTATGTTGTTGAACATACAATATGAATAAGGCAAATTGATTATTATTCATCATTATTATTGACATTAATCCACTATCGCCAAAGAAGGAAAGAAGGTTTGTTATTTTAATGATGTATTAATTTAGTTTGGGGGTTTCATTAATAATAATTTACCCACCTCAAGGGGGAATTGTAAAAACATTAAAATTAATATAATACATCTAGTTATCAAACACTTGATAATAGGACATATTATCTATGTTAACAGTTCTGTTTATGTTGGAGGGCATAGCTTATTGATAACAGTATTTATAAGAAATTAATATTTTGAGTCCGTATTGAACATAAATAAATGCTGACACAGTATGGTATATATATTCTATCTGGATTTTTCCAGATAGAGGATTACATCATGTGTAACTGTGCTCAACAGAATAACCCTATATGGGTTTGGACAGCTGTATAAATATGACACGGAGGGAGGGGCGCTCTCTCTCACACAAGCGCATGTCAGGCTACTGAGAGCCTGTTCAACGTATCCATCCAGCCCTCCACGAAGTAACATGCTGGCAGGCCTACAGCATATCATCCTTGCGTCTATTCAGGAACCAAGGAAAGATGGATGAATATTTCTATTGATTAGTATGGACTAATTGAACTATTTTACGTAAGCTAACGAAGAATATTATTTTTCCTTTCTGTAACTGAACTGCAACTTTATAATTTGGCAACAATTTTTATCAGACATAAAATACATTTATTTTTACATTTTTTGAAGTTCTTTCTTTCATGCGCTTATCACGTATTTGAAGAAAAATATATTTAAGAGTATATTTTTAACAGTGAACAATGCCATTAAAGATTGGTGAAGAAAAAAAAAAAGATCTGATTTAATTTCCTGCCTCACTCTGTTCTCTTTCATTCTCCACTAGTGTTTGCAGGAGAACAGACAGCAGCTGCAGAACTACAAGTATCAGCATGGTCCATCCAGTATTTTATGCCGGAGGGAGAGGCAGGGGGAGCAGAACTACAAGGCTCAGCATACTCCATCCACTAGTGTATGCAGGAGAGCAGACAGCAGCTGCAGAACTACAAGGCTCAGCATCCTCCATCCAGGACTGTATGCAGGAGTTTTTTGCCCAAAAATTTAAAAAAAAAAACGACGTGGGCTTCGCCATATTTTTGTATGCTATCCAGGTACGGCTGCCCCAACCCCCAGCTGCTTATTTGTACTTGGCTGTGAACTAAAAATATAGGGAAGCCCCTTTTTTTTTTTCATTATTTCATGAATTTCATGAAACAATTAAAAAAAAAAAATGACATTGGCTTCGCCCAATTTTTGTGTCCAGCCAGGTAAAACTAGGCAGCTCAGAATTGGAATCTTCAGCGCAGGTTGCCCATGCTTTCTGGGAACCTCCACTGCGAATTGCAGTCCGCAGGCGCCCCAGAAAATGGCACTTTCATAGAAGCGCAATCTTCTGGCACTGTATCCAACTCTTCCAGCGGCCCTGATGCCGGGTGGCCCGCTGGGTAATAATGGGGTTAGAGCTAGCTGTGTATTATCAACTGGCCCTAAGCCCGAAATTCATGGTGTCACGCCAATATTAGACATGGTCACCATGAATTTCTAGTAAAGATAAAAAAAATACACAGAGAAAAATATTTTTATTAGAAATAAAACACAACACAATTAGTGACTCCATCTTTATTGAAATAAAGAACCCCTCCCTCTCCGCAGTAATCCTGGGTCAAGGGTAAAAAAGAAAAAAAGGCAAAGCGATCAGATGATGTGTCAGGTTCAAGGATGTGAATCACATGACACATCAGCTGATTGTATAAATGGCGTTGATACAATCAGCTGATACATAAGTAGAAAAAAAAACCTACACACCTCTGTGCAGACTCCCATCCGATCTCTGCAGGAGCTGCCGGTAATCAGTGATGCGGTTACCTGACGGCATCAGCTGATAGTTTAAGCCGGCCGGACAGTAAAAAGCCGGCCTCACCGTGAGACTTATACGATCAGCTGATGCGGACAGGTGACCGCATCAGCTGATCAGCGGCAGGTCCTGCAGCTATCGGACGTGTCCCGGGAGTCTGCACACAGCCGGACCAGGGGTGGCGATACCGGGAAGAGGAGCTGGGAGCGGACATGTACCGGGAGTCTGCAGATAGGTGAATATGATAAATATATATATTTTTTTTACTGTTCACTTTTGATTTCGCAGCTGCTTCCACCTCCTGTCCGGACATGACGCATGACGGGAGCGGACTTGGTGGCGGTACGGGGAGGATTCACGCTTCTGTGTTTAGCAACAGAAGGAATGCTCTTCCTGTACACATCACTGTACTACCCACCCCTTGTATTTATAGCTGCGTTTTTAGTCATAGAAACGCAGCTATATTTGCAATTTGCATTTTTCATTGAATTTTTGAACATCTCATTGAACTCAATGGGTGAAAAACGCAGTGAAAAACGCAGGAATAATTGACATGCTGCGTTTTTGTGGGCACCACAAAAACACAGCTAAAAAAAACCTCTGTGTATAGACAGCAAAAATGAAACGCACCCAAAAAACGCAAAAACGCCGTGAAAAACGCCTAGTGCGCACATAGCCTAAAAGGACATTCCAATGTTTGTTTAAAATTGCTGTAAGCTTTTTCCATTGACTATAAAAGGTAGTAATTAGTCTAACCAGCTGTTCTTGCTCCTGTTTTTGGCAAGAATATACTAGTTGCTCCCTTGGAGTGTTAAGAGCCCTTCTATATCCTTTATGAATGCTTCTTCTACTATACCCTCTATCCAAGAACCAGTTTTTTAAGGCTTCTGCTTGTATTTCAAAACTTTGTGATGATGAACATATCCGTTTTGTCCTCAAAAATTGAGAAACCGGAATACCTTTATTTGTTGACCTAGGGCAGGGGTCTCAAACACGCGGCCCCCGGGCCGCATGCGGCCCGCCAGTCTGATTTATGCGGCCCGCAGACACACAGTGCAGAACCCTTGATATTTGCCCTCCACTGCCTCCAGTCATTTAGCGGTCATCAGCCGCACTTTCACATTGCAGCCGCGGCCGGCCGCACTTCTGCATTGGAGAAGCCGCCAGGGAGAAGCAATCAAACCCGGAGTTCAATCAGATGTCAGGGTGAAGCAATCGACGGCGGCATTCAACTCGAGCTCAGCAGCACGACCCGAGCAGCGCTGACGTCAGCTGCTTTGCCGGCGGGTGCAGCGGAAGGAACAAGAGCATAGGGCACGTTAGAACGTTTGTGGTGTCTGTGTGTGTGTGTGTATGATGATGGCTGTGTGTGTATGATGATGGCTGTGTGTGTATATGATGATGGCTGTGTGTGTGTATGATGATGGCTGTGTGTGTGTATGATGATTGCTGTGTGTGTGATGATGTGTGTTTGTGTGTGTGTGATGATGTGTGTGTGTGTTTGTATGTATGATGATGGCTGTGTGTGTGTGTGTGTGTGATGATGTATGTGTGTGTTTGTATATATGATGATGGCTGTGTGTGTGTGTGTATGATGATGGCTGTGTGTGTATGATGATGGATGTGTGTTTGTGTGTGTGTATGATGATGGCTGTGTGTGTGTGTGTGTATGATGATGGCTGTGTGTGTATGATGATGGCTGTGTGTTTGTGTGTGTGTATGATGATGGCTGTGTGTGTGTGTGTGTGTGTGATGATGTGTGTGTGTGTGTATGTATGATGATGGCTGTGTGTGTGTGGATGATGATGATGATGATGATGGCTGTGTGTGTTGATGGTGATGATGGCTGTATGTGTGTGTGGATGATGATGATGATGGCTGTGTGTTGATGATGATGATGAGGATGATGATAGCGGTGGTGGCTGTGTGTGACTGATATTGATGGTGGCTGTGTGCGACTGATCATGATGATGGCGGTGGTGGCTGTGTATGACTGATCATGATGATGTCGGTGGTGGCTGTGTGTGACTGATGATGATGATGGCGGTGGTGGCTGTGTGGGACTGATGATGATGACGGCGGTGGTGGCTGTGTGTGACTGATGATGGCGGTGGTGGCTGTGTGGGACTGATGATGATGACGGCGGTGGTGGCTGGGTGCGACTGATGATGCTGATGGCGGTGGTGGCTGTGTGCGACTGATGATGATGATGGCGGTGGTGGCTGTGTGTGACTGATGATGGCGGTGGTGGCTGTTTGTGACTGATGATAATGATGATGATGGCGGTGGTGGCTGTGTGTGACTGATGATGGTGGTGGTGGTGGCTGTGTGCGACTGATGATAATGGCGGTGGTGGCTGTGTGTGACTGATGATGATTGTGGTGGTGGCTGTTTGTGAGTGACGACGATGATGATGATGACGATGGCTGTGTATGATGATGATTGCCGTGTGTGTTTGTATGATGATGATGGTGGCTGTGTGTGTATGATGATGATAAAAATGATTTTGATGGTGACTGGAAGACCGGAAAATGTTACTTTCAGTCTCAGCCTTCTTGTCGGTCTGGACAGACGCTCATCTGTTCAGAGCAATGAAGCTGAGCTGACATTGACTTTGGACTACGTCAGAGGGACGCTTTTTTTTTCTAAAAAAGATGGAGTCGCTAAATGTGTTTTTTGTTTCATTTCTAATAAAAATATTTTTCTCTGTGTTGTGTTTTTTTACTGTTTACTAAAAATTCATGGTGGTCACATCTAATTTGACATGACACCATGAATTTCGGGTTTACTACCAGCTGAGAATACAAAGCTGGTATTAACCCCATTATTACCCAGCGTGCCACTGCCACCAGGGACGCTGGAAGAGCCAGGTAAAGCACCTGGAAATAGCGCTGTGATGAATGCGCCATTTCCAGGGGCGGTTGTGGGCTGCGGGGGGCCCAAAATGCTTGGGCCTTACCACGCTGAGAATCCCAGCCCTCAGCTGTCTGGTTTTACCTGGCTGGTGATCAAAATATGGCGGGAGCCCACGCATTTTTTTTTTCCATTATTTAATTAAAAAAACAATTGGGCTTCCCTGTATTTTGATTGCCAGCTAAGGTAAAGCCAGGCAGCTGGGGGTGGCAGCCCGTACCTGTCCGCTTTATCTACTCTGAGAATCAAAAATACTGCGGAGCGCTATGTAATTTTTTTAATGCTGTGACAGAGAATGAGTGTCTGTGCTTGGCTGTTGGAATAACCTGGAATCTGCTTATACATTTTGATGCTGATGCCAATCACAGATGCCCACTCTCTTTGACAAATAAATAATATAAAAAAATGACGTTTCACTTCACGGTATTTTTGATTCTCAGCGCATACTAATGTAGCATTGTTATAATAGTTGAAATAATTGATTAGCAATTATATTGTATTGTATTAAATTTGAAAGGAATGCGGCCCTCTGCCTTAAATTTTTTTATGTGCGGCCCACTTACTCTGACGAGTTTGAGACCCCTGACCTAGGGTGTGTAACGCCTGCCTGGATTCACAGACTCAGAAGGGCTGTAATGGATAGGATAGGGAGAAGCCACTCACCAAGCAGGACCCCCAGAACCCTGACACCCTTTAACCCCTATACAGCGATTTGGAATTACACAGGGCCCAAGGTGATCACTACCTGTGGAAGGCTGCAGTCCGATGGGAGTAGCCGTCAGGCAGGGTCAAACCAGGAATTGCAGAACAGGGACAGAATCAGCAGGCAATGACGTAAACAGAACACAAAGCAGAGGTTAAATCCGGATCGGGCAGCGAGGTACATAAACAGCAGGCAGAAGGGTAGTCAGGAAACAAGCAGAAGTCAGAACATCAGAATCACTAAACAGAACAGGGCAGATCAGGAGCCAGGAAATCAGAACTATCTCTGGCAGTGGTCAGCAGGCAGGAGGGGAAATAAGAAGAGTGTGGTTGTAGCAATGATGGTACTTCAGCTGGAAGACACACGCCACCTACACTCAGCCAGTGGTACTGATGATCCCGATGTGGCGCCCCTGACTTGGTCAGGCACCACTGAGCACTGCATCCTTGTGGGGACAGTGCTTCCAGGTGATTCCAAAGGCCAGAACGAGGTGTGTACGCACAGACACACAGCAACCAGGTCTCCCACACCATTAGAGGGGACCCATGGGTAGCCTCTGAAAGAGGTTAGCTTTCAATTCTCAGCAAGGGGTGTAGTGGAGGGGCTGGAAGATACGTTGCAGTGGCAGACAGGAAGGAGGAGGAGCAAGCCAGTCTGAGAAGTGTACAGAAGTTGCTGAGAGGCAGAGGTACAGCCACGCTAGTCAGACCCTGCAGGTGTGGTAGCTGCTAGCGGGGGAGAACGTTGACCAGTAAGTCAGCCTGAAAGACACCTGGAGAGAGGCAGTTGAGTACGGGGACTCCTGGTAATGAAGCACGCACAGGGATCAGGTCCCTAGAGCACACATCAATCTACTGATTTGCTAAACCTGCAGGTGGAGGGGACTAGAGGTTCCTCACCAGATATAAAGAGCTCGAGCCTCAGCAGCAACAGGAAGACCCATAAGGAGATAGAGCCAGCAGCCATCTCACCTTGTCCACGCTGCCGGCAAACAGGCCAGAAAGGGAAGAAAAGAGCAGCAGCGACTTCCCTGGATAAATCCCACGATACTGCAAGTCAGGGGTTGTCCGAAAAAAAAGGAGTACTAGGAAGGCGTGCTAACGGCTACCCTCAGTTCGGCCTGAAGGAGTTCCTGGTCCCACATGGTCTAATCACAGTATCGCCCGGGTACCTCACGAACCAACAAAAAGTGAGTAAAACAAGTTGCAAGACACTTTGGGCTGAGACTGATTATTCCTGCGACCTGTGGTTCTACATACACACGTACACCCGAGCCCCTGATGCTAGCCTCACTCTCGGGAGGCCACACCACCCAACTGCAGCTTCCATCAGCACCAGACGCTCGTTAAACTGCAGTGGCGGTCACCCATAACCCTGACCGCAAACCGAGAGTGGCGTCACGACTCCCATGTAAATAAACCCGACCTACCTGTGACAAGAAGTGACCAAGTGGCGACCCTGCGGCGTCCCAGAAGGTGGAGTGAAGTCCCTGAGGTGACCGATGTGGGTGGGTGACACATCTGGCGTCACGAACAGGATAAGGACTAGACCTGTTAAGACAGGTGCCCGTGCGCCTTGGAGGTCCATTCAGAAAATCTGGACCGCCGCCATATTGACTTTGAAAAATAGCGCGAGTTTGAAGAGTGCAGCCCACGCAGAAGAGAAGTACCGCCCACGAAGAGGAGTGGCTGTCCCAGAATCCCCAGAGCTCTCCGACCCCGGAAGAGGAGGGAGTAACCTGCAGAAGAAGACAGGAAGCGCCCTGATTCAAAGAAGAAGCGGGACTCTGAGGGAAAATGGACGCCGTGAGTACCAATGCCCCCAGCCAGGGCGACGCAGCCCAAGCAGCGCCTGGCCCCAGCGCCGTTAGCGCAGCAGCGCCTAGCTCCGGTGCGGCGGTCGCAGCTGCGCCGGCTGAAATCTCCCCAATTATGCCCATCTCCTTACCGTACGTCCCCGGGGCGACCTGGCTGCCCCAATATGCTGGTAAGGCAGACACCCTGACCGGATTTAAGAAGAAACTCAGCACCTTGCTGGACATGTACGCAATGACCAGCAAGCAGAGAGCCGCAGTGGTGCTGGGGCAACGGACTGGAGCAGCAGAATTAGAGGCTGAGGCCTGGACTAGTGACGGCCGGAGCTCTGTAGAAACCATTTTTGCCAAATTGAAAGCTGCCTTTGAAAAACGCACGAAGGCAAATCTGAGAATGGGTTTCTATAACTGCCGCCAGAAGCCCCAAGATAGCGTAAGAGACTATGCCCTCAGGCTGCAAGCTGCACTACGGGCTCTTAAACTCGTGGACCCTGTCGATGATCAGGAGGGAAACAGGATGATGACTGAACAGTTCTTGCAGGGCCTGCACTCCCCTGAGGATAGAAAACAGATGAGGCTGTGGTCCCTAGAACACAGTGATGTTAACTTTGCCATTCTGAAAGACAGGTCTGTGAAGGCACTTCAACCTCCCATTGACACGGACCCCGTCCAACCAGCGTGGCCTACCAGCACCCTGACTGTTGGAGCAGAATCCTCCTCGCAGGCCCTGGTAGCTGCAAAAGGACCCATCGCCTCGGTCGGAGTCACAGATACTCTGTCCTCCCAGGTGCAACAGCTCAGCAAGGACGTCGCCTGGATCCTGAAAGCGATGCAACTTCCACCAGAACCCAAAGCCCCCCATGGGATCCTGCTAGCTGACAACCCAGAGGACATCCCCTGGATGCGAGGGAAAAGAGGTCCCTCATCCCGAGGGAGGACCAGCGATCTCTATGACCCATTTGGACAACCCATGTGCCGCTGTTGCCGGGAAGCAGGCCACTATACAGGGGCCTGTCCTTTAAACGGGTCAAACCAGGGGCCAAGGGCCAGTCCCCAGGAATAAGAACACCTGGCCCAGCTGAATGCCATGATCAGTATGTGGGTGGACGCCCGGTCCTGTCCATCACCCTGGACGGGATCCCCACCTTAGCACTATTGGACACTGGATCCCAGGTAACGACAATCCCGTATGTCTTTTATCGCAGGTTTTGGTCGGACAAAGATCTCCGACGACCAGATCCTGACCTTATCATCTACGCCGCTAATGGACAACCTATAGACCAGGTTGGGGTCAAAGAGGTAACCATAAAGGTGGGAAGGCAGGAAATGAAGCGACAAGGACTGATTGTTGTAGATAATGATGCAAGGGAAAGGAGTCCACAAATGATTTTAGGCACTAATGTAATTGAGAATTGTCTAGGAGAAGTGTTGTTGTTGCTCCACCAGATTGCTGAGGGTGTTGAGGGTGGATGACAGAGAGCTCTGCAGAAAAAGATCCGAGTCATCCTGAGGAAGCAACAGGTAAACCAGATTGGCGGTAAAATTGGTAGCATACGGGTGATGGATGCTAACCCCATGGTGATACTGAGTCGCCCACCGCAGCACCGCAGTGGGCGCCTCCGGGACGCTGCGGGGTCAGCTCTTAGGGACCCTTCTGGTCACAGGTATGTCAGGTTGCTTACTTTTGTGTCATGACGCCACTCTCAGTTTTGCGGTAAGGGTAATGGATGACCGCTACTGCAGTTTAACTAGCGTCTGGGGTGATGGGATTTGCAGTTAGATGGTGTGGCCTCCCGAGAGTGAGGCTGGCCCCAGGGGCTCGGGTGTATGTGTGTAGAACAACAGGTCACAGGAATAATCAGTCTCAGTTCAGAATTGTCTTTCAACTTGTTTACTCACTGTTCTGATGTTAGTTGTGAGAAGCCCGGGCGATACTGGGATGAACCAGGTGGAACCTGGTATCCTTCAGGCTGGTGTAGGGGTGACTGCTGACTCGCCTTCCTAGCACTTCTTTGTTTCGGACAACCCCTGACATTTAAGCACCGTGGTATTCATCCAGGGAAGTCGCAGCGGCCTTTTCTCCCCTTTCTGACCCGTTTACTGGCAGCATGGACCAAGGACAAGATGGCTCCAGGCTCGATCCTCCTTATGGGCCCCCTCGTTGCTGCTGATGCTCGGGCTCTGTGTTGGTTGGTGTGGGACCTCTAGTCTACCCCACCTGCAGGATTTAGCAGACCACTAAATGGATGTCTGGTTCTAGGGACCTGTTCCCCGTGTGTGCGTCATTACCAGGAGTCCCCATACTCGACTCCTTACTGCTCTCTCTCTTCGGGCGTCTTTCAGGGCAACTGTTTGGCAATGTTCTCCCCCGCCAGCAGCCACTACACTTGCAGGGTCTGACTAGTGTGTGCGCCCTTTTGCGACCCCCCTGTTATGACCTGGAACCATGGAAGATCACAATAGATCATTGGCAACAAAGGTGACAAGAGCATTGGCAACTAATCTGGCCGCCATCCCCTTACTAACCATCAACACTAAAAGTAGCTGAGGGGTGAACTAACATCCTATGCACCGCGAACCCAGCCGGAGAACTAGCTATCCTAAAGGAAGGAAGGATGAATAGCTCTCTGCCTCAGAAATAGACTGCAAAGGTATAGCAAGCCCCCCACATTCAAAGACTACGGTGATATAGGAAAACACAATACACAGATGGATGATAGGATTAGCAAAGGTGAGGCCCCATTGACTAAATAGGAAAGGATAGGAAAGGGGCTGATGGTGGCCAGAGAAAACCCTACAAAAATCCAAATACTTGATAGTACAAAAAGTCCTCAGATTGCACGATCTGAACTCCGTCCTACATCAGGCGCTCTTGTCAAACCAATGAACAGAAAGCAGGAACAATTACAAATTCAAGAAGCAACAAACACATGGACTTAAAGGAGCAATACTCCAAACATAGCTGCAGGGAGCTTCCCAGCTAAGCAACAGAGAGGGAATTTTCCTGCATGCAAATGAACTGACAATAACCACAGTAAATGACAAACCCAGATAAGAACAAAAAGAACAAAACAACATAAGAAATAACCAAGCACTTATCTGGGGTAGATGTGGTCTGGAGCAAGATGAGAAGGCTGGTAAACTAATGAACAAATGAGAACCGGCTCAGACTGCTAGCAGACCAAGGTTTAAATAGGCAGAGAGTTAGCAATGGAAACGCCCATTGCTCCAGCACACCTGGTCTCTGTCCAAACAATTCCTGGCCACAAGAGGGAGCCTCACAGCAGTGAAAGCATAACTGACATTCACAACACCCCACACTTCAGACTGGCTACCTCCAGCCCCTGCTCCCTTGACTGCCACTGCAACTCTCTGTTTCCAGCTTCTCTACCGCACCACACTAACTGAGATGTGGAGGCCATGCCCCCTCCAGGATCTGCCCAGGGATCCCCTCTAATGTATGTGTGTGTGAGACCTGGCTACAGTGTGTCTGTGCATCACACCCTACTCAGCCTTTGGGATTACCTGTTTGTACTGACCAAGCATGGGTGCAGTACTCAGGGGTGCCTGACCATGTCAGGGGCGCCACAATACCCCCACGGAGTGAGATGATATTGTGGTGCAGAGCGGTGGTAGGTCTCAGAGGACGGGATTACCAGGCTGTAGTAGAGCCCACTCATTCAGAACACTGGCCCACAATCCTGACAGCCAGGGGGGTAGTTTACGTGTACAAGGGAAGAGTACATGTACGAGTGCTGAATTGTGGGGAGGAGGAAGCTAGACTACCAAGGTACGCTACCATAGCCAAACTGTTTACTTGCCCAGACAACGCTATACAGCCTGTAGGCTCCCTGACACAAGCTGACTCAAAAAAGGACGAGACCTCCCAGAAGCAGTTAAAGGACTGGTGCAAAAAACTCCATGTGGGAACTGACTCTACCCCCACCTACCAGAAACACCGGGTCGTGCAGGAATACGAGCAGGTTTTTAGCAAGAACCCACTAAAGATTGGTAGGCTCAAAGGGGTGCAACATCACATACCCACAGGCAGTCATCCTCCCATTAAAGAAAGGCATAGGCCTATACCACCAGCCCATTACCAGAGTGCCAAAGACATGCTGAAAAACATGAAAGAGGCAGGAGTCATTAGGGACAGCTGCAGCCCTTGGGCAGACCCCTGGTACTGGTGAAAAAGAAGGATAGCACAATGAGGATGTGTGTAGACTATAGATGGATAAATCAGATAACGTACAAGGATGCCTACCCTTTACCATGGATAGAAGAGTCCCTCGCTGCCAAAGCTTCTAACTACTTTTCTACCCTAGATCTTACTAGTGGCTATTGGCAAATATCTGTAGCAGAGGAAGATCGGGAGAAGATGGCCTTCACCACCCCCATGGGCCTCTGTGAGTTTAGCAGCAAGCCATTTGGACTTTGCAACGCCCCAGGAACCTTCCAGAGGTTGATGGAATGCTGCCTGGGACACCTCAACTTTGAGACCGTCCTACTCTACCTGGATGATGTCATCATGTACTCCAAGACCTTTGAGGACCACTTGAAACACCTGGCTGAAGTCTTTGAAGCATTATCCCGATATGGGATGAAGCTGAAGCCATCAAAGTGCCATTTACTAAAGCCGAAGGTTCAATACTTAGGTCATGTGGTCAGCGCAGAGGGAGTAGCACCAGACCCAGAGAAGATCACAGTCATCCAGTAATGGTCCACACCCACCACCGTTCGAGAGGTACAGCAGTTCCTTGACCTGGTGGGCTACTACAGAAGGTTCATCAAGGGCTATACGAAGATGGCGGCGCCTCTGCAAGTGCTCCTGGTAGGCTAAGCAAAGAAAGGGAAGACCTCTGGCCCACCGTTCAACTGGGGAGAAGCAGAAGAACAATCCTTCAGACAGATGAAAGGGGCCTTGATGGGTGAAGAGATTCTAGCCTACCCTGATTACAGTCTACCCTTTGTGCTGTACACCGATACCAGTAATGTGGGGCTGGGAGCAGTGCTTTCACAGGTACAGAAAGGCAAGGAACAGGTGATCGCTTACACCAGCAGGAAGCTCCGGCCTACTGAAAGAATCCCAGAAAACTATAACTCATTCAAGCTAGAGTTCCTGGCCATGGTTTGGGCTATCAAAGAGCGGTTCAAGCACTACCTGGCAGCCACCAAATTCACTGTCTTCACGGACAAAAACCCCCTAACCCACTTGGAAACTGCTAAATTGGGTGCCATGGAGCAACGTTGGGTAGCCCGACTAGCAAATTATGATTTTACTGTCAAGTACCGAGCTGGTTGCAAGAATTGCAACTCAGATGCTCTGTCAAGGATGCCTCACCTCGCCGACGAGGGTGAAGATGTAGATGACCTTGAAGAGATCGAACTGCCAGCATTCCATCATCGGGGAGCCAACCAGTGCCAGCAGTCACATACCAGCCACCAAGAAGCGATCCTGAATCCGCTACCTCATTACAACTGGAGGGAGGCCCAAGAGAATGATCCTGCGGTTGGCTTGGTGAAGAAGCTGATCACTCAACCAGGCACCAACCTTGATGCCGAAGCCCGCCTGAGGCACAGTACCTGTGGAGAGAGAGGGGTCGATTATTTAGCCACCAAAACAAACTCTACAGGAGCATCATTGACCCGAAGACGCATGAGAAGGTGTGGCAGGTGGTTGTGACCCAGACGGATGCTCGGATGGTGCTGGAAGCCTATCACAATGGCGCAGGCCAGTTTGGTTGGAAGAAACTGGAGGCACTCCTTAAAGAAAGATTCTACTGGGTGGGCATGAGAACTGCCCTGGAGAAGTGGTGTAGAGACTGTGGCCCCTGCAACCTCAGTAGGAAAGACCAACACAGTTAGAGAGCACCGCACCAGCCAATCCAAACCAAACAACCCTTGGAATTAGTGGCCCTGGACCATGTAAAGTTGGCGCCCAGCAGACAAGGCTACACCTATGCCCTCTCCATGGTTGATCATTACTCCAGGTTCCTGGTGGTAGTACCAGTCAAGGACTTGACAGGCCAGACTGCAGCCAGAGCCTTCCAAGCCCACTTCTGTAGACCACATGGCTATCCAGACCAAGTGCTCACTGACCAAGGCCCAGCCTTTGAGCAGAAATGTTCAAGGAGTTTTGTAACCTTTATGGCTGCAAGAAGATTTGTACTACGCCTTACCATCCTCAGGCCAATGGCATGTGCGAGAAGATGAATCACATTGTGCTCGATGTCCTGAAGACTCTACCACTGGAAGAAAGATGCCGGTGGCCAGAGAAGTTGCCTGACCTGGTGAACATGTATAACAACGTCCCTGTGAGTTCCACGAACTGCACACCGGCATACCTGATGAGGGCAGACCTGGAAGACTGCCAGTGGATCTGGAGATGGGAATTGAGACCCACGAAGACCCTCTACAAGGTGCCGACTGGGATTCCACTCGCCAGGCTCAGTACAAGAAGGTACAAGAGTGTGTGGAGCGAAACTTGACTCAGCAGCGGGAGAGACAAGAAAAAGTCTACAATCAAAATGCACCTGCTGTTCCTTTGATGCCTGGAGAAGTGGTCCTCAAGAGAAAGAGAAACTCGACAATCACTGGGAAGCAGAACTCTACACCGTGTTACCGTCAACAGCTAGCCATGAGAAGACATGCCTTATCAGCAATGATGGAGGAAAGACGACAGCTGTGGTTTCCAGAGACCACCTCAAGAGGTGCCCTGAACAGCTAAGAATCCCTAAGGAAGTTCCCAACTCTTCACCAGTCGAAGAACAAGGGAAGAAGATGATCCATACTGTGTTTGGAGATTTTCCTGTAAGTTGGCCTCAATACAATGGAGCTTTTGTAATTCCGGTGATCACCTTCCCTCAATCCAGAGAAGAAACCAGAGAACAAGAAGATCCTGTTCAGAACCTACCAGAGTCGAATTTAAGTGAACCAGAAGACAGTACACTGGTAACAGCACCCAGTACACCCATGACTCACATTGAGACACATACACCGAGTGGGAGGGCACAACCTCAGATAGGTGACAGCATAGTACTGCGTAGGTCAACCCGTAGCAACTTTGGTCAGCTCTCAATACGGTATAGAGAAAGTACAGTTTAAAATGTCTTTATGTAAAGTAATGTTTAAAAAAATGCTTTTCTGCAAGTTAAGTAAGGTTTAAGAAATTATGCCCGCAAGGACTTTTGCGTGAACTGTTGAAGTTTTTCTTTGTAGCACCTGGTTACGTGCACCTTATATATGTGGGCCAAAGGTTATGAACTGGCTATAACCACAAACTGTCGCATTGTACAAAGTTACCCCAGTGGTACCAACTCAGAGCACGCCTGTTTATGGGGCCTGGCTCTGCACCACCAGGGAGCACACCTGTTTATGGGGCCTGCTGTCCAACATCAGGGAGCACGCCTGTTTATGGGGCCTGCTCTCCAACACCAAGAAGCTGGTACGCCTGTTTATGGGGCCTACCCTATGCCACCCTCCTCAGGAGAGGAAGATTGGAGGAAAGGTCTGGGATACAGATGGCCCAGACCTGGTCACCAAAAGAACCGATGACCTGCCTCCTGGAAGTTTCTGGGTGGGACCAGGACTTGTGGGTGGTGGTGGAATGGTACCTGGTATGTTTTATATGTTCAAATGTCAATAGTTCCCCTGTGCGGGAAAAGTTGTATTTACCTTTTTGTTCTTGTCTTTGCAGCCCAAGAACGTGCTGATGATAACCAAGGGGGATGTGGCGCCCCTGACCTGGTCAGGCACCACTGAGTACTGCACCCTTGCGGGGACAGTGCTTCTAGGTGATTCCAAAGGCCAGAACGAGGTGTGTAGGCACAGACACATAGCAAACAGGTCTCCCACACCATTAGCGGGGACCCATGGGTAGCCTCTGAAAGAGGTTAGCTTTCAATTCTCAGCAAGGGGTGTAGTGGAGGGGCTGGAAGCTAAGTTGCAGTGGCAGAAAGGAAGGAGGAGGAGCAAGCCAGCCCTGAGAAGAGTGTACAGAAGTTGCTGAGAAAGGCAGAGGTACAGCCACGCTAGTTAGACCCTGCAGGTGTGGTAGCTGCTAGCGGGGGAGAACGTTGACCAGAAAATCAGCCTGAAAGACACCTGGAGAGAGGCAGTTGAGTGCGGGGACTCCTGGTAACGAAGCACGCACAGGGAACAGGTCCCTAGAGCAGACATCAATCTACTGATTTGCTAAACCTGCAGGTGGAGGGGACTAGAGGTTCCTCACCAGATATACAGGGCTCGAGCCTCAGCAGCAACAGGGGGACCCATAAGGAGATAGAGCCAGCAGCCATCTCACCTGGTCCACGCTGCCGGCAAATGGGCCAGAAAGGGGAGAAAAGAGCAGCAGCGACTTCCCTGGATGAATCCCATGATACTGCAAGTCAGGGGTTCTCCAAAACAAAAGGAGTGCTAGGAAGGCAAGCTAACGGCTACCCTCAGTTCGGCCTGAAGGAGTTCCTGGTTCCATCTGGTCTAATCACAGTATCACCAGGGTACCTCATAAACCAACAAAAAGTGAGTAAAACAAGTTGCAAGACACTTTGGACTGAGACTGATTATTCCTGCGACCTGTGGTTCTACATACACACGTACACCCGAGCCCCTGGGGCAAGCCTCACTCTCGGGAGGCCACACCACCCAACTGCAGCTTCCATCAGCCCCAGACGCTCGTTAAACTGCAGTGGCGGTCACCCATAACCCTGACCACAAATCGTGAGTGGCGTCACGACTCCCATGTAAATAAACCCGACCTATGACCAGAAATGACCAAGTGGCGACCCTGCGGCGTCCCAGAAGGTGGAGTGAAGTCCCTGAGGCGACACCTGCGGGTGGGTGACACATCAAGGAAACCCAGCACAGTGGATGAGCGGAGCCTGCGCCCACCAGCGCCGCTGGCATCGACTCCTCTCCCATCAACAGCACTATCCATGGCAGGGACACTGCATCACCTGGTGATCGAAGTAGAAGTCGCTGGAGCGGACTCCGGTGGGGACGTAACAGGGTGGCAAGAACTGACATGTAGAAGAGCATTTGTGGAGGTTTTCTTCCTATATACATCTGTACTGAGATCCCCTCGACTAGATGCTTTTATCCTAATGTCCAAAAATTCCACTTCACGACCATATTGATAGGTTAATTTGATGTTTTTGTTTTTCTTATTCAAGCTATGCATGAACTGATTTAACTCATCAATAGTACCCTCCCAGACAAACCAGACATAATCAATTTATCTGATCCAATTTTGGACCAGACATATTGATTCATCAGGATTTGTCTGGAATATTTGACGCTCCCACTCCCCCAAAAATAAATTTGCATATGAGGGGGCACATGAGGCCCCCATCGCAGTGCCTTGCATTTGGAGATAGATTTCATTCTTAAAGAGGAAGCAGTTATGCGTCAAAACAAACTCCAATAATGTCAATAACAAGTGAACTAATTTTCCATCTAGATTGCTAGTTTCAAGAAAAAAGGAAGTGACTGCCATTCCATTCTGTTGTTTGATGGAGGAATACAATGCCTCTACATCTGCTATAACCATCATAGACACTTCTCCGATATTCAGATTGTCAAATCTCTGTAAAGCAGATGTAGTGTCCATTATATGTGAAGGAAGTGTTGCCACCAATGGTTTGAGGTAATGCTCAATTAAATCACATTTCACAGAGACCCCCATTTCCCGACATAATGGGGCGTCCTGGCGGATCAATTGATTTTTATTCAATTTGGGAATTAAATAAAATGTCGGCATTTTTGGGTTAGATTTCATCACAGCTTCCAACAATTTTTTAGGAACAATGCCTTCCTGAAAGGCTCTATCAATAATCTGAAATAATTCAGCCTGGTATTTTGGTAAAGGATTAAAAGCCAATTTCTTATAACAATCTGAATTTGAAGAATTTTATTAGCTTGTACCTCATAAAGGGAGTTTGGCCATATTACTAGGTTCCCCCTTTATCAGCCAGTTTAAAAGATACATCCGACCAGGACTGTAGTTCTTTCAGAGCTTTCTTTTCCTGTTTGGACAGATTTGAGTAATAATATGCATTATTTCCTAATTCTTCCACTTCCTTAGTGACCAATTTAACAAAAATCTCCACTTCCGGACATTTGTTTAACCCCTTCACGACCGCGGGCAGTAAAATTACGTCCTATTTTAACGTGACTTAACGACCAGGGACGTAATTTTACGGCCTAAACTTCATTTGATTGCCGTGGCCATAGCAACGGCTTTCAAATGATGTCCCCTGCTGTTTCTTACAGCATGGGACCTTTGCTTGACCTTTGCCACCCCCTATCGACGATCGATGTGATTGGCTGTTCAAATCTGAACCGCCAACCACATTGTTCTCACTAATTTCGGCAAAAATAATGCCAGAATTACTGCGATGCTGTGAGATCCGGCTATGATCTTCTCTAGCAGCTTCAACAAATTATAGCCGAAGCTCTAAAATGTCGCCCCCTGCCCCTGCAGCACTGATTGGAGCGATCGTGCTATGACGCGCAATCGCTCCAATCTGTGTGCAGTGGGGCGGTCTGATCTGCCGGTGGCCGCCCTCCCCAGGCCTGTGCTGGCCTGCGAGCCCTCCCCCAACATGTCTGCAGCGTGCAGTGGCTGGTACTTGTGGTACCACGCCACCGCTGCTGCTGCCGCCGCCGCCGCCTTAGCTGAGGTCACCGCTTCTGCTGCACGTGAGTACTGTGCTCACCTTGCAGCCCGTGCGCGCTCCCGTGGTGCCCCCTGCGCACTCCCGTGATGGCCCCTGCCCGTGCCCCCTTGCAATCTGCCCCCCCACGCCCCAATCTGCCCCCCCGACATCCCGATCTGCTCCCCCCGCGATCTGACTGCCTCCCCCATTATCTCTATTCTGCAGCTCCCTCTCCAGTCTTCCCCTCTGCTCCCCCTCTGCTCTCCCCCCCTCCCCCTCTGCTCTCCCCCTCTGCTCTCTTACCTGTCTTCACCGGGTCGTCCGAGGTCTTAACTGGCCCGATCACATCTGCCTCCATCGCTGGGTCCTTCCTCTGCATTCTGCTGATCTGCCCAATGTCCTGCCTGTTGCTCCTGTAAAGCTGTCCATCTCTCTGCCATCTGTTCCTCCTGCAGCTCTTCTGGTCAGTGATCCTCTGGGTACTGTGAGTATAACTTTTTTTTTTTTCTGTATCCCCTGTCCATTTTTACACCTCATCCGTCCGTGCGTCCCGCCGAGCGCTGATCAGGGATGCAGATAACGTATCTGCATCCCTGCTCAATTTTTGGCGTGACTTTTTTTTTCCGTATCCCCGACGCTTTTTGTATCGCATCCGTCCGTGCGTCGCGCCAAGGGCTGATCAGAGATGCACATAACGTATCTGCATCGCTGCTCAATTTTTGGCGTGACTTTTTTCCGTATTCGCGACGCTTTTTGTATCGCATCCGTCCGTGCATCCCGCCAAGCGCTGATCAGGGATGCTCATAACGGATCGGCATCCCTGCTCAATTTTTGGCGTGACTTTTTTCCGTATCTGCGACGCTTTTTGTATCTCATCCGTCCGTGCGTCCCGCCAAGTGCTGATCAGGGATGCACATAACGTATCTGCATCCATGGTCAATTTTTGGCGTGACTTTTTTTCCGTATCCCTGACACTTTTTGTATCCCATCCGTCCGTGCGTCCTGCAGCGGCCGATCAGTGAACCGCGTCTGTGCGTTTGAAAAGTCAAATGGCGTGCCTTCTCTTCTGAGCCCTGCCATGCGCCCAAACAATTACTTTCCACCACATATGAGGTATCTACGTACTCAGGAAAAATTGCACAATACGTTTTATGGTGCAGTTTTTCCTGATATCGTTGTAAAAAAAAAAACTACCTGATTGATGCAAAAAATGTGTGGTTAAAAAAAAAATAATTTTCACGGTTCAACGTTATCAACTTCTGTGGAGCCCCTGGGGGTACAAGGGGATCACCAAATATCTAGATAAATTCCTTGCGGGGGTCTAGTTCCAAAATGGGGTAATTTGTGCGGGAGCTCCACTGTTTAGGCACCATAGGGGGTCTCCAAACGTGACATGGCGTCTACTAATGATTCCAACCAATTTTGCTGTCAAATGGCGTTCCTTCTCTTCTGAGCCCCGCCATGCGCCCAAACAATTACTTTCCACCAGATATGAGGTATCTGCGTACTCAGGAGAAATTGCACAATACGTTTTATGGTGCATTTTTTCCTAATACCCTTGTGGAAAAAAAATCTACCTGGTTCAAGTGACAGTTTTGTGGTGAAAAAAAAAAATTGTATTCCTGGCTCAACATTATCAACTTCTGTGGAGCCCCTTTGGGGTCGCTAAACATCTAGATAAACTCCTTGAGGGGTCTAGTTTCCAAAATGGGGTCACTTGTGAGGGAGCTCCACTGTTTAGGCACTATAGGGGGTCTCCAAAGGTGACATGGCGTCCGCTAATAATTCCAACCAATTTTGCTGTCAAATGGCATTCCTTCTCTTCTGAGCCCCGCCATGCACCCAAACAATTACTTTCCACCACATATGAGGTATTGCCGTACTCAGGAAAAAATGCACTATAAATTTCATGGTGAATTTTTTCCTGATACCCTTGTGAAAAAAAAGCTACCTAGTTGAAGCAACCGTTTTGTGGTAAAAAAAATGTTTTCTTCTTTTCACGGCTCAACGTTATAAACTTCTGTGAAGCCCCCAGGGGTTCAAAGTGCACATCAAACATCTAGAAAAATTATTTGAGGGCTCTAGTTTCCAAAATGGGGTCACTTGTAGGGGAGCTCCCTTGTTTAGGCACCTCAGGGGGTCTTCAAACCCGACATGGCGTCCGCTAATGAGTGCAGCTAATTTTGCACTCAAAAATTCAAATGGCGCTCCTTGCCTTCCGAGCCATGTCGTGTGTCCAAACATTTGATTTCCACCACATATGAGGTATCTGCATACTCAGGAGAAAATGTACAATACATTTTATGGTGCATTTTTTCCTGATACCCTTGTGAAAAAAAAGCTACCTAGTTGAAGCAACCGTTTTGTGGTAAAAAAATTTTTTTTTCTTTTCACGGCTCAACAATATAAAGTTCTGTGAAGCCCCCAGGTGTTCAAAGTGCTCACCAAACACCTAGAAAAATTATTTGAGGGCTCTAGTTTCCAAAATGGGGTCACTTGTGGGGGAGCTCCATTGTTTAGGCACCTCAGGGGGTCTTCAAACCCGACATGGCGTCCACTAATGAGTGCAGCTAATTTTGCGTTCAAAAATTCAAATGGCGCTCCTTCCCTTTCGACCTCTGCCGTGTGCCCAAACAATTGATTTTTACCACATATGGGGTATCAGCTTGATCAGTTGAATTGTCATTTAATTGGCCTCCCTCTTCAGCAAGGACTTCTAAGATGGATAATGCCTGTTGTTCCTCTTTTGAGTTGAGGTTCTCTCCTGTTTTGGATTGATAGAAAAAACGCTTAAGTATTAGTTTCCTTGCAAAGAGATGCACATCTTTAATAGTTGTAAATTTGTCAAGACTACTCGAGGGTGAGAAGGACAGACCCCTTTCCAAAACTCATGTTTGAACCTCAGTTAATTCATGTGATGACAAATGTATTACCTTAAAACGATCCTCTCTCAAGAAACCATCATGGTTATAATTCTTGGGTTAATTCTTCTGTTTACCTCCATTTCTGGTTGTCATGCCCCGTTTATCCCATGCGTCAGTTTCACTAGATGAGGATTCTCCTTCACTAATGGAGACAATAGATGAAGAGGATACACTTCTAGGCTGAATTTTATTTTTGCCTGTAACTGGGAGTTGCCATCTGAAGATTTTATTAGATTCAAAATCTGCCATGTCTCTATATTTTTTGCCCTTCAATTGACTAATTTCAGTTTCCCATTTTTCAATCTCTTTTTCCAATTCAAGAAAAAACTCTTTTAAGCTCTCTTCATTAATTTCCTGTGACATTATATTCTGTAGTTCATCCAGTTCCCCATCCAATGCTTTCAAAGATGTGGTATTTTTTTCCACTATAATTTGCATAAAGCTGTGAGAGCATGTCAAAGCGGCTTCCATCCATCTTTTGGTTAGGCTTTCATCCTCTAAGGGAAATGTTGGGTATATTTGGACTCTCAAACCTCTCAGAACTATTTTAGATATGAAATAATTCTCTAAGGATATCTTAATCCACCATATTTTCATTTTTTTATGAGTTAAGTTCTTATACTTTGTGAACTTTTCTTTATTAGATAACTGGGATTCATTTAAAAACATAGACAATACTTGCTTAAACAGATTTTTGGCTTTGTCACGCCAAGATAATTCTTTAGCTTTAAAGTCCATTGTGGTCAAAAAGGACCTAATTCTGTAACAAACCAGATAATTACTTGGGATGATCGAATACCCTATTATTCGCTTCGACGGATATCCGGCGAATACCTCGCCGCTATTCAAGTATTCGCGAATATTCGACCCCCAATGTAAGTCTATGGGAAACTCGAATAATTTTACGTTGAACCTGTCGGTGACCTGTGGTGACTGAGGAAAAGGCTGAAATGGATGGGAAAAGGCTGAAACAGTATGGGCACAGCCTGTAGAAGGTGCCTGACTGCATTTCTGGTGTCTTTGAATAATGTGCTCAGAGCAGCACACGGTGTTTACGTAGTCGCCAGTACAGCTCTCAAACCAAAGTAAAAGAGGGGAAATTGCTAAGAAACAGTTTCTAGTGCCTAATAACTGTAATAAAACGTCAAATCAAGCCCTGACCTCCAAAAAAAAAAACACTTTAGCATATGTTCACACGTTTCGTTTTTTACATTTTTCCTTCTTTTTCGATTAGAAAGGGCTGTAACTTATACATTATATTGGTGTCTGTCTCACACCTTTTTTGGGACACATTTGACAGCACTTTAAAAAGTCAGCTACAATGTGCCCGTTGGGATGTTGACCTTGCCCTCCTCCTACTCCTCCACCAGCACCACCGGCTCCAGTGGCCCTCTATTCAAATGTAGAAAGGGCCACTGGCTGTCCTCAAATATCAGACTTCTTCGGGCTCCCAAGTGGGCCCTGTAACATACATTGGAGAGGGACGGCAGTCATTTGTAGTTTTCTGCGTCCCCTATATAATTAGTGTGAAAGTTGGAATACGTACTCCATAACACTTTACAGTGCTATTGCCAATGTGGCCATTTGGGTGTTGGCCTTTCCCTCCCCCTCCTCCACCAACACCACCGCCTCCAACACCACAGGCCCTCTATTTAAATTCTATTCAAATGATTCAGAAATGTATGTTTTATGGACAAATGAACGCCACGCTGGGACATCGAAGCTGATGTCGTTGATGATGATTGCATCTGAATAAAAGCAGGTTGGGAGCAGGATGCATCATCGCCTGCTTCCTAGACCACAGTTTGTGAAGCATGCAGCACCGTGGAAGTGGTTTGCAGAGTTGGAGGAAATACGGGTTTAAATACCGCGCCAAAACCACAGATTCACCGAGAATTTGAAAGAATCCCTATTTATTTTCACAAGTCTACGCGTTTCAGGGATATTTCCGTCCCCTTCATCAGGACAATTACAGGGAATAAATACAACAAACAAGGGGCCGCAGGCTCCTATATATACGTTAAGCAGTGCCATGTCTACACTTTCTACGTCATCCTCCTCGTGACGCAAGGGCACGTGAGGTGGTCAATAAAGTTGCATGGGTTAACAGAAAAAAAGAGGAAAAAAGAGAAAAAGAAAAAAAGGGAAAAAAATGGAAGAAAAAATGGGAAAAAATGAAGAAAGAGAAAAAAAAGAGTGAAAAAAGAGAAAACAGGAGATGAAAAAAAGGGGAAAAAGGAAAAGGAAAAAGGTTTGGGGAGAGACAGGAACAAGAGAAGTGATAGAAAAAACGCATAAAGGATTGTGTTGATTTATGTCGGGGAAACGCAGTTTGGAGGGCTAAAGAATATAAATGAATAAACTTGAAACTTTACTGTTTTAACAAATACTTGAATCGGTTTGCAATTTGTGAAGGGTTGGAAAATATTTTCTGTTATAGAAGAAAAATTATTTTCTATAAATTTATATGTTTATGTTTAATTTTAATTTTATTTTATTGTGTATTTGATATTTATTATTTAATATTTTTATATGCAAAAGATTTTTACTACAGGGGAGAAATGAATAGGATAACAAGGTGTCGATATATTAAGATAGTGAAGAAACCAATATATTTATTATGTAAAAAAATTTTTAAAAAGCTGCAGGGACCCCGTAAATGCACGTCTATCGACATGTAAATATGGAGCGAAAGAAATACATGTATAATAAGTGTGACCAAAAAAGGGAATGATGAGAGGCAGTTAAGGAGAAAAAAATTATATAATATTTTTATTAGCAGAAAACAGAGGGGGTTTGAAAAAAACTATTATAGTGTTCTAAAAGTGGTCGGTTCCCATTAGATTGTTGTATAGAGAGAACGGCACTTGTAAAGAAGCAAGCATTTCTGCTACGAGAAATGAGAGGTAAGAGGTAGGTGTTTGCGCTAAAGGTTATTCTGGTTTAATACCATGAGAAAAAAGCAGTGTGCGCTTGCGCGGACGGGTAAAGAGGTTATGGCAGTACAAATGCCGTGGGAAAAAAGACTTAAGACGCTTGTGCTAGAGAGTGCTACGAGTCAAAAAGCTAAGAAGGGATATATCTACATGGACAAAGTGAAAAACAAATTGGCAAGGGAAAAACAAAAAGGAAATTGACCCTATTAGACTGAACAATGGTGGAAGAAAATATCGGGGGTTGCATATACGAAATTTATATACAGGACTAAGGAAATAAAGAGAACAGGGGGGGGGTGGAGAAAAGGTGGGACTTGTTCCGAGTTTGATAATGATGGAGGTGCTAGGTTAAAAGTGTAGTTATATACAAGGGTGGCTACTTAGGAGGATATCAGAATCCCTGGGAAGCAATATAGTCTGGACCCTAAAAAACATGGATAGGAGAAATTAAATAGGTCAATAGGAAAAAATATTAAAAAATAAAGTTTAATTGGTTACAATAATTTTTTTTTAAAAGAGAGAATAAAAGACATATGGAAACATAATATTCGCATATGGTATAGCAACATGATAATATGAATATTGGAAGTATATCATGATCAGATAGAGTATAAATAAAAATGACAATATAAAACATGGAATATGAAATCTAAAATCAAAACATAAAAAAATCTTAGGGACTCATGTTTATATGGATAAAAATTATATTAACACGATCGGTGTTAAAAATATATAAATATAAAAACCCAAAGAAGAAGGTGAACCCTCTAAGGCTAAAAATACTGAGACAATTAAAACCTTAAAAGGAACCAGGAGACTAATAAAAAAAAGATCAGTTACTAGGTTTAGGCCCATTGGCTTTAATGTATCCAATTTGTGTATCAAAAAAGTTTCCTTCTTAGGCTAGGTTCACATTTCCGTCAATTTGTATCAGTCACAATCCGCGGCTCTGGTAAACAACGGAATCCGTTTAGCGAATTCCGTTGTTCCCATAGACTTGTATGAGCGGCAGATTGTGACTGATGATGCTGCGTTGCATCTTCCGCCCGACTGATCAATCGTGGAACGACTGACAGCCGGGCGGCAGGAACGCAGCCTGTATCATTTTTTCAGCAGCACAATCCATAGGATTTCGCTGCGCATGCTCTCTCTGGCTCCCTGCACACGTAACCAGGATACACATCGGATTACTAAGCAATGCGCTTTGCTTAGTTACCCGATATTTACCCTGGCTACGTGTGCAGGGACCCCGACACTTTCCCGCTCGGCTCCGCCCCCTCCTGCACTCGGCATGTACACACACGCACACACACACACACACACACACACTCACCTGACGTCCTCAGCGCCATGGTCCCACTCGGCTCCACCCACCCCGCACTCCGCCGCCCGCACACATTCTCGGTGGCCGAACGATCAGCTGATCACCCGGCGGCCGGCTGCTGTGAGCGATCGGCTGCTCACCTGGTGGCCAGCTGCTATGAGCAATCGGCTGATCACCTGGCGGCCGGCTGCTGTGAGCGATCGGCTGATCACCCAGCGACCGGCTGCCGTGAGCGATCAGCTGATCGCTCTCATTAGCCGGCCGCCCGGAGATCATCTGTTCGCTCTCAAAAGCCGGCCGGCTATTGTGAACGATCAGCTGATCGCTCTCTCTTTTACAACGGAGTCCGACAATGAATTCTATTCTTGTCATCCGTTGTACAACGCATCAGTCACAAGCATCAAGCAACACATGTAACTGATGCAAAACAACGGAAATGTGAACCTAGCCTTACTTAAACTGTCCATTCTATTTGGGCAACCCGGTGGTATTTGTTCTATGGGGGTGATTTTGAAGGACAGATTTTTCCCATGAACCAGTGCGCAATGCCTGGAAAGACCATGTAACATATAGCCAATTTTAATGTTGTGCCTATGGGAATTGAGGTGATTGTGTAGAGCTTGGCAGGTTCTACCTATATATTGCTTACCGCAACTACAATCAATAAGGTAGATCACAAAATTTGATTGACAAGTCAAGTGACTTTTGATGGTAAAACCCTCTGTTCCTTTGGTAGAACAGAAGGTAGTCCTTTTGTGGCAAATGATATTGCAGCAGAGCCAATTTTTGATGCCGCATCTGTAAGACCCTAAGGGTGCTGTGTTTTTTTCTCTTTTGGAGGAGGCTGATTTAAGCCGGCTAGCGGCTATTAAATTCCTTATATTGGGAGCCCTCCTAATCAAAAATTAGCCATATTTGATGGTAAAATTTACCATCAAAAGTCACTTGACTTGTCAATCAAATTTTGTGATTTTGTAGCTGCGGTAAGCAATATATAGGTAGAACCTGCCAAGCTCTACACAATCGCCTCAATTCCCATAGGCACAACATTAAAATTGGCTATATATTACATGGTCTTTTCAGGCATTGTGCACTGGTTCATGGGAAAAATCTGTCCTTCAAAATCACCCCCATAGAACAAATACCACCGGGTTGCCCAAATAGAATGGACAGTCTAAGTAAGAAGGAAACTTTTTGGATACACAAATTGGATACATTAAAGCCAATGGGCCTAAACCTAGTAACCGATCTTTTTTATTAGTCTCCTGGTTCCTTTTAAGGTTTTAATCGTCTCAGTATTTTTAGCCTTAGAGGGTTCACCTTCTTCTATGGGTTTTATATTTACCATATATATTTTTAACACCAATAGTGTTAATATAATTTTTAACCATATAAACATGAGTCCCTAAGATTTTTTTATGTTTTGATTTTATATTTCATATTCCATGTTTTATATTGTCATTTTTATTTATACTCTATCTGATCATGATATACTTCCAATAATAATATTATCAAGTTGCTATACCATACGCGAAAATTATGTTTCCATGTCTTTTATTCTCTCTTTTAAATTTTTTTTTATTGTAACCAATTAAACTTTATTTTTTAATATTTCTTTCCAATTGACCTATTTAATTTCTCCTATCCCTTGTTTATTCGGGTCCAGACTATATTGCTTCCCAGGGATTCTGATATCGTCCTAAGTAGCCACCCTTGTATATAACTACATTTTTAACCTAGCACCTCCATCATTATCAAACTCGTAACAGCTCTTACCTTTTCTCCCCCCTCCCCCCACCGTTCTCTTTATTTCCTTAGTCCTGTATATAAATTTCGTATATGCAACCCCCGATATTTTCTTCCACCATTTTCAGTCTAATATGGTCAATTTCCTTTTTGTTTTTTCACTTGCCAATTTGTTTTTAACTTTGTCCATGTAGATATATCCCTTCTTAGCTGTTTGGCTCGTAGCACTCTCTAGCACAGGCGTCTTAAGTCTTTTTTCCCACGGTATTAAACCAGAATAACCTTTAGCGCAAACACCTACCTCTTACCTCTCATTTCTTGTAGCAGGAATGCTTGCTTCTTTACAAGCGCCGTTCTCTCTATACAACAATCTAAAGGGACCGACCACTTTTAGAAAACTATAATAGTTTTTTTCAAACCCCCTCTGTTTTCTGCTAATAAAAATATTATATAATTTTTTTTCTCCTTAACTGACTCTCATTCTTTTTTTTGGTCACACTTATTATACATGTATTTCTTTCGCTCCATATTTACATGTCGATAGACGTGTACGTACACGGTCCCTGCAGCTTTTTAAAAAAATTCTTTTTACGTAATAAATATATTGGTTTCTTTACTAACTTAATATATCGACACCTTCTCATCCTATTCATTTCTCCCCTGTAGTAAAAATCTTTTGCATATAAAAATATTAAATAATAAATATCAAATACACAATAAAATAAAAATAAAATTAACCATATAAATTCATAGAAAATACTTTATTTAATTAATTCCTCTTCTATAACAGTACATTTTTTCCAACCCTTGACAAATTGCAACCCGATTCAAGTATTTGTCAAAACATTAAAGTATCAAATTCTTTATTCATTTATATTCTTTATCCCTCCAATCTGCGTTTTCCCGACATAAATCAACACAATCCTTTATGCGTTTTTTCTATCACTTCTCTTGTTCCTGTCTCTCCACAAACCTTTTTCCTTTTCCCCCTTTTTTTTTCCTCTTTCTTCTTCCTTTTTTTCCCCTTTTTTCTTCCATTTTTTTCCCTTTTTTTCTTTTTCTCTTTTTTCCTCTTTTTTTCTGGTAACCCATGCAACTTTATTGACCACCTCACGTGCCCTTGTGTCATGAGGAGGATGACGTAGAAAGTGTAGACGTGGCATTGCTTAACGTATATATAGGAGCCTGCAGCCCCTTGTTTGTTGTATTTATTCCCTGTAATTGTCCTGATGAAGGGGACGGAAATATCCCTGAAACGCGCAGACTTGTGAAAATAAAAAGGGATTCTTTCAAATTCTCGGTGAATCTGTGGTTTTGGCACGGTATTGTAACCCGTATTTCCTCCGACTCTGCAAACCAGCTTAACACCAAGGGACTGCTGCCGACCACGTTACTACCATACTAGTCAAAGGGTTGGGACTTGCACAACCTGATAAAGTAATAATAATAATAATTTTATTCATTTATATAGCGCTATTAATTCCACAGCGCTTTACATACATTGGCAACACTGTCCCCATTGGGGCTCACAATCTAGAATCCCTATCTGTATGTCTTTGGAGTGTGGGAGGAAACCGGAGTACCCGGAGGAAACCCACGCAAACACAGGGAGAACATACAAACTCCTTGCAGATAGTGTCCTTGGTGGGATTTGAACCCAGGACCCCAGCGCTGCAAGACTGCAGTGCTAACCACTGAGCCACCGTGCCGCCCAGGTGAGTGTCTCTCCCGTATTCACGCCACCCTTTTATACCTGGTAAGACCCTATTTGCGCCTGTTGTTTCCACAGTTTGGTTCACTCAGCACCGTGGAAGTGGCAGTTGTTTCATTCTGGAACTCATGCTTTATTCCACTAGCCAACACCGAGGATTTAAAAAAATTCCATTTCCCCAGGGGAAATGGTTCAAAGACTATGTAGCACAGCATCAGAAGTTATTTCCAACAGCTCCCAACAGTTTCTTTTTTTTTTTTTTTAAAAAAATAATTGGTAGGATCTGCAACAGGGCTGTTTTGCCCGCCTGACCTGGGTTTCTGGCGTCATTTATAGGTCACAGTTCAGACACTGTGCATTTCACTCATTATATGATGGGCTCCCAGTGCAAGCCTTATTAGTGTGCATGTCTTATGCTAAGCAGCCGCCCCTCCCCCCTAGTGTGGAGGTTGAGTGGCTGTGACATCAGCATCTTGCACCTCGGCTGCAGCCATCTTTATGAGGAAGGCTCACCACATTCTGTGTGTGCACATATCATTTGTCTTGGCTCCTTTTTGGTGTTTTTTTGATATAGTTCTTTGTGGTTTTTCTAAGACCCTATTTGCGCCTGTTGTTTCCACAGTTTGGTTCACTCAGCACCGTGGAAGTGGCAGTTGTTTCATTCTGGAACTCATGCTTTATTCCACTAGCCAACACCGAGGATTTAAAAAAATTCCGTTTCCCCAGGGGAAATGGTTCAAAGACTATGTAGCACAGCATCAGAAGTTATTTCCAACAGCTCCCAACAGTTTCTTTTTTTTTTTTTTAAAAAAAAAAAATTGGTAGGATCTGCAACAGGGCATAACATGCCAAGGAGTTTAATACATTCAGTTCCCTTAGGGTGTAGTGGTTCAGACATCAGGTAGCTAAGCATCAAAAGGTACTCCCAAGAGCTCCCAACAGCTTATTTTTTTTAAAAATGGTAGGATATGCAACAGGGCATAACATGCCAAGGAGTTTAATACATTCAGTTCCCCCTAGGGTGTAGTGGTTCAGACATCATGTAGCTAAGCATCACAAGTTACTCCCAACAGCTCCCAAAAGCTTATTTTAAAAAATTGGAAGGATAAGCAACAGGGCATAACATGCCAAGCTGTTTAATACATTCAGTTCCCCTAGGGTGTAGTGGTTCAGACATCATGTAGCTAAGCATCACAAGGTACTCCCAAGAGCTCCCAACAGCTTATTTAAAAAAAAAAAATTGGTAGCATAAGCAACAGGGCATAACATGCCAAGGAGTTTATTACATTCAGTTTCTCCAGGGGATAATGGTTCAGACACCATGTACCTAAGCATCACAAGGTACTCCCAACAGCTCCCAACAGCTTATTTTAAAAAAATTGGTAGGATAAGCAACAGGGCATAACATGCCAAGAAGCTAAAAAAAAATTCTGGTTTTGCAGGGGTCCATGTGTAACACACCGTGGAGCACAGCATCAATAAAGAACACAAATAGAGACTGCCTGACCAATTGTTCTAGACAGTGTAGCCTCTACAGTTCTTGTGCTAGTGCATAATGTACAAAGGCTTGAAAAAATATTGCCCTGGGTGATTGGGCCAAACAATTACATGGCAGCAGCATAGCAAGTTACATTAGTCATGCGGTGTCATTAATGATAGTAGACAAAATAGTCTTCAATGAGAAACAATGGAACTTATTTGAAATTCAAAATCCAAATTTTGGGGCTACACTTATTATTGGGTATTGTTAACATGCGGCTTGAGATACTCAGAGGCAATCCATATATGGTTAATTTTGATCATGGTCAAACTGTCTGTACTTTCCGTGGATAGTAGTGTGCGACTATCTGTTATTATTGACCTCGCTGAGCTGAGAACACACTCAGACAACACACTCGCAGCAGGGCAAGCTATCACTTCCAAAGCGTATAATGCGAGGGCTGGCCAAGTGTTGAGCTTGGAAACCCGATAGTTAAAGAAAACAGTAGACTCGGAAAGCACGCTGATACGGTCACCTACATAGTCCCTCACCATCTTACTTAACTGTTCCCTCCTTGTCATCGTTCCCCGAACCGGTATCTGATTCGCAGTTGACAGTTTGTGGAAAATGGACCAGTTTTGGCACATTAGTCCCCCACCTGTGTTGCTCCTACTATGTGTAGCCCTCTCTTGTAATCCTGTTGCGTGAGATGACACGCTACCTCTGATGCCAGCATGATCTGAGGGTAATCATTTCATTAACTGCTCCACTACAGTCCTCTTGATTATCTCCGTAGTACAATCCTTATTTGCCTCCACAAGTAGCGAAGCAAATTTGTCTTTGTAGCGTGGGTCAAGGAAGGTACATAACCAGTATTTGTTGTCTGCCAAAATCTGGACTAGCCGACAGTCATATGAAAGGCAGTGTAACATGAACTGTGCCATGTGTCCCAGACTCCGAACTGGAAACCTTTGTGTGTCACTGCTTAGTATACATTCTGTCTCCCCAAATCTCCTCTCCTCCTCAGTCTGTCTCTCCTCCTCCTGCTCCTCCTCAGGCCTGCCATGCTGGACAGCCCTGAAGTTTGGGTTGTCAATCCCTTGGTTACCAACTTCAAAACATTCCTGTTCTTCATCATCATCCTCATCCTCATGATGCTGAGCAAAGGTGGCCTGAGCTTGTTGGCCGAGGTTGTGTGGATTACTAGCAACCATTGGGAAGTCTGGATCCACAGACAACTTGGGTGCATGAACACTTTGGTAAGTCAGACCATCCAGAGAGCATTTCAATAAACAAATCAGTGGAATGGTAATGCTGATAACAGCATCCTCACTGCTCACAATGTTGGTACAGTAATCAAAATTCTTCAAGACCTGACAAATGTCTGCAATCCACATCCACACGGCAGTACTTATGTCTGGCAGCTGCGTCTGCCGGGCATGTTCCAGCTGGAATTTGGATACTTCCCTCTTCTGCTCATGGATCCTGGCCAACATATGATAGGTTGAATTCCATCTTGTAGGGAGGTCACATATTAGTCGGTGACGAGGCAAGTGTAAGCGCTGCTGCAGCACTGCCAGGCCAGCAAAAGAGGGAGATGACTTGCAGAAATGTGCGCTAATACGTCGTACCTTGGTAAGTAGGTCTGGTATCCCAGGGTCTTTCTTCAGAAAGTGCTGAACTACTAAATTTACAATGTGGGCCATACAAGAAACGTGTACAAGCTTTCCAAGCTTTAAAGCCGCCACCGGATTACGACCATTATCGCACACTACCATCCCTGGACAGAGATCCAAAGGCTCAAGCCATTCATCGGTCTGCTCAGTTATCGCTTTCAAAAGCTCAGGTGCCGTGTGAGATTTGTCACCGCTACAGATGAGCTTCAGTAGAGCGTGTTGACGCTTAGCCGAGGAAGTGCTGCAGAGATCCCAGCTGGGGAATGATGTCAACGGTTGGACACCAGCGGATGTTGAGGAGGATGCACAGGAGCCAGATGAAGAGTAGGAGGAGGAGGGAGTTGTTGCTGTGTAGGAGGCTACTGAAACTGTGATTGAAGTGGGCCCCGCTATTCTGGGTGTGGGAATTATATGGGATGTTGCCGGCTCAGACTCTGTACCAGCCTCCACCAGGTTCACCCAGTGTGCCGTCAGTGAGATGTAGCGTCCCTGTCCACTTCCGCTTGTCCACGTGTCTGTGGTTAAGTGGACCTTCCCTGTTATGGTGAGAGCCCGTTTGATGTTTATGGACACGTGATTGTGGAGCGCGGGGATGGCACAAAGAGAAAAATAGTGGAGGCTAGGCACAGAGTACCGATGTTCTAACACCGCCAAAAGGTCGCGGAAAGCATCTGTTCCCACAAGCCGATACTGCAACATCTCAAGGGCAATCAATCGTGCAATGTGTGCAGTTATGGTTTCTGCCCTGGGGTGCGTAACGGGGTATTTTCGCTTCTTTTCAAAGGTCTGTGGTAAGGACAACTGAACGGAACGCTGGAACACCAAAGCTGATGTCGTTGATGATTGAGCTTGGCCCACATCAGGTTGGGAGAAGGAGGCATCAGCGCCACCTTCTTGCACATCAGTTTGGGAAGCAGGTAGCCCAGGGGAAGTGGCAGAGTTTTGAGTCTGGAAATCGTTTTTTTCACCTAGAGCTGTCAACCACCTAGTGGTGTGCTTGGCTAACATATGGTTTCTCATGCTGGAGGTGCCCAAGCTGGAAGTATTTTTGCCTCTTTTAAGCTTGGTCTGACAGATTTGACAAATGGCAACTGTTTCGTCTGAAGGACTCTTGGAAAAAAACTCCCACACAATCGCATCACAGACCCTTGGACTCTGAGATGGCTGAGGTGGTGCACGGACCCTTGGACTCTGCGATGGCTGAGGTGATGCACGGACCCTTGGACTCTGAGATGCCACAGGTGGTGGTGTCATGTGCACAGTTGATTGACTTTTGGCAGTGGTCGAAACCCTATGTCTCACAGCTTTATTGCGGACTATGGGCACATGCTCCTCTGCACTGCTGCTCTTGCAATCCATGCCACCCGTCCATGTTGGATCAGTCACCTCATCATCGACCAGGTCTTCTTCAAATTCCTGAAGGTCAACATCTTCGGTAATGGAGGTTTGAGGCTGACCTGAGGGCAACTGTGTCTCATCATCCTCCAACACTTCCACCTGAGTGCCCAGCATGTCACGGCCAACAACATGGCTTTCTTATGGCCTTGGGTGCTCAAAGATCTGTGCATCACTACACACCATGGCCTCACCTGCGCTGGTGGTGTTGCGCGGTGAGAGGCATGAAAGGTCAAAGGGTCCTGTAAACAGTTCCTCAGAGTAACCTGCTTTGGTGTCATATGTTTCTTTGGAATACTGATGTTGTGAGGAAGGATGACCAGGCTGAGGATTCGATGGGCAAGCCTCTGGGCTACTCAAGTCTGTCTATAATAATGATTGAAAAAAATGAGTTTTAAAAGGCCGTTCATATTGGAAAAACATGAAAAAATGCACCTTGAAAGTGATTATGCATATAATTTATTCAGAAAACTCATACAAGGGCACTGTCAAAAAATAATATACATGAATAAAATTCAACAGTGGTTGGATATAGAGAAAACAGAGAGATCCCTATCCTGGGACATCGACAACATCCATATAAAATGGTTATCCGTATACTCCAAAGTTAGTCCTCACACGTGGTTACAACATCAACACAGAATGGTCACACTTATCAAATGATCCAAATGGATCGGATCAAAGATCCATATCATATGAGGTAACATGGAGTCATTCCTTACCCATAATAAAGTGCAAGTGCTGCAGTTGATGTCCGGCGGGATAGGGGGAAGCCCCGACGCATTTCGCTTAGGTTGCTTCCTCAGGGGGCAGTGTATGGCCATGTACTGAGAACACCAATATATATATAGTGTCTAATAATTTAATAATTACCGCCGTATGGGCCCTGTCAGTGTCCGCGGCCCGTTCATCACTTACGGGTCTCCACGGCGGAAGTGACGTCCACAAAGGGGACTTCACCTCACGCCGGAAACGGAGCTCCTCAGTGCGCGCGAGACCATCAGACAGCACTGGGCATGCAAAAGCCGCGCGGCCATCTTGGATTCTGGCAGATGTGTGCGCAAGTCAAATAGTATCTTTGCCATCAAAAAAACAGAGATGGGAAATCGATAAGAACTTAAGGGGGCTTTACACGGTAGCGATATCGCTAGCAATTTCTAGCGATAGCGACCGTGTAAGTACCCGCTCCGTCGTGCATGCGATTGTTTGTGATCGCTGCCGTAGCGAACATTATCGCTACGCAGCGTCACACATACTTACCTGGTCAGCGGTGTCGCTGTGACTGCCGAACAATCCCTCCTTCAAGGGGGAGGGACGTTCGCCATCACAGCAACGTCACCGCAACGTCACTAAGCGGCCGGCCAATCAAAGCAGAGGGGCAGAGATGAGCAGGACGTAACATCCCGCCCACCTCCTTCCTTCCGCATTGGGGCCGGCGGCAGGTAAGGAGACGTTCCTCGCTAATGCGGTGTCACACATAGCGATGTGTGCTGCCACATGAGCAATGAACCACAACGCTAAACAACCCTTACCGATTTTTGACTTTGGGACGACCTCTCCATGGTGAATGATTTTCACCATTTTTGAGGTCGCCTAAGGTCGCTGGTAAGTATTACACGCTGCGATATCGTTAATGACGCCGGATGTGCGTCACTAACAACTTGACCCCGGCGACCAAACATTAACGATATCGTAGCGTGTAAAGCCCCCTTTACATCTAACCAATGAAGGTAATACTAAAGGTACATTCCGATGGTATGTTAGGGGCTACATAAACGAGCTATTAGATCTCAATCAAGGATCCAATACTATGGTCGCACCCACCATAATGCTGATTGGTCTCGCGCACTGAGGAGCTCCGTTTCCGGCGTGAGGTGAAGTCCCCTTTGTTGACATCACTTCCACCGGGGAGACCCGGAAGTGATGAACGGGCCGCGGACACTGACACAGCGCATGTGGCGGTAATTATTAAATTATTAGACACTATATATATATATTGGTGATCTCAGTACATGGCCATGCACTGCCCCCCGAGGAAGCAACCTAATCAAAACACGTCGGGGCTTCCCCCATCCCACCGGACATCCACTCCAGCACTTGCACTTTATTATGGGTAAGGAATGACTCCATGTTACCTCATATGATATGGATCTTTGATCCAGTCTGTTTGGATCATTTGATAAGTGTGACCATTCTGTGTTTATGTTGTAACCATGCGTGAGGACTAAAGGGGGCTTTACACGATAGCGATATC
This sequence comes from Anomaloglossus baeobatrachus, assembly GCF_048569485.1. Classification (NCBI taxonomy): domain Eukaryota; kingdom Metazoa; phylum Chordata; class Amphibia; order Anura; family Aromobatidae; genus Anomaloglossus; species Anomaloglossus baeobatrachus. The sequence goes on along the minus strand of NC_134361.1, from coordinate 156,428,658 downwards.
AGTAACGATATCGCTATCGTGCGTAGCCGCCCCCTCGTTTGTGCAACACAGCCATATCGTTGTCCGTCACGCACAAAATCGCGCTCCCCCGTCACACGGCTTACCTGCCCTGCGACGTCGCTCTGGCCGGCGATCCGCCTCCTTTCTAAGGGGGCTGGTCGAGCGGCGTCACAGTGACGTAAACATCCCGCCCACCTCCTTCCTTCCGCATTGGCGATGGAGGCAGGTAAGGAGATGTTCCTTGCTCCTGCAGTGTCACACATAGCAATGTGTGCTGCCGTAGGAACGAGGAACAACATCGCTAATGAGAGGTGACCGATTTTTGGTTTTAGAACGACCTCTCCACGGCAAACGATTTGTGCCACTTTTGCGATCGTTTTAGGTCACACAAAAGTGTCACACACTGCGATATCATTAATGACGCCGAATGTGCGTCACTAACGACGTGACCCCGACGATAAAACATTAACGATATTGTAGCGTGTAAAGCCCCCTTTACTTTGGAGTATAAGGATTACCCTTTTATATGGATGTTGTAGATGTCACAGGATAGGGATCTCTGTGTTTTCTCTATATCCAACAACTGTTGAATTTTATTCATGTACCGTATTTTTCGTTTTATAAGACGCACCGGATTATAAGACTCACCCCCAAATTTAGAGATAAAAAAAGGTAAAAAAAAAGGGGGGTCCGTCTTATACTCCTGTGTTCTCTTACCAGAGGGGGGCAGCAGTGGTGGTGAAGCGGGGTCACAGGAGGCAGAGGTTGTGCTGGCAGTGGCGGTCAGTGGTGGCAGCAGTGGGTCAGTAGGGACAGCTGCGGTGGCGGCTCAGTTGTAGCACTGGCGGTGACAGCTCAGTGGTGGCAGCGGTGGTGACAGCTCAGTGGTGGCAGCGGCAATGACAGCTCAGTAATGGCAGCGGCGGTGACGGCTCAGTGGTGGCAGCGGCGGTGACAGCTCAGTGGTGGCAGCGGCGGTGACAGCTCAGTGGTGGAGCTGGCCGGTGCGGTGTGTTCCAGTGTGTCCGCGGTCCCAATTCAAGTAAAGTGCGCCCGGAACGGCGCATGCACAGACGGAGCTCTCATCCAAGGGCTCCATCTGTGCACGCGCTGACTCCCGGAGCGGCGTGTGCGCAGATGGAGCTCTTGGATGAGAGCTCCATCTGCGCACGCACTGACACCCGGCGCCATCATTTGAAACCGGACCGCGGACACACTGGGACACCCGCCGCCCAGCCACCGCAGGCCGCCCAGCAGCACAGAGAAGCAGCTGGCCGCCGGGACAGAGAGGCAGCCGACACGCACGCACGCACTCAGCCACAGGCACCCAGAAGCCCGCATGCACCCGGACGCTCGCAGGCACCCGGTTGCCCGCACAGACAGCTCCACCGGTAGGCTATATTCGGATTTTAAGACGCACTCCTAACTTTCCTCCCAAATTTTTGGGAGGAAAAGTGCGTCTTATAATCCGAAAAATACGGTATATTATTTTTTGACAGTGCCCTTGTATGAGTTTTCTGAATAAATTATTTGCATAATCACTTTCAAGGTGCATTTTTTCATGTTTTACCAATATGAACGGCCTTTTAAAACTCATTTTTTTCATTCATTATTATATCCTTATATTGAGTGGCCGACAATGTGTTGTCATTTCTGAATATCCATCTGTTACTTTTTGTCTTTTTCCACTAATCAAATCTGTCTACGTGGACCCTTGGGATTTGCTACTCGGCAAGTAACTGGAGGCAGTTTCTGCTATCCAACTCGTTACCTGTTCGCACTGTTCAGGGCGCAAGTTTGCTTTCCCACATGGAGAAGAAAATTGGGATAGGAAGGCAGAGGTCGATAAAGCAGGAATCTTTTTCTTTGGCTCGATCACACTGCTTGGGCGACCACCATTGTTCACTACCACCTCGTCCATGGCCCTTGCCCCCTCTTTTTGCCATTTTTTTGGTTTGATTATTCAAGGTGAATACTGTAACGTGACCTTTTCTACAGGCAGTGGAACAACACTTATGCCGGATTGCTAAACTTGTGTTAATAGTTTCTCACGATAGCTGTTTCTGTAAGTCTAAAAACCAATAGGTACCTTTATTGGACAAACCAACACTTGGAGGAGTCGACAAAGATGTTGTGAATGTCTTTCAGCCTCAAAAGAAAATAGGGTTTGAGAACACTTTTCTTTTAGTATTGGTTTTTGGCACTCAGAGAAGAGGAAGGCACTGTGTAGGTGCTGTAAGATATTGTGACACCCTGGCAAAACCAGGTAGTCACAGAGGTTGTACAAATCTCTCAGGTACAATACTCCATCCTCCTTGGCAGCCCAACACAAAACCCACACCCAGGTGCACAACACCAGCCAGTAAAGCCTAGTCACCCCCCCATGACAATAACGACACACCACACCAGTGGGCGGGACCAGGCGGAGGGAGCGCCCACCTAGGGGTCCTGAGGTGTCAGGGGCGGAAACACGACAGTTGTTAAGTGCTGACAGTTGACAGTGGAGGAGTGTGAAGTGCAGCGGTGTCAGGGGTTGGGGCCCCTGGACTACTGGACTAGGTGGCAGACGGCAAGCAGGACCACAGGCGACGAAGACCCGGTCGTGGGAGACCTAAAGTGAACAGGGGCAGGGTTGTAGCCCGCCGGTGCTGACAGCGGGAATACGGTCCGGAGGCCGTGCACAGTCGAGGTACCTGGACCCTAGGGCGAGGAAGGTTGCAAGCCCCTTGTCAATTGACCAGCAGGGGACGAGGTTTCAGGCCTTGTTCTACAGAAGCCCAGAGAGCGAAACGGAAGCCCAACGCAGGGGATAGGGTGTCCGTCAGAACCCACAGAGATCCCAAGGGTCAGATTTCGCGGGTCACCGCTCCCAACATACACCAGGATACACCATATCACCAGCCACAGCGCTGCTGCACTGGCTAAACCCAGGACCTTTATCCTCAAGGTATTCTCTACCAAACGCTATTAACCTACTCAAATTGCCATATCCCAAGCACCCATCTTGAAGCGACTCTTGAGTAAGACCCAGGCGGGGTCAAAACGGGGTCAAAACGTCGGAACGACTTCACAGTCGCCTCAATAAATTTGGAAAACTTTTTGCATCACAATCTATGAGTGCAGTGAATTTATTTATTATCTTGGATTGGACCCAACATACACAGTACCGGGAGTGGACTTCCCCGTTCCAAACGGAGTTGTCCAAGTGAAGACTCAAAACACTGAGTGCAGGAGGAAGGGACCCCTGTTTGCTACACCCGGGTGTAGGACCCGAATACACCAGCCGGAGGTGACCGGTCACTGGCAATTTGGTTTACCATTGGACTTTGTGTGCAATTGTTTTGAACTGTGAGTACACCATCTATCCCCGGTCCAACCCTGCATGACCATCTCTGCAACCACAGCTCCCGTTCACCTGGGCCCCGGGACTACACCTCCCCTACCCGTGGAGGGGATTCCATCCGGCTGCCCGCTCCATCAGCCCTGGGCGTCCCATCACCAGGCAGCGGCGGTGCTACCAACCCTCAACGCAACCCATGGGTGGCGTCACCGACAAATAAATCCCCTGTACATACTCCCTTCCTATGGTTGTGAGGATGGACGGCCATACGAGCCCGGGTCCGGCTACCATACGAGCCCGGGTCCGGCTACCATTCGAGCCGCAGTAACGAACCCGGATCCGAGCAACCCCTGCTGCGGCCCGGCCCCCGTCTGCAACAATATGAAGCCCCCAAAACTATACAAGGTTGTTGCTGGGAAGGTACTGGCCTTGAAGCAGAAGTTGTGACCCTGACAACAAGTATTAATAAAAATTTGGTAACACTAAGACTGTGTGTTAGTTGCAGCAAGCCACTATGTAGGTGATGTAAGATATGAAGCCCCCAAAATATGCTAGCTTGTTGCTAGGAAGGTACTGGCCTTGAAGCAGAAGTTGTGACCCTGACAACAAGTAATAATAAAAATTGGATAACACTGAGACTGTGTTAGTTGCAGCAAGCCACTAGGTAGGTTCTGTAAGATATGAAGCCCCCAAAACTATACAAGGTTGTTGTTAGGAAGGTACTGGCCTTGAGGCACAATTACTGACCCTGACAGCAAGTATTAATTAAAATTGGGTAACACTGAGACTGTGTGTTAGTTGCAGCAAGCCACTAGGTAGGTTCATTTCTGATGAACCCCTTGTTTTTATCTGACAAGGGGGAAAACACGCCAAGGTGAAGCTTATACTTGATCTATAAAGCTACCAATCAACCACAGTATGTCTGGTTTGAATACTGCAAATAGAAGTTGGATATATTAAATTCTCAAAACCGACTAAGTCCACGAAGATTGATGAAATATCTCCTCTAAATATGGAATTTTCAGTGGATATGTGATATATGATTCATCTATCAAGAATCTGGTTATTGTATATCCGTACCAAGGAATATCTCTGGCATTGGACTTTTGTTATTTTCTGTGCTTTTTTGCTTGCTAAAATATCTAAATTAATAGTTCAGATGATTTATACCGACACTAGAAGGTGGCCCGATTCTAACGCGTCGGGTATTCTAGAATTTAATGTGTAGTTAATGTATGATTTGTGTTATATATGTGGCGCCCCTGACCTGGTCAGGCACCACTGAGTACTGCACCCATGCTGGGGACAGTACAATACAGGTAATCCAGATGGCTGACAGGGGTGTGGAACACAGGCGCATAGTGATCAGGTCTCACACATGTACCCATGAGAGGACCCCTGGGGATCCCAGGAGGGGGCAAGCCTTCACCTTCACTGGAATAGTGGAGGGGGTAGAGCCTCCATCTCCTCTCAAGGGGTGTGGTGGAGAGTCTGGTTGCTAGGTGGCGTAGGCAAGAACAGGAGAGGAGGAGCAGTGAGTCAGTTAGAGCAGAACTCCATAGGGCTCAGTGAGGAGCAGACCTGTGGGGCTGATGCTGTCTAACAGCGCCCGCGCAGTGACTACAGACGGGGGAGAACGGTCAACTAGGAGTGCTGCCTGAAAGCCAGCTTCAGCTAGAGAGTGCACGGAGTGGGAAGTAAGGAGACTGCTAGAGAGCACCAGGCCCAACCGGGCGGCAGATCCCGAAGCGAGGATAGATTCACCTTTCCCTGCTAAACCTGCCGGTGTGGGGCTCTTAAAGCCCACACCACAACACTACAAAAGCCGCAGCCACGTAACCACAGTGAGGGCCCATAGGTCACAGGAGGCAAGCAGCTGGAGTGGCCTGGTCCGGGGAACAAGCACACGGCAAAACAAGAAGGGGAGAGAGGCTTGGAGCATCTTCCCTGGGTGACCCCCATAGGGACTCAAAGTCGGGGTTACCCCAAACCACCAAGGGCTAAGGAAGGCGAGTTTGCAGTCACCCTCATAAAGTCAGCCTGAAGGATACCTGGTTCCCACCTGGTTCATCTCAGCTACGCCCGGGTTACTCACCCTGCCACCTGAAGTGAGTAAAAACCCTGAAAGACATTCCTGCCTGTGTGGTTATTCTGCGACTTGTGGTACTACAAACCTACACAGGGCCCTGGGGCTTGCCTCACTCTCAGGAGGCTCCTACATCTAACTGCACACACCATCAGCCCCAGGCGACCCTCAACCTGCAGTGGCGGTCCCTACTGGCCGCAATACTGAGAGTGGCGTCACGATCAAAAACAGAAGATTCCCTACCTGTGATCAGCACCAGCTACGTGGAGTCCCTGAAGGTATGCACCGATACAACACCCGTGGGGCTTCACATCTGGCGTCACGAACAGGATAAGGACTAGACCTGTTCAGACAGGTGACCATGTGCCTGGGCGGTCCGCTTGAAAAATTGGAAGCGCCGCCATATTGCCACCATGAAAAGCGCGCTGAAAAACAACAGCAGCCCGCGCTGGAAGAAGTTACCGCCCACGAAGAGGTGTGGCTACCCAGAGATCCCCTGCAGAGTTCTGACCTTGCCAGCTATGAGAGTGGAAGCGTCGAGAGACGGCGGAACAGAAAGGGAGCCACAAGCCTGCTGCTGGGAGAGGAGCTGCTGAAAGAGGCAGAGCAGAAACTGGACAGCTTGTTACAGGAGGCAGCGAAGAGTCCACTGCTGGGAGATCGTGCAGAAGACGGCGCAGAAGAAATGGCGTCTGACCGCAGGAACCCAGAACCAGGCTCCGCTGCCTGGTGGTATCGGGAGCTGGCCCAGTTCTGTGACCGACTGGAGACCCGGGTCGTGGAGCAGATCAGGGAAGAACGCACGGAGCTCCTGGAGATGGCTGCGGCGGTACGGACCTACGAGGAGGGAGCCGCGCGATGCCTGCCAGACCGAGCGGCGACGACGCAGACCCCGATGCTGCTACCGGTGGGTGAGTCCAGAGATGCCCCGGCCAGCGCAAGAGCCCCGACCCCTGCTGCCACGCCCGCGGTCCCAGAAGAGGCGCCCGGCGCGGCGATGCTGGACCAGGCCGCAGCCACGCTAGAAGCGGCCCGCCAAATCCAGGCTGCTGCAGCCATGCCCCGCCTGTCCCGCAGGGCTCCGACCACCACGGCAGTGCTCATCCGTGCTGCAGGTGTGACGCTGACCCAGGCTGCCACCCTGCTGAACCCGGTCCGCCAAGACCCCAACGCAGCAGCGACGCTCGTCCGCGCCGCAAGTGATATGCTGAACCAGGCCGCAGCCCCGCCGGGTGCGGCCCGCCAAGCTACAGTCACTGCAGCGACGCCCGGCTCAGCCTGCACGGACCCCATCGAGGCTGCGACGCTAATTGAGACCGCGGCTGCAATGCCCAGTCCGGCCCGCCAAGAACCGGCCGCAGTGGTGATGCCCACTGCAACGCAAGCTGCAACCGTGATGCAAGACCAGGCCGCCGCCATACAGGGCGCGGCCCGCGAAGACCAGGCCGCCGCCATACAGGGCGCGGCCCGCCAAGACCAGGCCGCCGCCATACAGGGCGCGGCCCGCCAAGACCAGGCCGCCGCCATACAGGGCGCGGCCCGCCAAGAAAAGACTACCTCAGCATTTACCCCGGCCTGTAAGGCCAGAGGAGACACCGCTCCCCGGTCCACAGAGGTTCCTGATAGGCAGCCCACGGTGGGTGAAGACCCTGCATATTGGCAGATGAGGGCTGACCTGGAGGCCAAATTTCCACAATGGTTGGTGAGCCAGTACATACCCCCTCCGCATACCCCAAAGAGTCTCCTGCTAACTCCTGCAGCAGCTACACCAAGGAGTCCCTCACCTGGGCCGGCTGAAGAGCATCCATCCCCGGCACTGCCACAGCTGGAGTGCCAGGAAGAACTAAGGGGGAGAGGAGGCCAGGAAGCAGAAGGGTTGACTCCGACTCCAGTGCCACCCGCAGCAGATGTGTACTCAGAGCCGGAAATGCTGCCATACTCCCGCTGGGATGAGGAAGACCTGACACCGTCTGTTGACGAAGATCAGCCCCAAGACCTCACCTGGGAGTTTGTGAGCTGCCCTCTACAGAACCCAGCCCGCAAGACACGGCGATACAGAACACAGTGTGCTCCAGCCCCACAGTCTCCAGAGCAGAAGGAAGTCACCGCCAGAGACCTACAGGAGAAACGGTCCCTGAGAAGGGCCAAAAGCCAGGCTAGAGGACCCCTGTGTTATGGCGTAGTGGAAGACTTTAATCTGAGAAGCGGCTATGGATTTATCGTAGCACCTGGCATCAAAAAGGGAATATTTGTTAACAGGAGAGATGTCAGCGCACACCTGCCTAGAGGACACCCTGGCAGAAATCTGAAAATGGGAGATTCGGTACAGTTTACCATGCACCAAGGTGAAAGGGGATTGTACGCACTTGATGTAGCCTTACGTACCAGCAAACCCTACAGCCATCCCATGTCACCAGAAAGACCAGAAAGACAAGAAAGACAAGAAAGACAAGAAAGACAAGAAAGACAAGAAAGACAAGACAGAGATAAAGAAACAGATACAGAAAAGGAATCAGATGCAGACCAAGAAAGGAAAGACACAGAACCTATAGATGAGGCAACCACAGATGAAGACAGAGACAAAGAGCAGGAAAGTCACAGGTGCCAGTGCCCAACGTGCCCTCGCCCTAGTGAAAAAGAGGAGTAAAGTAAAGGAAAGTAAGAAGTTACTGTTTTGACCAGTTTTGACAAGTTTTGTTTGCAACGTTTAAGAAATGCGCCCACAAAAACTATTGTGAGAAATAAACTCTAAGGCTATGAACTTGCTATAGCCACAAACTCTCGCAGTGTAAATAGTTACACCAGTGGCACCACCACCAGGGCCAGCCTGTTTAGGGGCTTGGCTCGTCTGCAACCAGGGGGGCCCGTCCGTAGAAAAGGGCCTTGGCTCACCTGCGACCAGAGAGCACGCCTGTTTATGGGGCCTTGGCTCACCCCCACAAAGAGGGTACCTGGTCAGCACCAACTGTGGAGGCCGCCTCTGCATCCTGCCAGAAGAGGCTGACGGCGCGGATCCACCAGGCCAGGTATACCCTGAAACCACCAGCCCATGAAAGCCGCCTCTACATCCTGCCAGAAGTGGCTGAAGTCGCGGCCAACGGGAGAGGAAGATTGGAGGAAAGGTCTGGGGAAGTAGATGGCCCAGACCTGGTTACCAACAGGACCGGTGACCTGCCTCCTGAGAGGGTTTTGGGTGGGTTAACGGACTTGTGGGTGGAGGGTGGTGATGTCTGATACCTGGTGCTTTTAAATGTTTTACATGTTTTAATGTTTTATGCATTTTAAAATGTTGTCTTGCAGCCCGAGGACGTGCTGGTGATAACTAAGGGGGAATGTGGCGCCCCTGACCTGGTCAGGCACCACTGAGTACTGCACCCATGCTGGGGACAGTACAATACAGGTAATCCAGATGGCTGACAGGGGTGTGGAACACAGGCGCATAGTGATCAGGTCTCACACATGTACCCATGAGAGGACCCCTGGGGATCCCAGGAGGGGGCAAGCCTTCACCTTCACTGGAATAGTGGAGGGGGTAGAGCCTCCATCTCCTCTCAAGGGGTGTGGTGGAGAGTCTGGTTGCTAGGTGGCGTAGGCAAGAACAGGAGAGGAGGAGCAGTGAGTCAGTTAGAGCAGAACTCCATAGGGCTCAGTGAGGAGCAGACCTGTGGGGCTGATGCTGTCTAACAGCGCCCGCGCAGTGACTACAGACGGGGGAGAACGGTCAACTAGGAGTGCTGCCTGAAAGCCAGCTTCAGCTAGAGAGTGCACGGAGTGGGAAGTAAGGAGACTGCTAGAGAGCACCAGGCCCAACCGAGCGGCAGATCCCGAAGCGAGGATAGATTCACCTTTCCCTGCTAAACCTGCCGGTGTGGGGCTCTTAAAGCCCACACCACAACACTACAAAAGCCGCAGCCACGTAACCACAGTGAGGGCCCATAGGTCACAGGAGGCAAGCAGCTGGAGTGGCCTGGTCCGGGGAACAAGCACACGGCAAAACAAGAAGGGGAGAGAGGCTTGGAGCATCTTCCCTGGGTGACCCCCATAGGGACTCAAAGTCGGGGTTACCCCAAACCACCAAGGGCTAAGGAAGGCGAGTTTGCAGTCACCCTCATAAAGTCAGCCTGAAGGATACCTGGTTCCCACCTGGTTCATCTCAGCTACGCCCGGGTTACTCACCCTGCCACCTGAAGTGAGTAAAAACCCTGAAAGACATTCCTGCCTGTGTGGTTATTCTGCGACTTGTGGTACTACAAACCTACACAGGGCCCTGGGGCTTGCCTCACTCTCAGGAGGCTCCTACATCTAACTGCACACACCATCAGCCCCAGGCGACCCTCAACCTGCAGTGGCGGTCCCTACTGGCCGCAATACTGAGAGTGGCGTCACGATCAAAAACAGAAGATTCCCTACCTGTGATCAGCACCAGCTACGTGGAGTCCCTGAAGGTATGCACCGATACAACACCCGTGGGGCTTCACATATATATATAGATGTTGTTGTGTGTAGTTGCCAAGTGTTTGTGTAGGACGCTGTAAATGTTCTGGGTGTTGTCTGGGTGTGGGGGGGGGGCGGTGAGAGCAGTGTTGCTTGTGTGTTGCGTTGTGTGTGTTGCGTTGCTTGTGGAGCGCTGTGTTTGCAGTGTTGTGTGTGTATGGTGCTGTGTGTGTTGCGCAGTTTGTGTGGGTGTGTGTGTGTTTTGGGGGGAGGTATGTTTTGTGCAGTCTGTGTGTTGGAGTAGTCCGTGGGAGAGAGAAGTATAATAGGAGTAGTCCTGGGGGGAGAGGAGTATAATAGGAGGAGTAGTCCTGGGGGAGAGCAGGATAATAGGGGGAGTAGTCCTGGGGGGAGAGGAGGATAATAGGAGTAGTCCTGGGGAGAGAGGAGTATAATAGGAGGAGTAGTCCTGGGGAGAGAGGAGGATAATAGGAGGAGTAGTCCTGGGGGGAGATGAGTATAATAGGAGGAGTAGTCCTGGGGGGAGAGGAGGATAATAGGAGGAGTAGTTCAGGGGAGAGAGGATAATAGGAGGAGTAGTCCTGGGGGGACAGGAGGATAATAGGAGGAGTAGTCCTGGGGGGAGAGGAGTATAATAGGAGTAGTAGTCCTGGAGGTGAGGAGTATAATAGGAGGAGTAGTCCTGGAGATGAGGAGTATAGTAGGAGGAGTAGTCCTAGAGGTGAGGAGTATAATATGAGGAGTAGTCCTGGGGAGAGAGAAGGATAATAGGAGGAGTAGTCCTGGTGAGAGAGGAGGATAATAGGAGGAGTAGTACTGGGGGGAGAGTAGGATAATAGGGGGAGTAGTCCTGGGGGGAGAGGAGGATAATAGGAGGAGTAGTCCTGGGGGGAGAGGAGTATAATAGGAGTAGTCCTGGAGGTGAGGAGTATAATAGGAGGAGTAGTCCTGGGGGGAGAGGAGTATAATAGTAGGAATAGTCCTGGGGGGAGAGGAGTATAATAGGAGGAGTAGTCCTGGGGAACGAGGAGAATAATAGGAGTAGTCCTGGGGGGATAGGAGTCTAATAGTAGGAGTTGTCCTGGGGGAGAGGAGTATAATAGGAGGAGTAGTCCTGGGCAGAGAGGAGGATAATAGGAGGAGGAGTCCTGGGGGGAGAGTAGGATAATAGGGGGAGTAGTCTTGGGGGGAGAGGAGGATAATAGGAGGAGTAGTCCTGGGGGGAGAGGAGTATAATAGGAGTAGTCCTGGAGGTGAGGAGTATAATAGGAGGAGTAGTCCTGGGGGGATAGGAGTCTAATAGTAGGAGTAGTCCTGGGGGAGAGGAGTATAATAGGAGGAGTAGTCCTGGGGAGAGAGGAGGATAATAGGAGGAGTAGTCCTGGGGGGAGAGTAGGATAATAGGGGGAGTAGTTCTGGGGGGAGAGGAGGATAATAGGAGGAGTAGTCCTGGGGGGAGAGGAGTATAATAGGAGTAGTCCTGGAGGTGAGGAGTATAATAGGAGGAGTAGTCCTGGGGGGAGAGGAGTATAATAGTAGGAATAGTCCTGGGGAGAGAGGAGTATAATAGTAGGAATAGTCCTGGGGGGAGAGGAGTATAATAGGAGGAATAGTCCTGGGGGGAGAGGAGTATAATAGGAGTAGTCCTGGGGGGATAGGAGTCTAATAGTGGTAGTCCTGGGGGAGAGGAGTATAATAGGAGGAGTAGTCCTGGGGGGAGAGGAGGATAATAGGAGGGGTAGTCCTTCGGGGAGACGAGGATAATAGGAGTAGTCCTGGGGGGAGAGGAGTATAATAGGAGTAGTCCTGGGGGTGAGGTGTCTATTAGGTGGAGTAGTCCTGGGGGGAGGTGTATAGGTGCTCAATGTGTGTGGGGGGCGTAGCCGAGTGGGTAGAATGTGTGGGGGGCGTGGCCGAGCGAGCAGAGTGGGTGCCTATTAGGTGGAGTAGTCCTGGGGGGAGGTGTATAGGTGCCCAATGTGTGTGGGGGCATGGCCAAGCGGGCAGAGTGTGTGGGGAGCGTGGCCGAGCGGGCAGAGTGTGTGGGGGGCATGGCCGAGCAGGCAGAGTGTGGGGGGGCGTGCCGAGCGGGCAAAGTGTGGGGGGGGCGTGTCCGAGCGGGCAGAGTGTGTGGGGGGCGTGTCTGAGCGGGCAGAGTGTGTGGGGGCGTGTCCGAGCGGACAGAGTGTGTGGGGGGCGTGTCCGAGCGGGCAACTATGCAAAGCGGTTTCCATAGTTACCCGATGTGTATCATGGTTACCAGTGTACGCCGGCTCCGGGACACGTGTGTCGGGAGCCGGGGTAAGCTAGTAAGCATGGTACACATCAGGTAACTATTCAAAGCGACAGTGCTGGTTCACTTTTTGTTTGTTGTCTCCTGCTGTGCAGCACGCATCGGCGTGTTTGACAGCGGGAGACCAACGATCTGAATGGGCAGGGAGCCGGCATACGCTGGTAACCATGGTGCACAATCGGGTAATTAAGCAAAGTGGTTTCCATGGTTACCCGATGTGTACCATGGTTACCGGCGTAGGCCGGTAACCCCAGCAACGCGAGGGTATGTCTCGGCTGGGTTGCCGGTGTGGGCTCCCGGGGGTGCAGCACTCACCTGGGAGTCGGGGCTCCTTGTGGGTTCGGGGAATGCGTGCGAGGGGCAGGGCCAGGCCGAGCATCCAATGCGTGAGGGGGCGGGGCCTAGCCAAGCGGCCAATCCGTGCGGGGGGGCGAGGCCAGGCCGAGCCCATCAGCCAATGTGACGGTTGTCACTGTAATTACGTAATTTTCGTTACAGACAGACAGACAGAATAAGGCAATTATATATATAGATAATGTCTCGGTTCTGTTGGGAATGACCGGGTAGGCATTCCACTATGCACATATATTGGGAGGGCGATCCTTGGCACCTTTTGACTAATCTCCACTATTATCTTAAGCACCAATGTGATTGATGATTTGTGGATATTGAGGAATATCAATATGGTTTGTTAAGGGTGACCTTTTTTGTCATAATTTTTTTTTTATCTAAGTTGTTGGTAACTGGGTTGGTTGCTGGAGCCAAATATGGAGACAGCGGGCCTATCCGTCTCCATGATTGGCTTTGTAACAAAAACAACAAACAAAAGTATGGTTGGGCAAATGAGACTTTGGTTATCAGCTACAATTGCCTAAAATAACAGAAATCTTTTGCTCTATACTCTCTTTCTCCCTTCCTTCTATCTGTTCTATTCTGATTAATGAACTCCATATCACTTGATGGGGGATTATGAAATTTAGGCAACATTTGGGGTTGGTGGAGGAAATGCTATTATGCTAATATGTGTTTGCATATTTTGACATTTATATGATAATCCAGTTGTGATACTAATTGTCGTTGTCTGTGTATGGGTGAAATTTTAGCTTCATTAAATAAAAGTTATTTTTTATAAAAAGTTGGGGTATTTTTTCAGAAACTATATTTGGACCCCTTCCTAATATCTATAAGAATAGAGAATAAGACTGTGTGTTAGTTGCAGCAAGCCACTATGTAGGTGCTATAAGATATGAAGCCCCCCAAAATATGCTAACTTGTTGCTAGGAAAATACTGGCCTTGAAGCAGAAGTTGTGACCCTGACAAGTATTAATAAAAATTGGGTAACACTAAGACTGTGTGTTAGTTGCATCAAGCCACTATCTAGGTTCTGTAAGATATGAAGCCCCCAAAACTATACAAGGTTGTTGCTAAGAAGGTACTGACTTTGAGGCACAATTACTGACCCTGACAGCAAGTATTTATAAAAATTGGGTAACACTAAGACTGTGTGTTAGTTGCAGCAAGCCACTATCTAGGTTCTATAAGATATGAAGCCCCCAAAACTATACAAGGTTGTTGCTAGGAAGGTACTGGCCTTGAAGCAGATGTTGTGACCCTGACAACAAGTACTAAAAAAAATTGTCAGGTCCTCCCAGGACGACAGCTGTTTCGCGTATAGTCACGCTTCTACAGGTCCATAGCGGTGACTCCAGACCATCCCCCTTAAAAGGAATACCCGATCTTCATCTCCGCCCATAAAAACACACACAAGTGCATACAATTAACAAGGAGTAAATAAAAACTCCTGGTATACATGAAGACTTGAAGACTCGCCTATTTGTCCAATAACTGGATTCAAATGGAAAATATGGACATTGTAAGCGGACCCTCCATGACTACATCAGGTGTACAAGCGGGGAGAGCCGATGCAGGTACCTTTTTTTCAGAGTGCAATACAAAAAAGGACACTGAAATTATGGACACTTAGGGCGGCTTTGCACGTTGCAACATCGCACGTGCGATGTCGGTGGGGTCAAATCGAAAGTGACGCACATCCGGCGTCACTTTCGACATCGTTGTGTGTAAATTCTAGATGATACGATTAACGAGCTCAAAAGCGTCATTATCGCATCATCAGTGCAGGCTCCGACTTTTCCATAATTACGCTGCCGCGACAGGTACGATGTTGTTCCTCGTTCTGCGGCAGCACACATCACTGTGTGTTACGCCACAGGAGCGAGGAACATCACCTTACCTGCCGCCGGCGGCTCTACAGAAGGAAGGAGGTGGGCGGGATGTTTACATCCTGCTCATCTCCGCCCCTCCGCCGCTATTGGCTGCCTGACGAGTGACGTCGCTATGACGCCGCACAACCCACCCCCTTAGGAAGGCCAGAGCGATGGTCGCAGGGCAGGTGAGTGCATGTGAAGCTGGCATAGCGATAATTTTCGCTATGCCAGCTATCACAAGATATCGTACCTGCGACGGGGGCGGGGACTATCGCGTGCGACATCGCAGCATCGGCTTGCGATGTCGCAACGTGCAAAGCCCGCCTAAGACTCTTGAATATAAAATTAATACCCTTTCCGAAAGAGAAGTCCGGTTATTCTGGACCATTAAATCATTACATTCATATGTGGAAAGTGGTAGAGTCCCCAGGGTCTTGCATGTCATAAAGACATTATCCCACTTTCAAGAAGTACCAGAATTCAGAAAAGGAGTGGGAAAGGATACAATTGGAGTGTACTATGCAATTATTGCGGCTAGTGCGAGCACAAAATGAGAAGGACTATAATAATCTCAGTGCTGAACTGGACTCTGAAAAATGACACACGTTCAAGGGTTAGTGAGTATTGGCTCACTTTTATACAAAAGTTGGATAAAAAATTGATGTTGTAAAGAATTGTCAGCTCACCCCTCTTCACTCCTGGATCCTGCACCGATGCACGGAACGCCCTGGTCTGGGCAGTAGTGGATGTCAGGAAAGGCAAAAATCCAGCATCACGGAGAGTTGGAAGATTAAAACTCGAATTTATTGAGCAGAAAAAATGAAATCACCCACATTTTTCCACCTGTAATTTTTGTGCTCCCCGCACAGTCTGTATGATTTTATTTTTTCTGCTCAATAAATTCGAGTTTTAATCTTCCAACTCTCCGTGATGCTGGTTTTTAGCCTTTCCAAAAAATTGATGTTGTTACAAACAGATATTAAAAACAAAAAAAGTTCCTAAGGGACAAAAGGGACTATGATTCAAATCAAATATTCTGTTGGTCAAAAGATAATTATAGATATAAGACAAAACCCTATGTAAAACCCATCTGGCAAAACGTAACAGGAAGAGGTTACTGGACCACAGACTGTGAGTCTAGTGGTTCAGATGAACCGCCTTCTGGCACGACCACTGGTACGGTTCTTTCTCCTTCTGCCCCTTTAGGAGGCGCACTAGAAGGGCGGCCAGGAGGAGGAAGAGGGGCCCAGGGCCGCAAGAGGAAATTTGTCACATGGAGGAAGTAAATTAAGAGGCACATGCCAGTAAAAATCGTGCAAAAATTGTAAATTTGACTACTCATGTATTGTCAGAAAGTATGTGTTCGGTTTTGCCAAAGGGCTTCAAGTTTTGTTTACCTGAAATGTTCAATTTTATTGATTTCAGAATTGATTTATTCAAAGCAGTAAGGAAAATACATTTGTTTAAACCCTTCCATTCTTCCTCTGCCTGTGTTCAGACAGTCCCAGAGGGACAAAAACCTTATACATCTGCAGGTGGTTGTTTTGATTGTACTAATGCAATAGACGAAAATTTGAGACGTGAATCTGAACTGGTGCTCAGTCTCACTGATGACAGATCAAACTTAGCGTTTTCAGTTGAAGCAGTGAATACCCCGTTTTTTCTGGTGGTATTAAATCAAAATTTTTGTCCTCCAACTTCTCAAGGTAATTTAATTGATTTGTTTCAAAATCAGGTCTTAAAAGACATAGAGGCTCTAATTTACCCAATACCCTCATAAAATTTGAATGACAAGGAACTTGTTGCTATACATGTGATGCAGGGATGGGAGGACGTTATTTTCCGCCAAGCTGACAAAGGTGGAAATGCAATCCTTCTGTCTCGAGATTATTACATTCAAGAACTAAAAAGACAATTAAATGATGTGAACACCTATACACCTTTATCTATGGACCCCACAGTCTTGTTCAAGCGACCACTAAAATCATTTTTAGACAGGCAGGTAGAGTCCGGTATACTAACAAAAAATCAGACAGAAAAACTTTTTGGAGAGAGTTGGAAGATTAAAACTCGAATTTATTGAGCAGAAAAAATGAAATCACCCACATTTTTCCACCTGTAATTTTTGTGCTCCCCGCACAGTCTGTATGATTTTATTTTTTCTGCTCAATAAATTCGAGTTTTAATCTTCCAACTCTCCGTGATGCTGGTTTTTAGCCTTTCCAAAAAATTGATGTTGTTACAAACAGATATTAAAAACAAAAAAAGTTCCTAAGGGACAAAAGGGACTATGATTCAAATCAAATATTCTGTTGGTCAAAAGATAATTATAGATATAAGACAAAACCCTATGTAAAACCCATCTGGCAAAACGTAACAGGAAGAGGTTACTGGACCACAGACTGTGAGTCTAGTGGTTCAGATGAACCGCCTTCTGGCACGACCACTGGTACGGTTCTTTCTCCTTCTGCCCCTTTAGGAGGCGCACTAGAAGGGCGGCCAGGAGGAGGAAGAGGGGCCCAGGGCCGCAAGAGGAAATTTGTCACATGGAGGAAGTAAATTAAGAGGCACATGCCAGTAAAAATCGTGCAAAAATTGTAAATTTGACTACTCATGTATTGTCAGAAAGTATGTGTTCGGTTTTGCCAAAGGGCTTCAAGTTTTGTTTACCTGAAATGTTCAATTTTATTGATTTCAGAATTGATTTATTCAAAGCAGTAAGGAAAATACATTTGTTTAAACCCTTCCATTCTTCCTCTGCCTGTGTTCAGACAGTCCCAGAGGGACAAAAACCTTATACATCTGCAGGTGGTTGTTTTGATTGTACTAATGCAATAGACGAAAATTTGAGACGTGAATCTGAACTGGTGCTCAGTCTCACTGATGACAGATCAAACTTAGCGTTTTCAGTTGAAGCAGTGAATACCCCGTTTTTTCTGGTGGTATTAAATCAAAATTTTTGTCCTCCAACTTCTCAAGGTAATTTAATTGATTTGTTTCAAAATCAGGTCTTAAAAGACATAGAGGCTCTAATTTACCCAATACCCTCATAAAATTTGAATGACAAGGAACTTGTTGCTATACATGTGATGCAGGGATGGGAGGACGTTATTTTCCGCCAAGCTGACAAAGGTGGAAATGCAATCCTTCTGTCTCGAGATTATTACATTCAAGAACTAAAAAGACAATTAAATGATGTGAACACCTATACACCTTTATCTATGGACCCCACAGTCTTGTTCAAGCGACCACTAAAATCATTTTTAGACAGGCAGGTAGAGTCCGGTATACTAACAAAAAATCAGACAGAAAAACTTTTTCCACCCTTTCCGAGAAGGGCGCATTAGTCTTGGATTCCTAAAATCCATAAAAACAGAGAACATCCTCCTGGCCGCCCCATAGTGTCGGGCATCAGCTCCCTCACAGAGCCGTTGTCCCGCTATGTAGATTGGCTGTTGCGCCCAATTCTTACAAATATTCCGTCATATGTGAAGGACAGTGGGGATTTTATTAGACACATCAGGGACTTTAGATGGCAGGAGAGTTTCAATTTGACTTGCATAGATGTGGAAAGTTTATACACCCGAGGCTGTAAGGAACAGGGCTGTGGAGTCGGTAAGCCAAACCTTCGACTCCGACTCCTCAATTTCCCTGACACCGCCCCCGACTCCCACATATATTGCTTATAGTTAATTGAAAAATGTATTGCAGTACAATGTGAACATCAGACATTTAATCATTTTTATGATACAATAATCAATATATTTAGATAGAACATAAAATATATTTATTGGAATACATCTTTCGAACACAAAAATCTGTAATTGTAAAAATTTTATACAATATGTAATATACAGTAGATTACATATATATCTTGTGTGTGCATGTATAATATATATATATATATACATATATATATATATATATATATATATATATATATATATATATATATATATATATATATATATATATATAGTACAGACCAAAGGTTTGGACACACCTTCTCATTCAAAGACTTTTCTTTATTTCCAGGACTCTGAAAATTGTAGATTCACATTGAAGGCATCAAAACTATGAATTAAAACATGTTGAATGAAGTACTTAAAAAAGTGTGAAACAACTGAAAATATGTCTTATATTCAAGGTTTTTCAAAGTAGCCACCTTATGCTTTGATTACTGCTTTGCACACTCTTGGCATTCTCTTGATGAGCTTCAAGAGGTACTCACCGGAAATGGTCTTCCAACAGTTTTGCAGGAGTTCCCAGAGATGCTTAGCACTTGTTGGCCCTTTTGCCTTCACTCTGCGGTCCAGCTCACCCCAAACCATATCGAATGGGTTCAGGTCTGGTGACTGTGGAGACCACGTCATCTGGCGTAGCACCCCATCACTCTCCTTCATGGTCAAATAGCCCTTACATAGCCTGGAGGGGTGTTTGGGGTCATTGTCCTGTTGAAAAATAAATGATGGTCCAACTAAACGCAAACCGGATGGAATAGCACACCGCTGCAAGATGCTGTGGTAGGCATGCTGATTCTGTATGCCTTCAATTTTGAATAAATCCCCAACAGTGTCACCAGCAAAGCACCCCCACAAAATCACACCTCCTCCATGCTTCACGGTGGAAACCAGCCATGTAGAGTCCATCCATTCACCTTTTCTACAAAGACACGGTGGTTGGATCCAAAGATCTCAAATTTGGACACATCAGACCAAAGCACAGATTTCCACTGGTCTAATGTCCATTCCTTGTGATCTTTAGCCCAAATAAGTCTCTTCTGCTTGTTTCCTGTCCTTAGCAGTGGTTTCCTAGCAGCTATTTTATCATGAAGGCCTGCTGTACAAAGTCTCCTCTTAACAGTTGTTCTAGAGATGAGAAGGTGTGTACAAACTTTCGGTCTGTACTGTATATATCTAAATATCTTGATTGTATCATAAAAATGATTAAATGTCTGATGTTCATATTGTACTACAATACATTTTTCACTTAAATATAAGCAATATACTAAATGTTATTATTTAGTATGTTTTTGTTGAAAACAGTTTTTTTGCCACTTACATAGTGTTATATAACACTATGTAATACACTATGTAAGTGGCAAAAAAAACAGTTTTCAACAAAAACATACTAAATAACATTTGTGCAGTCTATGAATTTGTTGTAAGAAATAGAATTGCTTGCATCAGATCCTCCTTCGCAGATGACCTTAAATCTGACCTAATAATGTTAAGGCTAGAGAACAACCTCTCTACAGTAACTTGGGTTGGAGGCAAAGCCGTAACCACATGGGCAACATCTCTAACAATTTCCGGGTATAAAGGAATTGCCTCATGCACAGTCAGTTTTGATGAACGATTGAATGTTTCTATTTCTTTGAGAGCAAGTGAAAAATTTTACTGAAATCTGGTCAATCTGCTGCTATAGGAGACAAAGTGAAATCTTTTTCCTTGCGGCAACGCTTTGCCTGCTCCAGGTCATCCAAATACTTGTCAAAGTTAACCCCTTAGTGACGGAGCTAATTTTTACCTTAATGACCAGACCAAATTTTGCAATTCTGACCAGTGTCACTTCATGAGGTTATAACTCTGGAACGCTTCAACGGATCCCGGTGATTCTGAGTTTGTTTTTTCGTCACATATTGGACTTCATGTTAGTACCAAATTTAGGACAATATTTTTTGCGTTTATTTATGAAAAAAATTGAATTTTGGCAAAAATTTTAAAAATTTAGCTATTTTCAACTTTTGAATTTTTATACCGTTAAAGCAGAGATTTCTGTGACACAAAATAGTTAATAAATAACATTTCCCACTTGTCTACTTTACATCAGCACAATTTTGGAAACAAAATTTTTTTTTCTTAGGAAGTTAGAAGAGTTCAAAGTTTATCAGCGATTTCTCATTTTTACATCAAAATTTACAAAACCATTTTTTTAGGGACCACATCATATTTGAAGTGACTTCGATAGGCCTAGATGACAGAAAATACCCAAAAGTGACAACATTCTAAAAACTGCACCCCCCAAAGTACTCAAAACCACATTCAAGAAGTTTATTAACGCTTCAGGTGCTTCACATGAACAAAAGCAATGTGGAATGAAAAAAAGCAAAAATTAAATTTTACCTAAAAATGTTGCTCTAACCCACATTTATTCACTTTTAGAAGAAATAACACAACAAAATGGACCCCAAAACTTGTTCCCCACTTTCTTATGAGCGCGCCGATACCCCACATGTGGTCAGAAACCTCTGTTTGGACAAATGGGAGGGCTCGGAACAGAAGGAGCAATATTTGAATTTTGGAAAGCAAATTTGGCTGAAATAGATTGCGGGCACCATGTTCCATTTACAGGTCCGCTAAGGTACCTAAACAGAAGAAACCCCTCACAAGTGACGCCATTTTGGAAACTAGACCTCTCAAGGCTTCTATCTAGGGGTATAGTGAGCATTTTGGATCCACAGGTACTTCACAAATTTTGTTAACGTTACGTTGTCATATTGAACATTTTAATAATTTTCTCAAAAATGTTGCTTTAGCATCAATTTTCTCTTTTTCAAGAGGTAATTCCAAAAATTTGACCTCAAGGTTTGTTACCCACTTTTTTATGAGCGCGGTGATACCTCACATGTGGTCTGAAACCTTTGTTTGGACAAATGGGAGGGCTTGGAACGAAAGGAGCAATATTTGAATTTTGGAAAGGAAATTTGGCTGAAAAAGATTGCGGGCACCATGTCGAATTTGGAGGTCCCCTAAGGTACCTAAACAGCAGAAACCCCACACAAGAGACCCCATTTTGGAAACTAGGCCCCTCAAGGAATTTACCTAGATGTTTGGTGAGTACACTGAACCCCCAGGTGCTTCACAGAATTTTATAACGTTGAGCCATGAAAATAAAAAAATAAAATTTTACCACAAAATTGTTATTTCAACCAGGTAGCTTTTTTTTTCACAAGGGTAACAGGAAAAAAATTACCATGAAATTTATTGTGCAATTTCTCCTGAGTTTGGCGATACCTTATATGTGGTGGAAATCAACTGTTTGGGTACACGGCGGGGCTCGGAAGGGAAGGAGTGCCATTTGACTGCAAAATTGTCTGGAATCAATAGCGGATGCCATGTTGCATTTGGAGAGCCCCTGAGGTGTCTATACAGTGAAGCTCCCCAACATGTGGCCCCATTTTGGAAAATAGACCCCTGAAGGAATTTATCTAGATGTTTGGTGAGTACCCTGAACCCTCAGGTGCTTCACAGAAGTTTATAATGTTGAGCTGTGAAAATAAAAAAAATACATTTTTACCACAAAATTCTTACTTCAACCAGGTAGCTTTTTTTTTACAAGTGTAAAAGGAAAAAAATCAGCATAAAAATTATTGTGCAATTTTTCCTGAGTATGCTGATACCTTATGTGTGATGAAAATCAACTGTTTGGGTGCACAGCAGGGCTCGGAAGGGAAGGAGCGCCATTTGACTGCACAATTGGCTGGAATCATTAGCGGACGCTATGTTGCATTTGGAAAGCCCCTAAGGTGCCTAAACAGTGGAGGTCCCCCACAAGTGACCCCATTCTGGAAACAAGACACCTCAAGGCTTTTATCTAGGTGTATAGTGAGCAGTTTGAATCCAAGAGTACTTCACAGAATTTGATAAGCTTAGGTTGCCATATTGAAAATTTTCATTTTTTTCACAAAAATGTTGCTTTAGCATCATATTTCTTACTTTTTCAAGAGGCAACAACAAAACCGTGGACCCAACAGGTTGTTATCCAATGTCTTATGAGCACAGGGATACCCCACATGTGGCCAAAAACCTCTGTTTGGATAAATGGGAGGGCTTGGAATGGAAGGCGCTCCATTTGAATTCTGGAAAAGTTTAATTAAATTGCGGGCACCATGTCACATTTGCAGGGCCCCTTGGGTACCTATACAGCAGAAACCCTCCACAAGTGACCCAATTTTGGAAACTGGATTTTATTCAGGAGTATAGTAAGCATTTTGAATCCACAGGTACTTCACAAAAATGTTGCTGTAGCAACAAATTTCTCGCTTTTAGGCTATGTGGCCATGATCCAGCGGCACGGTGTCTAGTACCCAGTGTCAGCCTTCCTGTGAGATGTGAGTGTTGTCCATGGGAGAATGCAGCTGCCCATGCCCACGATTTGAGTTCAGGCTGCTGTGGAGCTCTATGCTTCCTGCAGAGAACACTCTTGTCTCCGCAGCATAAATTGACATGCTGAGGCTCGGGAAGCTGCACCACAGGTCAGTGTATGCTGCGGAGAAAAGAAGCACATTGGGCATGGGATTTCTAAAAATCCTTCCACTGTGCTTCTACTGCACAACGCAGCGTTATGGATGCAGGGAAAACACTGCGCCCAAAACACTGCAAACCCTGATCGTGGGCGCACAGCCTAAAATGCTACAATGGATGAATGGATAGATGTCAAACAAATATAACGTCCCACCCCCTGCATATTCTAAGCTGGCGCCCTTTAGTGCCTTTAATGTGGCACTAAAGGGTGCCTAGCCTTGTATTTAGCCCCCCAAAAAATTAATAATTAAAATAAACAACATGGGGCCCCCCTATTTTTGATAGCCAGCTAGGGTAAAGCAGACAGCTGTAGCCTGCAAACCACAGCTGACAGCTTTGTGACGCCCTGGGCAAGCCAGGGGTCACAGGTCATCACACCACCACACCCTACATCCCAGTTAGGAACACCAAGGCTACTGAAATCCTTGTTGCCTTCCTCCAGGGGCTGATGTTCACACCAGGGGGTGGGCCAGGCGGTTGGCTCCACCCACCGAGGAGTTCACAGCCCTGGAGGCGGGAAGAACCAGGCAGATAAGAAGAGATAGAGTTTGGAGGAGGAAGTGGAGAGTCTAGTTAGAGGAGTGAAGGAGTAAACAACAAGAGAAGCTAAGTGAAGTGAAAGTTAAGTAGTAGTGGAGCAAAGAAGAAAAGAGTAAAAGTGAGAGTAGAAAGGCCTGAAGTTGGTCCGGCTAAGTGCAGGACAGTGTCAGCAAGGTCAGCAACAGCGGTGATTGTCTGGAGGGGGACTGCTCGGAGGTTGCTGGAAGGACCGCGGACGGGTAGTGGCCCGGCGGTCTGGAGCAGTATACGAAGGACAGTCAGCACCAGGGCAGGGGGCTCTCGGACCCCGGCAAGGCTAGGAGTCGCCATAATTTGCCAAATCCGTCAGTGAAGGGGACGTCTGTCTCCAAACAACCAAGTCCCGATTGAAGGCAACAGTCCAACCATTAAGGAGGAACACCGCCACCTCCAGGGCACCAGTTCCTCGGGGCCAGCGTCTGCGGGCAAAGTAGGGCTCCTCCGGCCCATATCCAAGTCGGGGAGCGGGTTACCGGTGGGAACCCATCGCTACCAACACAGGAACATTAGGTGCAGGACAAAGGGACATCACCGTTACCTACTGGGAGAGCAAGTGCAGCCGTCCGTGGGAACCGTCTTTCCAGCCGTGTGTTTTACCGAGAACTGTGTCACCGTCTCAGGCTGAGTGAGTACCACAGTGCCGGAAGGCACAGCGCTGCCCCCGCGTCCCTGCGCCTACCAGGCCCTGCATCTCCCACCTCCTCACTGGGCCCTGGGATCACCAACCCCTACCCACGGAGGGGCAACACAACAACTGGCTGCTCCACATCACCACTCCCGGGATCCCCATATCGAGCAGCGGTGGTGCTAACAAATCACCACAACCGTGGGTGGCGTCACGGACAATATACTTTATCCCAAAACCCAATCCCCTTTCACTCACGGGCGAGGAGCGCCGCTCCAGACCCCCGGGATCCGGCCCACCGCTCGAGCCACCACTGAGCAGCAGCAGCCGGACCCGAGCAGTGGGGTGAGCGCAGTGCTGACACCCTCCTCCCCCGCCCGCGACAGCTTCACCTTGTCTGGTGATCAATTTGGAGGGCTCCCCAGGCGTTTTTTTTTAAAAAAAAAACAAAACAAAACGTGGGGTCCCCCCCAAATTAGATCACCAGCCAAGGTGAAGCGGACAGCTGGGGTCTGGTATTCTCAGGGTGGGAAGAGCCATGGTTATTGGACTCTTCCCAGCCTAAAAATAGCAGGCCGCAGCCGCCCCAGTAGTGGCGCATCCATTGGATGCGCCAATCCTGGCGCTTTACCCCAGCTCATCCCGCGCCCTGGTGCGGTGGCAAACGGGGTAATATACGGGGTTGATACCAGCTGTAATGCCACCTGGCATCAAGCCCTGGGGTTAGTGATGTCACGGCATCTAAACAGCTACCCGACATCACTAACCCAGTCAGTAATAGAAAAAAATAAAGACAAAAAAAAAATGTATTTGAAAAAAAAACTCCCCGAAACATTCCTCTTTCCCCAATTTATTGAAAATAAACAAATTCCGGTCGCTGTAATCCATTTTGTAGGTCCCTCGACAACTCTGGACCTTCTAGAATATGGGGGGCACGTTCAGGGAACGTATCTCCCATTTTCTGGAAGAGCAAGCTCTCCATGAGCAGTGTGGGTGCAGTAATCTGAGAATACTGCACTCACACTGCCCCAGTCCAACCTAGGGCAGAGTGACCTGCAGTAACCTCATTCCAGAATATGAGGGGCACGTTCACAGAACGTACCCCCCATTTTCTAGAACAGCAAGCTCTCCATGTGAGGAGTGTGGCTGCTGATTACTGCACTCACTCTCCCCCGGTCCACAGTGCAGCAGCGAGATCAGCGTCCCTGCTTGCAAGGATCCAGCTGACAGCCGCTGTCTGCACATGCGCCGCCAGCTTTCCAGGAGGAGGCGGAGTGATCGCGGGGATGTAGCAGAAGCCAGGTAACGGGGAAGACCGGGGGCGGACGGGGGGTGATGGCGGGAGACCTGGCGACAACTTTTCTGTCGCATGTGACGTGTCACATGCGGCAGAAAGAGCAGGATGAATGCGGCCGCGCGCTACTGCGCGCTGCGCGCCGCCATCTTGCATGCTCCGGAGGGGGGAAGGGGGAGCGCTCTGGAGAACCGGAGGGGGCTCCGGTGGACCAGGGGGCTCCGGTGTACCGGAGGAGGGGTCAGGGGGAGGACATTTCCCTCCAATCTGAAATGTTTGATCATTTCAGATCGGAGGGAAATGAATGCAGAGCCGGCGGCGGCGCCAGTTTTCTGTGCGCTTCGGCGCCATTTTGATTGTTCCGGAGGGGGGGGGGGCTCTCCGGTACAGGGGGCTTTGGGGGGACTAGGGGTTTATATTTCTTTCTCATCTGACATGTTTGATCACGTCAGATGAAAAAGAAAGCAGTTTTACCGGTCATTTCTTTTTTTTTCATGTGTTCGTCGGTATACGGTGTATACCGGCGATCACATTGTCGGGGTCCAAAAAAAACACCCCGATTCATAATCTGGGGGGTCTCAGCTACCCCCGAGATTTTCGGTCGCTGGGGGGCGCTACAGGCTTTTTTCGGCCCGACGCTTTAAAGCGGCGGAACAGAATAAGTACCCTGTTTTGCCGTCGCTTTAAGTCGTACGGCCGTCGTTATGAGGTTAAACTCCTCATCTGATGAGGATGAAGCTATGGCAGCAGTAGCACTGTCAGGTCCAAGTCCTCTTGCGCCTGGCAGTCCTGTAGTTGCTCATCGTAACTGCTACCTCGCTCAAAGCTTCTTTTCCTTTAGTAAGCTGTTGATCAACAAGCAGTATATGATGACTTGGGTCCACATAAACAGCTGCCAGAAGAATTTTATTTTCCAATAGCGGTGTCTCTCTCTGTTTCATTGAAGCAGAAATGCCATCTGCGATTAAACTTCCTCTTTGGGACAGGCAAAATAGCAAGTTCTTCCACTCCCTTATGAAAATGCCAGGAGTTAAATCCTCAGCTTGTAATTTTTCAGTCACAGTAAATGGGTGATTAAGCTATTCCTTCAATTCAGCCACCTGTGTCCATTGACCTTCATTTACGGTTACTTGAGGGTTCACCATATCTATAAGAAAACTATTTTAGTTCAACAAATCGCTCAGTCATTAAATAAGTGCTGCCTCACCGAGTGGCTTGATCAACAATTGCCCCTTTCCCAGCACGTCTCTTCAAGATGGAATCAATTTTAGAGGTTCTGGCGGCAATAACCAACTTCCTCACTTTTCCAATCAGATTTCCAGCATGTCCGCGCAGTTTCACACATCCGGCTTTTCGCCGGTTTGGCGGATGTGGCGCACGCCAGTACAGTACGATACAGTACAGTGGCAGCACCACAACTTCCGGGTCACATGCTCCGGTCACATGGCATCATGTGACTGTCATTTATCGCGCTGTCACTGTACTGTATACACTGTACTGGAGTGCGTCGCATCCGCCAAACCGGCGAAAAGACGGATGTGTGAAACCGGGGTCCCTCTTGCAGACTATCTCTTATTGCCAGCTGCAGCGTGTGAACAACACAGCGCATGTGATGAATATGAAAGTGTTTTGAAGCAGCTTCAACAAGATCATCTAATCCTAAAGTATCATTTTGCTGTTCTTCTGTTGTAACATCTGTTTGTTCCTCAGTTCCATGAACAGCACTGTGGCCTTCCATCTCACACATACTAAATGCTAAATTTTCTTCTAGCTGTTGTTCATTACTCTCATTCATCAGTTTAATTGTACTTATCATGTTTGAAGCATTGTCCGTTACAATAGCAAGAACCTGTTCTTTTTGCGTTTCTAATCTTGCAGAACTTTTTGCACTAAGGCCTGGAGAAACTGGCTGATGTGATGAGCTTTACTATCTTTTAGGCCGGCTTCACACTTGCGATTAACTCGCACGAGTGCAATGCGAAATCTCGCATTGCACTCGGACCCATGTTAATCAATGAGGCAGCTCCCATCTGCTATTTTTTTCTCAGCCCAAATCGGACTGAGAAAAAAAATTGCAGCATGCTGCGTTTTGGTGAGTTTCTCGCACGAGTCACTCCAATGCAAGTCTATGGGTGCGTGGAAAAAAACCGAATGTCACACGGACGGCACATACACAATCCTAGTGGCATCCGTTTTTCTCAATACATTTCACGCATGTAGTAGAGGACAATGTAAATGATTCTGTACATAACATTACATGAGTAGGAATAGAATGTAAATCCAGCGCAATCACATAAATTTTAAAAAAGTTATCTTCTTTATTGTTGGTTTTCCATAAAATCCAAGCAGGTACATGCAGCATAAAAATATAGATGTGCCCAGGTCAGAGCGACGCGTTTCAACAAACTGTCTTAATCATGGTCTGAACCAAGACTGACCAAATCCTTCCTTAAGAAGGCAATCCCCTCAAAGTTAATTGCTCACCTGTGAGGTTAACTATAAGGGGGTTGATACAAAGAGGTATACATACATAATTAAAAACACATATACAAATATATAGAATACCATATTTAAACATTGTGAATAATATTAGGAATCATGGTAATTATATCCCAGGTAGAGGGAGATGAAACCTTATCAATTTTATAAATATAGACATCATAATTCATTTTTTATTTTCCAATTTTATAGATGTCAAATTTCATCACAAAAGGTTCCATGGTGAAGAGTAGTCCAGAAATTAGTTTAATAAAATAGATCAATAATGCAAGATTAGATCCTGTCTACTGTTTAAACCATGGGGATATCTACTTTCCAGGGTGAAGATCCAGAAGGTTTCTCGGTTGAGAAGTTTCCTTCTGTGATCTCCACCCCGCAGCGGTTTTATTACCTTTTCTATCCCCATGACTTCCATGCTATTTAAATTGCCTCCGTGTATATCGCTGAAATGCTTTGAAACCGCAGATGCGGCTAATGCATTAGGATTCCCAGCATCTAAAATATGTCTCCTGATTCTCACCTTTAAAGGGCCACTTGTACATCCTATATATTGAGTAACACACGAAGTACAAACTATTGAATACACTACATACTCTGTGTTACAATTAATATAGTTTTTAATCGAATATTCTTATTTATTGTGGCTTGAAATAAAGTTTTTATCATTTTTAACATATCTACAACTTTTGCATCGGTTCGCACCGCATTTATAAAAGCCATCCGCATTCAACCAAGTTTTCTTTAACCTGTTAGTACCCTCTCCCAAGTACAGACTTGGTGAAAGCAGATTAGCCAATGTAGGCGCTTTTTTTGCAATGCAGTGTGCACCGTTGCTTAAAATTCTTTTCAGTTTCAGGTTCTCATTAAGAACTGGTAAATATTTCTTTATTATTTCAGCGATTTTATTATATTGCAGGCTATAGTTAGTGGTAAAAACTAAATTTCTATTATTAATATTCTTTTATTTTTATTTTCATTTTTATCAGCAAACAGGAGTCTGTTACAATCAGTTTTCCCCATTATAGATTTCGCTCTATTTAGAGACCAAGCTGGATAACCCCTATATGACAATCGTTCACATGTCATTTTTTCATGTTTTTTATAATCCTCAATGTCCGTACAATTACGTTTAATGCGAGTAAGTTCACCTACTGGGATGTTTTTTATGGTGTGTGGCATATGGCAGGAGGAGGCTTTTAGAATGGAATTTGTCGCAGTGGATTTCCTAAATGGTGTAATATTAACTTTATCATTTTTAATTTTCAAGGATATATCCAAAAAATGAATATCCCAAGGATTTGAATATGATGTAAATTTGAGATTAAAATCATTATCTATATATATAATTGCCTTATTCTGTCTGTCTGTCTGTCTGTCTATCTCTCTATCTGTCTGTCTGTCTGTCTGTCATGCTCCAAAATTGTGTCCTTACGGTGACACAAAGCTGATTGGCCGCTGGGCTTGCCATGGCCCCGCCCCCCGCACGGATTGGCCGCTCGCCTCGGCTCCTCCCCCCGCATGGATTGGCCGCTGGGCTCGGATCCGCCCCCCCCGCACGGATTGGCCACCACTCAGACTCACACTCACACTCACACTCAGACTCACACTCAGACTCACACTCACACTCACACTCAGACTCACACTCAGACTCACACTCAGACTCACTCAGACTCACACTCAAACTCACACTCAGACTCACACTCAGACTCAGACTCACACTCAGCTTAAACTTTCATCTCCTGAATGAGAGTCAGGAGATGCTTAGAGTGTAAATATGCACAGAAATAATACTATAGATTCTTTTTTGGTTAAAAAACCCAATTCTTTATTATACCATCAAAATCACGTTAATAAAATAAACAGGAGAACACGCCTTGTTGAAGGACGAGGCAGCCCCAATCACAAATACATCATTTTATAGTCAGAAACATTGTATATATTATCAGTCTTATATTTCTTATCCTTATAACATTTAGTTGTCAAAATATGTTTATTCTATATGAACACCATTCAGAGATCAACGCGTATATTGAACAGATCATGGAAACATTAATGAATTTCAATTCTAATGAAATGCCACCCCTAGGTGAAATTTACAGATCGTATTAAACTATGGAAAAATACCTCAAAGGTATATCAGTATATATAGTGCAAAATTAATGAATTAATGCCGCATTATGCACTTGGTAAAGGACCTGCCTACATACTGCACTATTTAACCAATATCGCAATATGCCAGGAAACATATGCACATAGTGCAGCAAATGTGCAAACAAACGCAGCTCATATTTTTATACAAAAGAGCATTTTATAATGGCAGTATGCTGCGGTGGTAACCCGATCAATACAGCCACATGTACACATTCAAAAATATAAAAAATTATATGTCTATGCTGCATCGATCAGAGTATCGCATCACCTTATCACAGTGCCAAAGTATGTGCTCAACTTTCAATTTTTATGTAAATAAATCGCCATCAGTATATTTAGATCATGTGAAAAAATTGTGGCAGACATTGAAAGATAACATAAAATATGTCAAGATGCTGAAAAAATCGCATGCGTCTAGCACTGTTCATGCATAGCTATTATTAAATGTAGCAATGATCAAAGAAATATTACCAATTAGATCATATGGGGTGAACTATAGCACACCTATTCCTATTTAATTAAACGCATGAAAGTCACATGCGTCTAGCACTGTTCATGCATAGCTATTATTAAATGTAGCAATGATCAAAGAAATATTACCAATTTAGATCATATGGGGTGAACTATAGCACACCTATTCCTATTTAATTAAACGCATGAATGCATGAATATAGCACATTATGTTCCAGGCACAGTGATTAGGGGCAATACCACCACACTATTTTAAGAGCATTTCCATGATTCTTGAGCACATCAATAAATAAATGCAGCACGATGTATGGAGAACATACCAATTGGAGGCAACGTTATCGCACTATTATAAAAACATTTACATGACAATTCTATACTACAGTGTCAAATTTACAAACAAATATCTGACATAAATTCATTACCAGAGTGAGGGGCAACCAGTCCTTCCACCTTTGACGCACGTTTCACTAATGCTTCTTCAGAAAGAGGCGTGTGTCAAGGTGGGGAAACTCAGCTGTTAATGTCCACTAGCGCAACCTATCAAATTCTGCCATTCCGGCTTAAAGCCAATGAAAATGCCGGATTTCTGCAAGGGTTTTATGTTTAACGCATAAGCTATTCACAGCCTTACTCATTGAAAGGTGTTTGCCAAATGCGCGCACCTGATCTTGTGTAAGAACACACATAGGTTCAACCAGCACACATTTAGGAAGCACGAGCGGCATTGAACCACATATGCGTTTAGCCCCTGCAGAAGAGTATATATATATATATCTCCAGCACATTATCAATGATTTTTAAACATATATTCTTTTTTTTATATTTTTTCAAAATCATTAGTGTGTATACCATGCATCATTCTTAAATTTATTACGACTATTTCATACCAATAGACTATCATATTTATACAGATCAGAATGTCTCAAATGAAGGGCACACCATAAATATACATATTATGCAGATATCAATATAAGTCGCTGCAAGTATATCACAGCATAAAAATTTAATCATAGACTATATCCATATTAATATAACCCTATCATTAATGGTGAGGAATAGATATTATATTCATGATATATTTCTGGTAATGCATAATATATCAAGTCGATGGTTTTCTTTAAATCAGACGAAGAGAGGAAATTTCCACATGGAAGTCATCCTACTAATGGTGCTGTTTCATTGTATCAGGGATCAGCAGTATGGTTGCATCTATGAAAAATAATTGGACATGTATAAGACATAAAAAAAAATTTTTTTGGAGAATTAAAAAAACCCACCCATAAAAATACAAACCAGGTGATAGGAACTAATCATATTAATCAATACAGAAAACCCAAAACAGCCAGGGAAAAGAGGGGGGAAGAGGGGAGGGGGGGGGGGAAGGGCGAAAAGGAGAAAGGAAAGAAGGGGATTGAGGTAACAATTCATAATCGTGGGAATAACAATGGAAAAGAGGAATGGAAAAGGTGAATGAAGGGAAAAATTGGAGAAAATGTCGAGGTCTCAATGCAGTTCATTACTTCAATGACCCTACATGGTAAATAGAAGTATAGTATAATTTTTTTCTCTCTTCGATCTAAACTAATCATTCAAAAATGATCCAAACCCATTGTTCTCATTAAGACCCTGGGGAGTCATAGATCCAAGGCGATATATCCATTTGCATTCAATTTTAGCCAAAGCATGGCCCAGATTTCCTCCTCTTGGGCCTAAACTTACCTGATCAATTGCCCTAAATTGTAGACCATTGGTTTTGCACTGATGGTATATTTTGAAATGTTTAGGCAGACTTTTCAGGGAGGTCACATCATCCACTGTTTTGGCATTCTTGATGTCTTTCAAATGCTCCAACACCCTCACTTTCATTTCCCTAGTAGTTAGTCCCACGTATATTTTTGAACAGGGGCACTCCGCTACATAAATTATGCCGGTTGATGAACACGTGAGAGTTTTGCGGATTTCAAAAGTTCTAGATCCGTTGTGATTATGAAATTTTTTGGTTTTCACACAATTCCCACACGCCTTACAAAGGCCGCAAGGGAAAAAACCAAAATTCGAGGGAATGATTTTTCTTACACACGCCTTTCCTGCATAGTGGCTGTGAACCAATAAATCTCGCAAATTGCAAGATCGTTTGGCCACAATTGATGGTTTTAGCGACAGGTAGTTTCTCAAGATAGGATCCGTTAATAATATGTCCCAATGTTTTCCAATTGCATTTCTCAGTTGTCCCCATTGTGAATTATATGTTGTAATAACCCTCGTGATGTTATTTGATTCATCTTTGGATCTAGATCTTAATCCGAATAGCAGATCATCTCTCGTAGTGTTGACAGCTCTTTTATAGCCATTCCTAATCTTTCTCCGACTATAGCCACGCTCTTCAAACCTTTGGGCAATATCAATGGCCTGTACTTGAAAATTAGCCTCATTAGAACAAATTCGTTTGGCCCGCAAAAATTGGCCCACGGGGATGCCTCTTATTGTTGATGGTAAGTGTGATGATGTGGCATGAAGCAACGAGTTAGTGGCAGTGGGTTTTCGATACATATCTGTAGTTATTTCACCCTTCTCATTAGATGATATTTGTATATCCAGAAACTCTAATTGTTTACCAAATTTGTAGGTTAGTTTAATATTGAATTGGTTAGTGTTAAGGTCAGCCATCAAGATCTGTAGATCACTTACCGATCCCTGCCACAAAAACCACACATCATCAATATATCGCATCCACTCCTGAACTCCCCCCATGGCTGGCATGTTGTCTTCCAAAAAAATTTGGCGTTCCCAATACCCCAGAAACAGGTTAGCGTATGAGGGGACACAAGACGCCCCCATAGCGGTACCCTGTTTCTGGAGGTATACTTTACCGTTAAATGTAAAAAAATTGTGATGTAAAACATAATCAAGCAAAGCCATGAGGAGTTCAGCAGTGGATGCATCGATGTCACTGGATCTTAAAAACCAAGCTACCGCCCGTAAACCATCGTCATGCCTTATTGACTCACACTCAGACTCACACTCAGACTCACACTCAGACTCACACTCAGACTCACACTCAGACACTCACTCAGACTCACTCAGACTCACACTCAGACTCACACTCAGACTCAGCCTCTGACTCAGCCTCAGACTCACACTCAGACTCACACTCAGACTCACACTCAGACTCACACTCAGACTCAGACTCACACTCACACTCAGACTCACACTCAGACTCACACTCAGACTCACACTCAGACTCACACTCAGACTCAGACTCACACTCACACTCAGACTCACACTCAGACTCACACTCAGACTCACACTCAGACTCACACTCAGACTCACACTCAGACTCACACTCAGACTCACACTCAGACTCACACTCAGACTCAGACTCAGACTCAGACTCACACTCAAACTCACACTCAGACTCACTCAGACTCACACTCACACTCACACTCACACTCAGACTCACACTCAGACTCACACTCAGACTCACACTCAGACACTCACTCAGACTCACTCAGACTCACACTCAAACTCACACTCAGACTCACACTCACACTCACACTCAGACTCAGACTCACACTCAGACTCACACTCAAACTCACACTCACTCAGACTCAGACTCACACTCACACTCAGACTCACACTCAGACTCACACTCACACTCACACGCACACTCAGACTCACACGCACACTCAGACTCACACGTACACTCAGACTCACACTCACACGCACACTCAGACTCACACGCACACTCAGACTCACACTCAGACTCACACGCACACTCAGACTCACACTCAAACTCACACTTACACGCACACTCACGCACACTCACACGCACACTCAGACTCAGATGCACACTCACACTCACTCACACGCACACTCACACTCACTCACACTCAGACTCAGACTCACACTCAGACTCACACGCACACTCACACGCACACTCACACTCACACTCAGACTCAGACTCACACGCACACTCAACGCCGCAGACACACAACACCCAACACACAAACACCGTGGCACACACAAATATACGCACATACCGCACAACACACACATTGCACAAAACATACCTCCCACCAAAACACACACACACGCACACAAACCGCGCAACACACATACACAACGATAGAGACACACAGGGCTCCACAAATAACGACACACAACACAACACACAAACAACACCGCTCTCACCCCCCGCCACACCCAGACAACACCCAGAACATGTACAGCGCCCTACACAAACACTTGGTAACTACACACAACAACATCTATATATATATAACAAAAATCATACATGAACTACACAATATGTAAATTCTAGAATACCCGATGCGTAGAATCGGGCCACCTTCTAGTTGTTAATATAACATATGAAATCTGCAATCTCAGCATCTGAGCCTACCCAGACGATCAAAAGGTCGTCCAGGTATCTCCCATACCATAATAGATTTTTACAAAAAGGATTTTCTTCATTATAAAGCATATCTTCCTCCCACCTGGCCATTACTAAATTTGCTAAAGACGGGGAGAAACGAGCCCCCATACTCACTCCGCGTCTTTGCAAAAAGAATCTTCCATTAAAGTAAAAATAATTATATTTCAGCAGAAATTCTACCGCTGAAATTAAAAAAGTTTTTAGATTATTGTCATATTGGCTATATTTATTAAGGTGGTCCGTGAGGCAACGTAATGCTATATGGTGGGGGATGGAGGGGTAAAGTGAGACCACATCACAGCTAAGCCATTGGTATGTTGACTTCCATGGGAAATTATCAAGTGCTTTTACCACTTCCTTGGTGTCTTTTAAGAAACCAGGGATATCATAAACTAAAGGTTGTAGGTGGTGATCCACCCACCCCCCAAGATTCTCCCCCAATGACCCGATTCCCGAAACAATCGGTCTCATTGGGGGAGGGAAAACATTCTTATGTATCTTAGGGAGTGAGTGGTAGATGGGCAGAACAGGGGTGGACACATATAAATAATCTCTCATTTTATCATCCATTACTCCCATAACCAAACCTTCTTCCAAAAGTTTACTCAAAAGGGAGTTGAAATTATCAGTTGGATTATAATTAATCTCCAAATAGGTATCAACATTTTCTAAATCTTGGAGATTAATTTTCTCATACAGTCCAGCATTTAAAAGAACAATTGCTCCCCCCTTATCTGCCTTCCTAATTATTAGGATAGTGGTTGGAGCCGGTCTTTTTTTAGCGCTAGTAATAGATCTAATAACTCAGGTTGTCTTTAAGAATAGATTATGCTTTATTTGTGACAGTACAAGTCAGATAAAATAAAGCTCTTGTAGACACAACGCGTTTCAGCAGGAATATACTGCTTTCCTCAGGTGTAGCAAGAGCCATTATACTTTAAATTTATAGATAAAACAGCCTCACCGATGGGGCTTAAGGGTGTGTCTTGTGTTCAGACAATTTTAACCCTTCTAGTACCAAGTAAAACTATATTATTACATATCAAGTAAAACTGTGTTTTTTATATAATAAAAGTAGTTAATTGAATTATAAAAAGTAATTGATTAAATAAAAAAATTTTTTATATATAAATAGAGTCGGATGTAATATAATATAAAAACTTTAAAAATATTTAAATTAATCAGGGCCATTTTTATCTTAAAAAATATATAAATATATACATCTGTATAAACGTGTATCATTAATAACTAAGGAGGGCAGGAATCTTCTAGTTTATCTCTATACATTATATCAAAATGCATTTATATTAGTTTTTACATATTTTAGTTAAAAAATCTTCTTAGTCTTAACCATATACCTTCATATATAAACCATACATATACAAAATCAATATTAATCTTCAGTATTATAAATTATCATTATTCATTTATATAAAAAAAGCTAATATTATTATTCTTATTAATTCTTTTATAGGTTTATATTCAAATGTTACCCAGAAATATAAATAAAATTTATTTTTAATCGATTTTTGTATAATATTTTCATTTTTATATATACATGTATTCTTATACCCACTCATCTGTGGTCTTATATATTCTTGCTTATATGCATATATGATTACCCCAGGTATTACGTTTTTTAATATTTTTATTATTGTTATTATTATTTTGCAACGTTATCTATCATTATATTATGACCTTCGGGGGTCAGTGTGCCCAATTTAAAAATCCAATAACTTTCTCTTTTAGTAAGTTTAATTATTGCTTGTGGATCTTTCTTGTCCACAGAGTCTATAATGGTAAGTTTCATCATTGGATTTTTATTATGCACACTATTGTAGTGTCTTGAGACACTATGTAGGAGGTAGCCGTTTTTTATATTATATCGATGTTTATTCAGACGTGCATGCATTTCCTGAATAGTTCTTCCTACATATTGGGTACCGCAAGGGCACTCAATCAGGTAGATTATATATGTAGAATGACAATCAAATCTCTGTTTTATTGTAAACACTTCCTTTGTGGTTTTAGACATGAAGGTTTTTTTATTTCCTGTAATTACCTGACAGCATAGACATCTTGTTGTATAGCATGGGTAACAGCCCCATGTATTAGGATTATTAATATTGACAGTTATTGGTTTTAAAAGAGTATTACTTGGTGCAATTAGATTGCCTAAATTCTTGTTTCTTTTATATATAATAATTGGTTTTTGTGGTCCAGAGGATCTACATGATCATCACCGAGGTTGTGCGAGGGCGCACAACCTAATCAGGTGAGAAGCTTTCATTTACTATAATCAAATTGTCGCCACGGGTGCTTCTCATAGCGCTATTTTTATTTCTAGTTCCTAATTATTAGATCTTTATTATCCTGTAGCTGTTTAAAGGCAAGACGTTCTGCTTTTTTTAAATTGTCATTAGTTTTTTTCACATTATTTTTTAAATCTATAAGATCACCAACAACCAATTCCTGATATACATTCAATACTTTAGGACGTGATTTGATGGGATAAAAGCAAGGATTACTGGTAGGAAATGAAGCAACCGTTTTGTTAGTATCCTCTATAGTATTGGATTCACTTTTTAATTGTCTGAGGCATTGTAGTGATTTCTGCTCATAGAACAATGGATAGTTCGTACTGTCATTATACTTAAAGGAATCACACAATGTCTCAGAATCATCAAAAACAATCCCATCATTTTCAAAATGACACTTTAACGTAATATTGCGTGAAAATTTGTTTACATCGAGGATTGTTTGGAAAATATCAAAGTCCACAGTTGGGCAAAAACCAAGTCCTCTAGAAAGAAGGGAAATTTGTGCTTCAGATAATATGTAGCTGGATAAGTTCCATATAGGGAGATTCAAGTCCTCAGAATCAGGATTATCTACCGCTAACGCTGCTTTCTTATGCTTCCTCCCACCGCACCTTCCGCGTTTTTTGAGGGGGGGTCCATTTTTATTCCTGTTTTTATTCTTATCATAAGTTTTCGATCTTGTGGAGAAGTTATTATACTCCTGAGCTGTAATGGAGTTATCTGAGGTTCCCTCTGATGCAGCAAAGGAAGAGTTATACACTGAAGAGTTGGAATCATCAAAACTCACTCTATTACCATTATTATAATGATTTTTCTTGAGGATTGGGCGAGGTCTTTTTCCCCAATTATATACCTCATCACGTGCATAATCGTTGGTATCTCTGGTAAATTTTCTTTTTTTGAGATCCATGATATTAGCTTCTAATTTAGCCAGCTTCACTTGAATCTTATCATGTGCATTTTTATACTCTTCCTGCAATGTGTAGCTTGTAAGAGAGTCCCGAATTTTCTTTATATTATCTTTCAATATTATCAATTCAGTCTCTTCTTGCTTCACAATGAGGTTCATTAATTTTAGGGAACAGTCACTCAGTATTCCATTCCAGTTTTTAATAAATTCGCCATTATAAGGACATGTAGGAAGTTTTTTAATCCGAAGTCCCCTCGGTATCATATCCTTTTCTATATAAGTCTTCAGTGAGGTTGCATCCCACCAGATTTTCATTTCTTTAGTAAGATTAATTTCTAAATCCCAAAGGAGTTTGTGCATAGAGTCCATTTCCGTAGGGATCAAATTGCTGGTGCTATTAAAGATCTGTGCAATTTTTAAAAGTCTATCATTATACTCTTCTCCCTCCAAAACATGATTCCTTTGATTGTCAGTCATAATGTGGGCTTAATATTATCAAAAAATCAATGATGATAATAGCTGGGAGCACGAAAAAACTTCCAAGAATAAGCAAAATATATATTATCAGCTCACCAAGCTTGCTGCAGACCTATAGTAGTCCTGTGGAGGATGATCAGCGCACGGATGGTCAGAAGTCACCAAGTAGGAATAGAATGTAAATCCAGCGCAATCACATAAATTTTAAAAAAGTTATCTTCTTTATTGTTGGTTTTCCATAAAATCCAAGCAGGTACATGCAGCATAAAAATATAGATGTGCCCAGGTCAGAGCGACGCGTTTCAACAAACTGTCTTAATCATGGTCTGAACCAAGACTGACCAAATCCTTCCTTAAGAAGGCAATCCCCTCAAAGTTAATTGCTCACCTGTGAGGTTAACTATAAGGGGGTTGATACAAAGAGGTATACATACATAATTAAAAACACATATACAAATATATAGAATACCATATTTAAACATTGTGAATAATATTAGGAATCATGGTAATTATATCCCAGGTAGAGGGAGATGAAACCTTATCAATTTTATAAATATAGACATCATAATTCATTCTTTATTTTCCAATTTTATAGATGTCAAATTTCATCACAAAAGGTTCCATGGTGAAGAGTAGTCCAGAAATTAGTTTAATAAAATAGATCAATAATGCAAGATTAGATCCTGTCTACTGTTTAAACCATGGGGATATCTACTTTCCAGGGTGAAGATCCAGAAGGTTAATCTGCTTTCACCAAGTCTGTATTTGGGAGAGGGTACTAACAGGTTAAAGAAAACTTGGTTGAATGCGGATGGCTTTTATAAATGCGGTGCGAACCGATGCAAAACTTGTAGATATGTTAAAAATGATAAAAACTTTATTTCAAGCCACAATAAAAAAGAATATTCGATTAAAAACTATATTAATTGTAACACAGAGTATGTAGTGTATTCAATAGTTTGTACTTCGTGTGTTACTCAATATATAGGATGTACAAGTGGCCCTTTAAAGGTGAGAATCAGGAGACATATTTTAGATGCTGGGAATCCTAATGCATTAGCCGCATCTGCGGTTTCAAAGCATTTCAGCGATATACATGGAGGCAATTTAAATAGCATGGAAGTCATGGGGATAGAAAAGGTAATAAAACCGCTGCGGGGTGGAGATCACAGAAGGAAACTTCTCAACCGAGAAACCTTCTGGATCTTCACCCTGGAAAGTAGATATCCCCATGGTTTAAACAGTAGACAGGATCTAATCTTGCATTATTGATCTATTTTATTAAACTAATTTCTGGACTACTCTTCACCATGGAACCTTTTGTGATGAAATTTGACATCTATAAAATTGGAAAATAAAAAATGAATTATGATGTCTATATTTATAAAATTGATAAGGTTTCATCTCCCTCTACCTGGGATATAATTACCATGATTCCTAATATTATTCACAATGTTTAAATATGGTATTCTATATATTTGTATATGTGTTTTTAATTATGTATGTATACCTCTTTGTATCAACCCCCTTATAGTTAACCTCACAGGTGAGCAATTAACTTTGAGGGGATTGCCTTCTTAAGGAAGGATTTGGTCAGTCTTGGTTCAGACCATGATTAAGACAGTTTGTTGAAACGCGTCGCTCTGACCTGGGCACATCTATATTTTTATGCTGCATGTACCTGCTTGGATTTTATGGAAAACCAACAATAAAGAAGATAACTTTTTTAAAATTTATGTGATTGCGCTGGATTTACATTCTATTCCTACTTGGTGACTTATACCATCCGTGCGCTGATCATCCTCCACAGGACTACTATAGGTCTGCAGCAAGCTTGGTGAGCTGATAATATATATTTTGATTACATGAGTAGCAGCTGCTGAGGGTGAAAACTGATTGCACACTGACAGCACACTGATGAAAAGTGAACTAAAATGTCCGACTTTCTAGCATGAGAATCGGACCGATTTTACACGCATAAGTGTGATTCCAGCCTTACTGCCAGTGTCTTGCTAACAATTTCTTTCTTGTCACAAACATATAGAATATTGATGGCAAAATAATTCAGTGAAATGTAGTGACTCTGGGCGTCCCAGCAAAGGCAATGGGTTTCAAGATAGGACATTCAGACACAGCGTTTTGTGAGGATCCTCACAAAAAATGAGCATGTCAGTTTGTGTGGTGTTTTTCTAATCTGCTTTTGCTATTGAAAGCATTATTTATGAGCTCAAAAACCTTTCAGGTGATGCGGTTTTTTAAAAAGCTGATCTGCTTTTGCAGCTGAAAAACGTATCCTCAAAAAACGCAGCAAAAACGCTGTGTGTGAATGCAGCCTTAGACAGAACAGACATTTAAAGGACATTTCATAAGATTCCCAAATTCCTATGAAAAAATTTTCATCACTGTGACGGGGGTGTTCAACAGAGCAAAGGATGGACGAGGCCGAGGGACGATCCAACAGGTTTATTCACAAGAACACTGGAACAGCACACGATAAGTCCACGTAAAACAGATTCGGGGGCCCTTCCCGACAATCCTCGGACCGGATAACAAAGTAATCGTCCTTACAGTAGTCCAAAGAGTTCCACACAATCCCACGGGCCACTGATCTCCAGTCTGTAACTGTCCCTACACCGGCTATAGGATGCAGCCTCTGCTATTCCCTCCCAGAGGATCAATCTTCTTTCTTCAAGTTTCACACAGACTGACTGAATCTCCAAGGTAAGCAGAGTTTACACTAGTTGGACTCTAGGCCCACCTCCCCCTACTCCCAGGGATGGAAGTGCCTCAAGAGGATACAACCTTGCATTTTAGGGGGTGATTACCTACAACAATAGAAATGTACACAGAAGTAGTTCAAATAAGACAATGAACCCAGCTTGAAATAGGAATCTGTACAGCAAGATACACCTCCCCCAAGGAAATACATGAATTACAACTAATACAACCAGGAAAATATACATATCATGACATAGTATCACAGCATATACAGTGAGAGGGTAAATTACATCTTCACAATCCCTCCCCCTCCCAACTTGTGTACGTACTAGGGACCTCTACAGGTCACTGGTTAAGTACACACAGGCAGAGCGTTACTTACATGTGGCTTCATGCAGCCACGAATTGGCATCGTAGCTCTCCCACATCATTGCCCAGGAGAACAGCTGCAGGCAGACCACCCATCACCCCAACTACACATCGCCTGACCCCAAAACCAAAGTTCAGATCCACAGTGGCTGTGGGAATAGTCCTCCATTGTCCACCAGCCAGTTCAATAACAATCCCAGGTCCTCTATGGATTGCCTCAGGCCGAACCACTCGGGGATCAGCCAGTGTGAGGAAAGCACCCGAGTCACAAAATCCAACAAGTCTCTGTCCATCCAGCACAACCTCCTGCAAGTGCTTACCTCGATGAGCAGAAGTCGTCATAACTGCGGGTCGCACCCCGTAAACTCCTGGTGGTGCAACATGGGGGGCTGAGTCACTAGGCCAGTCCTCACATAACGGTGCCACATCTTCCTCCATGGCACTGGGCTGTAAATAATTAACAATCCGATTGGGTGCAGGATCAGTCCTCATTTGAACAGCTGGGCAGGAGACTTGCCGATGCCCTGGCTGTCCACATTGATAGCATCTGAGCTGGGTCTCCCTCCATCCAAGGCGTCCTCTTGGGTAAGGGGTAGGGGAACTTGGAGGCCGGCTCCCACCTGAAGGTGCTGTAGGGGTTTGAGGATGATTCCTCCATGGCCTGGCTGGGCATGAGGCCTGCAAATGCCCGGGATGCCTACAAACATAACACCTGCGCTCTGTTACTTCCTCTCCCCGGCGTATTCCAGAAAGTGCAGTAGAAGCAACTGGAGGCACATTAACACGGGTATCAACATGTGGTGGCTTAGAGGAACGGGGAACAATGGGGACAGAATAACTGGGGGCATCCGGTGTTGTGGAGCTGTTAGGCGTCTCTCCATCCTCCAACAGAACCCTCCACTGAGGCTTGATGGTGAGAGCCTCATCAGCGAGAGCAGCAGCTTCCTCCACTGTCGCTGGTTTTCTCTCACGCACCCATTCCCGGATCTCAGCGGGGCACTGGGCAAAGAATTGTTCTTTTAGGATGACCTGCAGGAAGGTCTCCCAAGATAAGGACTCCTCTGCCTCCAGCCAGCGATTACATATTTGTTTGAGTCTATGAGCATATATCTTAAAAGACACTTCCCCATCACAGGCTAAAGCACGGAACTGAGTCCTGTAAGTGTCTGGGGTCACAGCATAATGTTCTAGAATAGTCTGTTTAATATCCGCATACTCACAGTTCCACCGAGGGTCCATGGCTCTATAGGCTTCAGCAGCTCCCCCCTCTAGGAGCCCAACCAGATGCCGGACACGCTCCCTGTCCGGGACTTCCATTAATCAACACTGATGCTCAAAGTCCTGGAAGAAGCCCTCAATGTCGCCTGCAGCCTCATTAAACGGCTTAAAGTCTTTGCGGGACACCCTGGGAAGTTCCCTCATGATGGGTGCTGGGGTTACAGTCTGTCTGGAACCTCTCGCGGCTTCCACAGCGAGCTCCTTATCCAGCAGTGCCATCTCCTCCATCCTGCGCTCCTTCTCTTTAGCTCCACGCATGGCCTCCCTCTTATCTTCTATGGGGGCCTCATCTCCAAGCAGTGCCATCTCCTCCTTGTACCACACAACCCATTGACTTTTTTGGGTATTCACCTCCGGCTGCCGTCTTTCTTCCGTTTGCTGTGAGGATCCTTCCTCCACGTCATTTTGCGAACAGACTCCTTCTAGCGCCTCAATCAGCTGCTCCTTGGAGAGTCCTTTGAAACGAACTCCTACTTCACGGGCCTTTGATTGCAGGCTCCCCAAAGTCCAGGTCTTGTACTCTGCAGTGCTGGTTCCTGATGTTGAGCCATTGTCCTCCATTCCTTCTGCTCTGATCCCAGCGCTGCCAACCAGTTTGTGACGGGGGTGTTCAACAGAGCAAAGGATGGACGAGGCCGAGGGACGATCCAACAGGTTTATTCACAAGAACACTGGAACAGCACACGATAAGTCCACGTAAAACAGATTCGGGGGCCCTTCCCGACAATCCTCGGACCGGATAACAAAGTAATCGTCCTTACAGTAGTCCAAAGAGTTCCACACAATCCCACGGGCCACTGATCTCCAGTCTGTAACTGTCCCTACACCGGCTATAGGATGCAGCCTCTGCTATTCCCTCCCAGAGGATCAATCTTCTTTCTTCAAGTTTCACACAGACTGACTGAATCTCCAAGGTAAGCAGAGTTTACACTAGTTGGACTCTAGGCCCACCTCCCCCTACTCCCAGGGATGGAAGTGCCTCAAGAGGATACAACCTTGCATTTTAGGGGGTGATTACCTACAACAATAGAAATGTACACAGAAGTAGTTCAAATAAGACAATGAACCCAGCTTGAAATAGGAATCTGTACAGCAAGATACACCTCCCCCAAGGAAATACATGAATTACAACTAATACAACCAGGAAAATATACATATCATGACATAGTATCACAGCATATACAGTGAGAGGGTAAATTACATCTTCACAATCACACTCTGCATTGCACTACTGTCCCCAATTTATTATACGAGGGGCGATCCAAAAGTAATGATAATCAATAATTAACACAATGAATATATTAAAAAAATATATATATTTTTCTACATAGTCTCCTAACAAGTCTATACATTTATTCCATCTCTTTTCTAAACTTAGAATTCCCTTCGAAAAAAATGCTTGATCTTGACCTGATATAATTAATTTAACACAAGAAGAACTACGCCTACGTCTAAGTA
This sequence comes from Anomaloglossus baeobatrachus, assembly GCF_048569485.1. Taxonomy (NCBI): domain Eukaryota; kingdom Metazoa; phylum Chordata; class Amphibia; order Anura; family Aromobatidae; genus Anomaloglossus; species Anomaloglossus baeobatrachus. Next base: position 156,384,367 of record NC_134361.1, on the reverse strand, counting down.
AACTAAACATTGACAAATCCCCAGGGCCAGATGGCATTCATCCACGAATATTGAGGGAATTGAGCTCCATTATCGACAGACTGCTGTATATCATCTTTTTAGACTCGCTTGTAACAGGGTTGGTGCCTCAGGATTAGAGGATTGCTGATGTGGTACCGATATTTAAGAAAGGTAAGAGGGTAGATCCAGGCAACTACCGTCCAGTAAGTCTGACATCAGTAGTATGCAAAGTTTTTGAGGGCATTTTAAGGGATGACATGCAAAAATATATTGCAGAAAATAATATAATAACTGACAAACAGCATGGATTCATGAAAGATAAGTAGTGTCTAACCAACCTGTTGGGGTTCGATGAGGGGATAAGTGCAAACCTGGATATTGGTAATGCAGCTGATGTGATTTATTTGGACTTTGCAAAGGCATTTGATACTGTATCACACAATAGCCTTATATTAAAGCTCCAGAAGCAAGGACTAGGGGAAACTATATGCAACTGGGTAAGGAATTGGCTAAAGAATAGGAAACAAAGAGTATTCATAAATGGTACATTCTCTAAATGGGCTGCAGTCAGCAGTGGGGTGCCGCAGGGATCTGTGCTAGGAACGATTCTTTTTAATCTCTTTATTAATGACCTTGTGGATAGGATTGATAGTAAAGTGTCAGTCTTTGCTGATGACACCAAACTATGTAGGATATTAAAAACTGACCTTGATAGTACAATATTACAAAAAGATCTGGATAAGATGTCAGAATGGGCAGATACTTGGCAAATGAGATTTAATGTTGATAAATGTAAAGTAATGCACCTAGGACAGAGTAATCCTATAGCTGCATATACATTAAATGGAAGTAAACTCGGGACTACAGAACAGGAGAAGGACTTGGGTATTCTTATTACAAATAAGTTGAGTAGCAGCACTCAATGTGAAGCAGCAGCTGCTAAAGCAAACAAGATTCTAGGGTGTATAAAAAGAGAGATTAGATCCCGTGATCCCAACATATTGTTACCCCTCTACAAATCACTTGTAAGGCCACATCTGGAATATGGGAACCAGTTTTGGGCTTCACATTTTAAAAAGGACATTCAGAAGTTAGAGGCAGTTCAAAGGCGGGCAACTAGACTATTACAAGGAATGGAACGCCTCCCATATGATGACAGGTTGAAAAAGTTAGATATGTTTAGCTTAGAAAAAAGACTTCTCAGAGGAGATCTTATTTATATGTATAAATACATGTGTGGTCAATGTAAAGGACTGGCACATGACTTATTTCTTCCAAAGACAATACTAAGGACCAGGGGGCACTCACTGCGAGTGGAAGAAAAGCGATTCCGACAGCTAAATAGGAAAGGGTTCATTACAGTTATAGCAGTCAGGCTGTGAAATGCCCTACCACAAGAGGTAGTAATGGCTGATACTATAACAGCTTTTAATAAAGGGCTGGATGATTTCCTCACTACACACAACATTGTTGGTTATAAATGACTTGGTGACCAAATGTAGAACTGGTGGAGGAAGGTTGAACTAGATGGACCTAGGTCTTTTTTCAACCTAAGTAACTATGTAACCCTCAAAAAAATCCCCAACAGCGGTTATCACGTCGCTATGGTCGTCAAATTTCTTGCCCAGGAGGTGTTCCTTGAGGCAAGGAAAGAGAAAGAAGTCACTGTGGGCTAGATCTGGCGAATAGGGAAGGTGTTCCACCAGTTCAAAGCCCGCTTCTTGAATGGCTGCCATTGCAACTGCAGCTTTGTGAGCCGGCGTGTTATCTTGGTGAAACAGCACTCCAGCCCGCAGTTTGCCGCGCCTTTTCTCCTTGATAGCCTCCCGCAATCTTACTTGTTCTGCGTAGTAGGAGCCCGTAATAGTGGCTCCCTTCTCCAAATAGTCCACCATAATAATTCCTTCAGTGTCCCAAAAAATAGACGCCAAAACCTTCCCTGCTGAGCTTGACACTTTGAATTTCTTCGGCGTCGGTTCGTCGGCTCGTTTCCATGTCATCGATTGTTGTTTAGTTTCCGGATCAAAGTGGTGGATCCAGGTCTCGTTCATGGTCAAAAAACATGACAAAAAATTCTCCTTGTCTGCTTGGAACTTTTCGAGATTTGCTATTGAAATGTCAACTCTTTCTTCTTTTGCTCTTCGTTTTTTTCCATTTTGATGTTCACTCCTCGGCAGTTCATATTCAAATGAATGTAGCTCCCAGGAATCGTGGCCTATTTTAGTGATTTTTTTTTTCCTGGACTAGTGGGTACCTAAGAGAGAAGACATTTTTTTAATTTCTGTGTGCAATAGAAATAACCGATCATTACTTTTGGATCGCCCTCGTATATTTTAAAATTTTTTTGAAAGCCACTATGTGTTTTCCCTGCAGAACCTCTTATTGAAGCACATTAAATTTTATTTAAGATATGTGGATGACGTGTTCATTATTTGGGATGGCTCATCTGAGCTTTTTGCTTAGTTTGGGCGCATTGCCTCCGCAAACCGCATATTCTAGGTAATGTTACATTCTCATAATGGTTGGTCCGGTTAGTGTTTGAGTGTCCCACAATGTGGATTTCTTCACCGTATGTTTCTACTATACTGTGCTGATATGGTGCTAGTCGCCAGCCAGTAATATGTGTGGCGTGTCAGTGCTGCCGCTCTCATTGTTTTGCAGTATTCATCTTTCTCCTTAACACTGACACCTATACATGCGGTGGTCTTGGTGGTTGTCATTGCTGCTGCGTGAGAAGCGCACATGGGCCGCAGTGTGTGAGTACATATACATATATTTGGATTTATTGCCTTTATTATATTGTATATTGCGGCCTGTGTGTGTCTTTTCGCTGCAGCATTGTCCATCAATACGTTTATATGCATGTCTATGTGTTTCTTTCATTCATCTATGCTATGTGAAACACACATTGACCTCAGTGTGGGAGTAATGTGTGTATGTGCGGACGGATGTTTACATATTTTTCTGTGAGGTGTGTCCGTGCTGCTGCTTTTGCCACTGTTAGTATTATACACATTGACCTTAGTGTGAGAGTATTTCTATGTGCATGAATAACTTATCTACTCTCGCACTAATTATATGTAGGGTCTGTGTGCTGTGGTTTCCGCAGCAGAGCTGACCTTTAGTGTCTGTGGTGGTTTTCACTGCCGCCGTGTGAAACACACACTGGCCGCAGTATGAGAGAGCGTATACATGTGTATATGGTTATCTGCACTGGATTTATTGCTTTCTCTATGTGCTGCGGCCTCTGTGTCTCTTTTCTGCGGTGTTGACCCTCACTATCAGCACGGAATATATGTGTATGCGGACGCATGTTTACATGTATTTTTCTGTGAGGTGTGTCCATGCTGCTGTTTTTGCCACTATTATTCTTATACACATTGACCCTAGTGTGAGAGTATTTCTATGAGCATGAATAATTTATCTACTCTCGCACTAATCATATGCTGGGTCTGTGTGCTGTGGTTTCTGCAGCAGAGTTGACACTTTGTGTCTGTGGTGTTTTTCACTGCCGCCATGTGAAACACACAATAGCCGCAGTATGAGAGAGTGTATGGCTAGGCTCGCACACTGCGTCTTTTTGACGCTGCGTTTTTGTGCGTTTTTGGCCGTTAAAAACGCACAAAAACGCACCTGCGCCGAAAAAAGAGAATTTTGTTTACTTACCGTAAATTCTTTTTCTTATAGTTCCGACATGGGAGACCCAGACCATGGGTGTATAGCTTCTGCCTCCGGAGGACACACAAAGTACTACACTAAAAGTGTAGCTCCTCCCTCCGAGCATATACACTCCCCGGATGACAAATCCAACCAGTTTAGTGCCAAAGCTGAAGGAGGACATCCACCCATAAGTAGAGATAGAGTAAAACCCGGAATAACCGGAACCTCTGTCTACAACAGCCGGTGAAAACACACGGAACAAGAAAGCTGCCAACAGGCAACAGGGAGGGTGCTGGGTCTCCCATGTCGGAACTATAAGAAAAAGAATTTACGGTAAGTAAACAAAATTCTCTTTTTCTTCATCGTTCCTTATGGGAGACCCAGACCATGGGACGTCTCAAAGCAGTCCATGGGTGGGAAATAACAGAAACTGAGAAGTAGACAAACCTAACTTCACAAATGGGCGACAGCCGTCCGAAGGATGCGTCTGCCCAAGCTCGCATCTGCCGAGGCATGAGCATGTACTTGGTAGTGCTTCGAAAGGGTGTGCAGACTAGACCAAGTGACAGCCTGACAGACCTGCTGAGCCGTAGCGCAAGAGGCACCGACAGCTCTGGTCGAGTGCGCCTTAATCCCCGGCGGGGGAGGCACCTGAGAACATTGGTAGGCATCGGATATGGCCGACCTAATCCAACGAGCTAGGGTCGGTTTAGAAGCCGAGAAACCCTTGCGCTGACCTGTGGTCAGCACAAAAAGAGAGGTGCACCGCCTAAAAAACAGCGGTGCGTGACACATAGATCCGGAGCGTCCGCACCAAATCTAAAGCATGCAACGCTTTCTCAAAGCGATGCACAGGGGCCGAACAAAGGGAAGACAATGAAATGTCGTGGTTAAGGTGGAAAGGAGACACCACCTTAGGGAGAAGGCCCGGAGTCGGACGGAGAACCACCTTGTCTTGGTGAAAAAAAACAAAAAGGGGGACTCCGAAGAGAGCACAGTCAAATCAGAGACTCTCCTGAGAGAAATTATGGCCACCAGAAAGACCACTTTCTGTGAAAGACGAAACAACGAAACCTCCCTAAGAGGCTCAAAGGGGGGGTTTCTGTAAGGCCATGAGGACTAGATTAAGGTCTCAGGGATCCAGAGACCGCCGGTAAGGCGGAATGATGTGAGATGCGCCCTGCATGAAGGTGCGCACCTGGGCCAGCCGGGCGATACGCCGCTGGAACAACGCTGACAGAGCCGAGACCTGTCCCTTGAGGGAATGAGAGACAGTCCTAGCTGCAGGCCGGACTGTAGAAAGGACAGGATGGTCGGCAAGGAAAAAACGGCCAAGGAGCATGGCCGGAAGAACGACACCAGGACAGGAAAATTCTCCAAGTCCTGAGGTAAATCCTGGCCGAGGAAGACTTCCGAGCCTGAGTCATAGTGAAGATGACCTCGGAAGGAATGCCTGAAGCCGTAAGGATTCAGGGCTCAAGAGCCACGCCGTCAATCTGAGAGCCGCAGAATTGTGGCGGAAAACGGACCCTCTGAGAGAAGGTCTGGCCGGTCCGGGAGATGCCACAGCACCTCTACGGACAGACGGAGCAGGTCTGGGAACCAAGCTCACCTGGGCCAGTCTGGGGCGATGAGTACGACCCGACGGCCCTCCATTCTGATCTTGCGCAGGACTCTGGGCAAGAGAGCTAGAGGGGGAAACACGTAGGCCAGACGGAACTGGGACCAATCTGGAACCAGCGCGTCCGCTGCCAAGGCCTGAGGATCGTGGGAGCGAGCCACGTAAACCGGGACCTTGTTGTTGTGCCGGGATGCCATTAGATCCACTTCCGGAGTGTCCCGCCTGCTAAATTGACCGGAACACTGCCGGATGCAGGGCTCACTCGCCGCTGTCCACGGTTTGACGGCTGAGATAATCTGCCTCCCAGTTTTCTACGCCTGGGATGTGGACTGCGGATATGGTGGACTTGGAGTCCTCCGTCCACTGAAGGATACGTTGAACTTCCAACATTGCTAGGCGGCTGCGAGTCCTAGGAGTACAGCCCTGATTTCCAGCACATTGATCGAGAGGGCTGATTCGGACGGAGTCCAAGTGCCCTGTGCTCGGTGGTGGAGAAACACTGCTCCCCAGCCGGATAGACTGGCATCCGTGGTGAGAATCACCCAAGACGGGGCCAAAAAGGAGCATCCCTGGGACAGAGAGAGGGGCCGAAGCCACCACTTAAAGAGAGCTCCTGGTCTGTGGCGACAGAGCCACCAGCCTGTGCAAGGAAGAAGTCCCTTGTCCCAACAGCGGAAAATGTCCAGCTGCAGGGGACGCAGATGGAACTGGCAAGGGGAACCGCTTCCATTGACGCCACCATCTGACCCAGCACCTGCATGAGGTGCCTGATGGAATGACGGCGGAGCCTCAGCAGAGAGCGAACCGCCAGATGAAGGGACTGCTGTTTGACTAAGGGCAGCTTCACAAGTGCCAGCAGAGTCTCGAATTGCATCCCTAGGTACGTAAGTTCCTGGGTCGGGGACAGAGTGGACTTGCAAGCGTGGCGAGAGTGAGCGAGACACTCCGCTGAGAGTGAGCGAGACACTCCGCTGAGAGTGAGCGAGACACTCCGCTGACAGTCTGCACTGGATGAAGCCCTGACTAGAAGGTCGTCCAGGTAAGGAATCACTACCAACCCCTGGAGGAGCAGAACCGCAACTGGTGAATACACGAGGGGCCGTGGCTAACCCAAAGGGGAGAGCCACGAATTGGAAATGTTCCTCTCCGATTACAAAACGTAGCCAACGCTGGTGTGAAACTGCGAATGGCACATGCAGATAGACATCTCTGATGTCGATGGATGCTAAGAAATCTCCCTGGGTCATTGACTGATCGCAGAGATTCCATGCAAAATTGCCGCACCTGAACATGCTTGTTGAGAAGCTTGAGATCCAGGTCGGAAAGCACCGTCCTTTTCGGGGACTAGGAAGAGATTTGAGTAGAAATCTCAGAACCGTTCCCAGTCGGGAACTGGTACAATTACTCCATTGGCCTGCAAGAATGCCACGGCCTGTGAGAAGGCGGCGGCCTTGGAGCAGGGGGGAGTTGTCAGAAAAAATCTGTTTGGCGGCTGGATAGAATTCTATTCTGTAGCCGTGGGAGATGGTAACCCACACCCACTGATCGAAGACGTGTTGAAACCACACGTCGCCCAAGAGGGAGAGCCTGCCACCGACCAAGGACGTTACTGGCGCGGCCAGATAATCAAGAGGAGGCTGCCTTGGTGGTAGCAGCTCCTGCCGACTTAGGACGCGGCTTCATGCGCCAGTTGGTTTACGGACCTTGGCTGAGTTAGTGGACGAGGCCGAGGGCTTAGAGGACGACCAGTTAGAGGAAACGAAAGGAACGAAACCTCGACTGGTTCCTGCCCTGGAAAGGTTTCCTGGGTTGTGGCATGGAAGTACTCTTCCTGCCAAAAGCTTCCTTAATAATTTCATCCAGTTGTTCACCGAATAGACTGGTCCCAGCAAAAGGGAGTCCAGCAAGGAACTTCTTAAGAAGCATCTGCCTTCCACTCTCGAAGCCACAGGAACCTGCGGATAGCGAGGGAATTAGCCGAGGCCACCGCAGTGCGGTGACAGTCTCCAGCTATAGGATGAAAAGACTGAAGCCTGGAAGTTAAGGCAACCATTTCGGGCATAAAGACCCTGGTGAGGGAATGCATCTCCTCCCGAGAAGCAGCGATGGCTTTGAGAGCCCGCACTGCTGCAAAAGATGGGGAGAACGAGGCCCCTGCCGCCTCATATATAGATTTGGCCAGAAGGACAACCTGGCGGACAGTGGGATCCTTAGAGAGGTGCCGTCAGCCACTGATACAACTGTCCGGGCTGAAAGTCTAGACACCGGAGGGTCCACCCTTGGTGAATGAGCCCACTCCTTGACCGCCACTGGTGGAAGGGGGAAACAGTCATCAGAACCACGCTTTGGGAAGCGTCTGTCAGGACAGGCTCTGGGCTTGGTCACAGTGACCTGACAGCTGGAGTGGATAAGGAACACACTCCTTGTTCTCTTAGGCAAGGTATACTGATGCTTTTCTGCCAAAGAGGGGTGCTCCCCTGATACAGGCGGATTGAGGTCCAGTACAAATATAATGGACGCAATCAAATCATTAGCATCTGCGTCACTTTCGGACAGATCAATGGGGTACATGGAGAAGCGTCCGAGCCCCCAGTAAAGGCATCCTCCTTGTCCTGCGAGTCAGCTCGTGAACCAGAGCCGCGGGGCGAGGAGGGAAAGGGCACCCTGCGTCTCCATTTTAGGAGGACGGGGTCTGAGACCAGATGAAGAATCCTCTGTGAGCTTTGCTGAGCGAGCCGTAGCAGCAGAAGCGCCCTGAGAAGGGGGCTGATGCATGCTCAGCAGTGTCCGGGACAGCTGTCCCCTGGAGAGAGGGATTCTACCCAAGCCGGGGGTTCAGCCACCGGAGCCGGAGCAGCCGGAGGGACCACTGGGGATAAGCCTCCAGGCTGAGGCACCACTATGTTAGAGCAGGCATCACAATGTGGTTATGTGCTCGGTACAGACAGTACGAGTCTACATGCGGTGCATAATAAAAACAGCCTTGCAGCCCTGCTCTGATATGAGACATGCTGCAGAAGTGGGGGCTCTGTCCAGAAAGACCCCCAGCAGAGTATATAAACAGAGTATATAAGCAGCAGCACAACCAGAGGTTGTGGCTTGCCAGACCGTTTAACATAACATCTCTGTGCCCTCCAGATTCCCCAGAAGTGGGGGCTCTGTCCAGAAAGACCCCCAGCAGAGTATATAAACAGAGTATATAAGCAGCTGCACAATCGGAGGTTGTGGCTTGCCAGACCGTTTAACAAAGGGGCATCTCTGTGCCCTCCAGATCCCCCAGAAGTGGGGGGTCTGTCCCAGGCCCCCATTTGTCACAATGTGTTATGCAGACATTGATCTCTGTGCCCTAGAACGCTGAGAAAATGGCATCCGCAGCGAGGAGAGGGGGCGGGGCCTATTCTGAGAGCAGGACGGAGGGCAAATGAGGCATACAGGGGAGGGAATCTTTCCTCAGTGAGGAGTGTCCCTTCCCTGTGCTGAATAGCCGCTGGGCGGAGCCACACTGTCCCACTGCACTGACTGACATGCAGGGGTAGAGAATCGAAACTAGGCCTCAGGCGAAGCCGGGGCCTAGATTTAAACATGCGGCCAGCGTGCAGGCACCCTCGGCGCGGTTCTCCAGTGAAAACTGGAGAACCGGCCGGAAATGTTAACACAGTTATAAAACACACTCTCCCCAATATATAAAGTACAAGGGACCCCTGGAAAGACCACCGTCTGTGGTAATAACGTCTCAGTACTTAGCTTGTGAGACGCAGGTGCCAGGTCCCTGGGGGGTGATCGCTCCGTCCGTCAGGGTCCTGAAAGGGCTGCGGATGGAGACCGGTCTCCTGCAAAGCAGAGAGAACCGTGAGGGCTCCCACTTCAAGCCAGAGCCTCAGGGGATGGTGAAGGAGCGCGGCAGTGAAGGCTCCAGCCTTGTAACATCAACCTTAACAGCACCGCCGACACAGTGGGGTGAGAAGGGACATGCCGGGAGTCCAGATTGGACCCGCTTTTCTTCCAAATCTTTGAAATCAAAAATCAGAGGATGCATGTGTGTGTGTGACCTCCTGAACACAAAGCATTGAACTGGTTGGATTTGTCATCCGGGGAGTGTATATGCTCGGAGGGAGGAGCTACACTTTTAGTGTAGTACTTTGTGTGTCCTCCGGAGGCAGAAGCTATACACCCATGGTCTGGGTCTCCCATAAGGAACGATGAAGAAAAACGCATCAAAAAACGCATGCGTTTTTGCCGCGATTTGGTGCATTTTTGGCTGCGTTTTTGATCTCTGCGTTTTTCCAATGCATTGCATGGGGGGAAAACGCAGAAAAACGCAGGAAAGAACTGACATGTCCATTTTTTTTTTTAACTCAAAAACGCAGGTAAAAAAAACAGATGTGTGCGGACAGCAAAAATGAAAACTCATAGACTTTGCTGGGGAAGCAAAGTCCTGCAGTTTTGAGGTCAAAAACGCACCCGAAAAAGGCGCAAAAACGCCGCGAAAAACGCACTGTGCGCACATAGCCTAAATGTGTGTATTCGGTTCTCTGCACTGGATTTATTGCTTCTCCATGTGCTGCGGCCTCTGTCTTTTTTCTGCGGTGCTGACCCTCACTATTAGTATGACATGGACTATACAATGATTAAAGATACTTTTCCACATTGAGAAGTTAGGTACCACACTTTTTTGCCTTCTCTTATATATCTGCCTCTTTATTGTGTAGTATATATTTTATATCGAGAATTGCTTTGATATACCATCTTGGTGTGGTTTTCTTCTCTTCTTGTGGGACACTTGCCCTTCTTGGATGCGACCTTATATCACTAATCTAGTATATAATTGGTACATTATGACCAATACCTACACTGGTTGCGGTGATGTATACCGTTCTTTCTTTCCCATCACCTTTCCGCATGTTCCAAAATTTCAATATGAATATTAATAAAAAATGTTGAACCGTTGATCGCCTCTTTCGTTTTTCTTTCTTTTTGCTTAGCTGCAGCAAGCCACTATGTAGGTGCTGTAAGATATGAAGCCCTAAAAACTATACAGGGTTGTTGCTAGGAAGGTACTGGCCTTGAGGCACAATTACTGACCCTGACAGCAAGTATTAATAAAAATTGGGTAACACTCAGTGTGAATTGAGTTGGTGGCTGACAGTCACTACACTACACCTGAACCTCTTGTTTTTTACAATTTTGGGACCTTTTTTTTTGCAAGTTGTAATACCTATTGCTAGTATAACAGACACAAGGGATGTAGCAGTGCTGAGATTGTTTATTATTAGTAGCAGATGTTAGAACAGCATTAAATCTCTCCCTGCCTGTGAGTAAGCTGTCCCTATAAATCACACACTGCAGGAACAGACCGTATGCAGCACTAAGAGGATTTTTTTTTGCAGCAGCAGTTCTATGATTTACAGTTGATAGCACAGTGGACACTGTCTTCAGCCCTTAAAAGGACTATTTTGGATTCTGCAGCAGGAACACTAACTCATAGAACAAACTGCACTGCCCGTATACCTGTTTCTATGATTTACATAGTCGCTAACAGGTATTGCTAAATAGCTTAAGCCCTTAGAGGGACTAGTATTCGTTGGCAGGAAAAACGCTGTACCCCACACAGTACAGTCTCACTACACCGGCAGCTCAGGAATGAATGCGTGCACACAAAATGGCGGCTGCCTTATATAGCCCCTATGATGCTCCGCGGGCAAGCCAATCACAGTAACACCATAACAAAGATGGCTGCGGCGTTACTGTGATGGCAAGCAACGTCAGATGTGTTCATTGGCTGGAAAATGGCGCCAGAAAGTCCAGAAACGAAAATGAAAGTACCGGAGCGAATACCATATTAGCCATCGGATAGCGAATACCTCGGATACCCTATTATCCGTCAGTTACCGAATAGTGGCGAATACATTCGTTCATCCCTAATAATTACTCATAAATCCACATTAGTCTTAATTTACTGGACCTAATCAACCAATTAGCAGGAATGCATCACTCCAATAATATTTCCAACCACCCCAACTAAGGGGACAAGATGCACAAAAATTCCAATTTAATATAATATATATATATTTTTAATTATTAGAACCTTAAAAAAAAACCAACACAATGTAAAAAACAAGGAATCCTCTTGGATCAACAATACACACCTTTTGCAGCAATGGTGATACATTCTATTGAGTTCAACATAAAATTCTGTTTTTCACAATATATAGAATACCATAATTAATTTATTCCCTGGTTGATGAATATGATAATTCCGAAAAATTGGTTATTTTATTTTTTTCAGTATTTTTCACAAGTATTAAGCCTGCAGGGATTTACGTATCTTATTTCTTTATATATATATATATATATATATATATATATATATATATATATATATATATATATATATATCCACATGTAAATGGCCAAATTGTGTATATGTATATATATATATATATATATATATATATATATATATTATATACACACACATATATATACACATACATGCACACACACGTGTATTATTACATTGCATGCCAAGACTACTTACTACTCTAGTTCGCTCTATATTGCTGCTATATACTGGGTTGTAATTTATGTCAGTCTAACTCAAATAGCCGAAGTACCAACTTTAGAATGTTTTGTTATTTTTTTTTTTTTTAATTATACTCTTACTTTTAAACAATACTGTGTAATGAACAAAAGGTTAATTCCACTGTTCACTTTAAATTATAGCCTCAATCTCTAGGGATAGACACCCTCTGATAGATAAAAGTGATCATTAATTATAAATACGGCTATTGTGGATATAATGTTATATTATAATTACTAATTCATAAATCTGTGTGTTTGTCTCAGTCCCGACGCGCGTTTCCACCTTTCTTCATCAGGGGACATGAGGAATGAAGCGCAGAGGTTCTTTTTAAATCCGCTTTGATTGAAAATTAGTGACTGGTGTAGGTAATGACTGCCGCTCAGTATAACAGCGCATTGAATGTCGGGAGAAGAGCTTACTGCCTCATTCCCACTAACGGCATGTATGATTGGTTGTTTGGCATGCCATTTAATTAATTAGGTTATTCTATATATTGTGAGAAACAGAATTTTATGTTGTACTCAATCGATTGTATCACCATTGCTGCAAAAGGTGTGTATTGTTGATGCAAGAGGATTCCTTGTTTTTTTACAGTGTTGTTTTTAAGGTTCTAATAAATAAAAATATATAATATTTTTTATATATTATATAGGTCCAGTAAATTAAGACTAATGTGGATTTATGGGTCTACATAATACTATATGGCGGACTATGGGGGCTTCATAACACTATATGGAGAAATATGGGGGCTGCATACTACTATACCCCAGGAGTTGTATGTCCCCCCCACCCCAGTGCTGTATACCCCCACCCCCAGTGCTGTATACCCCCCAGAGCTGTATGCCCTCCCCGCCCCAGAGCTGTATACCCCTAGAGCTGCATGTAATCTCCCACCTCAGAGCTGTTTGTTCCCCCATCCCAGAGTCACTGCCCCCCTCTAGAGCTGTATGGCCCCCATTGCTGTATACCCCTTTCCTCAGTAATATGTATGCCCTCCAGTAATGTGTATGTCCCCAGCCTCTCTTGTGATGTATATACAGCAATGTTAGGCTATGTGCCCACAGGAGATTAAAGCTGCGGATTTATCTGTGGAAAATCTGCGGATTTTCCACATAAATCTGCAGGTTTCAGCATGTTTAGACACTCCCCATGTTATCCTATGGGACATGGGGAGTGTGGTCTGCAGGTTTCAGCATGTTCAGACACTCCCCATGTTATCCTATGGGACATGGGGAGTGTGGTGTCCATGCTGCGGATGTCCCGCAGCCGCACGTAATTGCATGTCAATTATTTCTGCGGAAATCCCGGCTCTCCACTATGGAGATAGAGGTCGGGACTTCCGCAGGTAAGTCGCATGAATGTCTGCAGGTTTTCTACCGCAGCTAAAAATAGCTGCTGATTCCGGCAAGCAGCTGCGGGAAAACCTGCGGATACCTCCCGTGGGCACATAGCCTTAGTGTTCTCTATGTGCGACCATGTCTGTTAGCGACAGCCACCAATCAGCAGGGAACAGACACATGCCCAGGAGGAGCTGGATGGAGACAAGCGGGGAGGTGAATGAGTCTGTTGCTGACTTCTCCATATTAATAATATCTCTAATATGTCTGTGTGTGCATGTATGATGTGTATCTATGTATGTGTATGTGACTGTGTCTAGATTCATGTCTGTTTATGTGTTTTTGTGAACTTCTCTTTAAATATATATGTGTACGTATGCATGTATGTGTCTGTGCATGTCTATGAGTAGACTCTTTCGTCCAGGGCCCACAAAAACCTGGAGCCGGCCCTGGTTGGACTACGACCCTATTCTTAACATAGAAATAGCGTCTGATGTCATCTGGACAAGCTCCCTGCGCTGTCCAAATCACAGCAGAAGGAGGAGATCTCCACCATCTCTGTGGAGTTCACAGCATATGTCACCCGTTGGGATGAATGGGGCGATTGCACCTTAACTGATCCTGGCGCACGCCCCCCCCCCCCCCCCCACTCAAAATTACATGTGTGGATGACAAACCCCCCCCCCCCCCCAAAAATAAAAAAAAAAAACACACATCAACCAGAAATTGGGCTCGGTGGGAAGGGTAGACTATATAGCCCCAGTGATATTCTAATTGGCATATACTTAGCCTAATACATGAAATTACACTATGTGCTCACGGGACTAGTACCTGCGGATATATCCGCAGGTACGTCCGCAGGTTTCTAGCAACAGCTCCCCGGAATCCGCAGTTATGCATTGCTGCGGGATTCCAGCAAAATATCTGCGGTAAACCTGCGGACATTCGTGCGACTTACCTGCAGAATTCCCGCCCTGTATCTCAATAGTGGAGAGGCGTGATTTCCGCAGGAATAATTGACATATAGTTACGTGCGGCTGTGGGACATCCGTAGCATGTTCCGCAGCCGCATATATCGCAGCATGGACACAGCACTCCCCATGTCCTATAGGATAACATGGGGAGTGTCTGTACTTGCTAAAACCTGCGGATTTATCTAGAAAATCCAGATAAATCTGCGGGTACATAGTCCCGTGGGCACATAGCCTTAGATAGTTTTACTACATGAAGATTGATAAGACCTATAAAAGAGCACTGAAACTCATGTTCAAAACAATAATTTTTATTATTGATAATTATAAAATATTACAAAGGGTATCAATGGGGGGAAGGGAGGTTTGGAAAAGAAAAGAGAGCAGCGTGTAATTAATCCTGATTTGTTCACCCAGTAATTGTACAAGAATTATATGTAATACAGTACATGGATTGGAAGATGAAATTCATGACATGGGCAACAATACAATGTATTGAATCAATTGTCAGTATACATTATTTGCATATTACATATCAAAAAGTGATTAGTGCAAAAATTTGATTAGTTCCTCATAAAGCTTGGAACAAAATACCTATGTAGCTACAATACCATTGTCCTCACCACCGGGAATATGGTAAGCAAAATATAAATATAAAGTGCCTAGTGCTCTCTATTAGACCTCAAATGCCTATGGGACAAAAACAGCTCATCACTGGATATTTAATCACTGTATTTCCAAAAGGGTGAGCTACGGTTAGTTGCAACTACTCATATGGATTACACAAAATTGCAAATTCCATGTGACTATGAAATAGAAAATTCCTCTCCACATAAGTTCACCACGTAAGTTGACAGGCAAGACACTTATATATTTTGTATAATTGACCGTGCTGATGGTTGTAGATGAGAGGTAATGCTGGTATAAACAAAACATGCACATGCCCCACCAGGGGCTAAGGCATGCAGTGATGTATCCTTAAGGTATAAGGCATTCAGCAAAAGACCGCTCATCCCCAGAGCATCAGCATTGATCATGAAACAACATGTACAATGTCCTAGCTGTCAAAGATGTACGGACTTTTCAATAATTCATATCAGCCCATAATGGGTAATCATGCCTGCCTGAACACGTTTCCATATAATACACTCAATAGATAGAAATACTTAGTGGTATAATATGTAACTTGCAGAAGGAAATTACTTACATATCAATCACTGGGGACCACTGGAAGGCTTCCCGACGCGCGTTTCGCCGTTCTTTGTCAAGGGAAACATGATTATGTATGTGATATGGTGCTCTTATAAAGGATAAATGGTGCCGGGAGTTCCCACGTACACGGCCGTGCAGCGTCTGTCGTCACTTCCGGCCGCGGGGCCGCGCCGTGCATGTGCGCGATCCCGCAGCGGCAAGCGACGACAGATGGGATTAGTCATTCAATGTGGGGAGGGGACGCCTGCGCACTGAAGTTGCAAGTGCGCGGTCCCGTCCAAGTAAGTGACGACAGAAGTAAGCCGTGCAGGGTGGGCGCATGCGCATAGGGTTTGTCTGATATACCGCCAGTATGTAGTCCTAGGGCCGCAGTGTATCACCATCCTGTCAGTATGGGCAATTATGTAGCACCAAACTAATGGGCACGACATTACCACTTATTGCATATATTTAGAATTTGTTAGTATAACCATGCGCTCCCTCGTACGCCAACCTGTTCCTGGGGCTGTGGGAGAGGGACCTATTTCATACCGATGTGGCGCCCCATTTGGACAATGTTCTGTTCTGGGGGCGCTACATCGATGATATTATTTTTCTCTGGCAGGGTTCCCATTATGATTTGATAACATTCATGCAATATCTCAACAGGAATGACTTGAATCTCAGATTTACATATAAGGCCGGCAGGTCTGACATGGAATTCTTGGATATACTACTCAATATAGATGAAAGTGGCCACATAGTGACAGATGTGTACAGAAAACCAACGGCAGTTAACAGTTTGCTTCACGCTAAATCGTCTCATCCAAAGAATCTCATTAACAGCATACCGAGAGGCCAATTTCTTCGAATAAGAAGAATATGTTCAACAGATCAAAACTTCGAACAACAATCAAGAGATCTATGGGAGAGGTTTCAAATGAGAGGATACAATGAGAAAGCCATACAGAGAGGCTACAGAAAGGCCAAATTTGCCAGTAGAACGGAATTACTCTATAATTATAATAGAAAATCTAGCAACTCTGATGTGGTGAGATTTATCTCTACTTATCATTCTAGAAACAAAGAATTGTGGCAGGCTCTCAAAAAACACTGGAACGTCCTACTATTGGACTCAACATTATCTAGACACATACCTCAAAATCCAGCAATCACTTATCGACGAGCCAAAAGAAGGGAATTTTGTTACTTACCGTAAATTCCTTTTCTTCTAGCTCCAATTGGGAGACCCAGACGATTGGGTGTATAGCTACTGCCTCCGGAGGCCACACAAAGTATTACACTAAAAAGTGTAAGGCCCCTCCCCTTCTGCCTATACACCCCCCGTGGGATCACGGGCTGCTTCAGTTTTAGTGCAAAAGCAAGAAGGAGGAAAGCCAATAACTGGTTAAACAAATTCAATCCGAAGGAACATCGAAGAACTGAAACCATTCAACATGAACAACATGTGTACCCGAACAACCAAAAATCCCGAAGGAACAGGGGCGGGTGCTGGGTCTCCCAATTGGAGCTAGAAGAAAAGGAATTTACGGTAAGTAACAAAATTCCCTTCTTCTTCGGCGCTCCATTGGGAGACCCAGACGATTGGGACGTCCAAAAGCAGTCCCTGGGTGGGTAAATTAATACCTCAAGTTTGGACTGTAAAAACAGCCCTTCCCTACATGGAGGCAACCGCCGCCTGCAGGACTCTTCTACTTAGGCTGGCATCCGCCTAAGCGTAGGCATGCACCTGATAACGCTTGGTGAAGGTGTGCAGACTCGCCCAGGTAGCCGCCTGGCACACCTGCTGAGCCGTAGCCTGGTGCTGTAATGCCCAGGACGCACCCACGGCTCTGGTAGAATGGGCCTTCAGCCCTGACGGAACCGGAAGCCCAGCAGAACGGTAGGCTTCAAGGATTGGTTCCTTGATCCATCGAGCCAGGGTGAATTTGGCAGCCTGCGACCCCTTGCGCTGACCAGTGACAAGGACAAAGAGTGCATCCGATCGGCGCAGGGGCGCCGTGCGGGAAATGTAGATTCTGAGTGCTCTTCACCAGATCCAACAATGCAAATCCAGTTCATATCGATGAAATGGATAAGAACAAAAGGAAGGTAAGGAGATATCCTGATTGTGATGAAAAGGGAATACCACCTTAGGGAGAAACTCCGGAATCGGGCGCAGCACTACCTTGTCTTGGTGAAACACCATGAAGGGAGCTTGGATGACCGCGCTGCTAGCTCGGACACTCTCCGAAGGGACGTGACCGCTACCAGAAAGGCCACTTTCTGTGAAAGTCGAGAAAGTGAAAGTCGAGAAAGTGAAACATCCCTCAGAGGCTCGAATGGCGGCTTCTGGAGAGCAATTAGTACCCTGTTCAGATCCCATGGGTCTAACGGCCTCAGTACGGAGGGACAATGTGACAAACCCCCTGCAGGAACGTGCGTACCTGATGAAGTCGTGCTAGGCGCTTCTGAAAGAATACAGACAGCGCTGGAACTTGTCCTTTAAGGGAGCCGAGCAACCAACCTGTTTCCTAACCCGATTGCAGGAAGGAAAGAAAAGTAGGCAATGCAAATGGCCAGGGAGACACTCCCTGAGCAGAGCCCTAAGGTAAGAATATCTTCCACGTCCAGTGGTAGATCTTGGCAGACGTCGGCTTCCTAGCCCGTCACATGGTGGCAATGACGTCATGAGATAATCCTGAAGACGCTAGGATCCAGGACTCAATGGCCACCCAGTCAGGTTTAGGGCCGTAGGATTCAGATGGAAAACGGCCCCTGGGACAGTAAGTTTGGCCGGTCTGGTAGTGCCCACGGCTGGCCGACTGTGAGATGCCACAGATCCGGGTACCACGACCTCCTCTGCCAGTCTGGGGCGACGAGGATGGCGCGGCGGCAATCGGAGCTGATCTTGCGTAGCACTCTGGGCAACAGTGCCAGAGGGGGAAACACATAGGGTAGCTGGAACTGCGACCCATCCTGAACTAAGGCGCCTGCCGCCAGAGCTCGTTGATCGTAAGACCACACCATGAAACTCGTGACCTTGGTGTTGTGCCTAGACGCCATTAGGTCGACGTCCGGCCTCCCCCGAAGGCCTCAGATTTCCTGAAACCCGTCCGGGTGCAGAGACCATTCCCCTGCGTCCATACCCTGGCGACTGAGGAAGTCTGCTTCCCAGTTTTCTACGCCCGGGATGTGAACTGCGGATATGGTGGATGCTCTGTCTTCCACCCACATCAGAGTCCGCCGGACTTCTTGGGAGGCTTGCCGACTGCATATTCTGCCTTGGTGGTTGATGTATGCTACCGCTGTGGAGTTGTCCGACTGAACTCGGATCTGTTTGCATTCCAGCCACTGCTGGAAGGCTTGCAGGGCAAGATACACTGCTTAGATTTCCAGAACATTGATCTGAAGGGTGGACTCCTGCTGAGTCCACGTACCCTGAGCCCTGTGGTGGAGAAAGACTATTCTCCACCCTGACAGACTCACGTCTGTCGTGACCACCGTCCAGGATGGGGGTAGGAAGGACCTTCCTTTTGACAATGAGGTGGGAAGAAGTCCCCACTGAAGAGAGTCCTTGACCGTCTGAGAAAGGGAGACGTTCCTGTCTAGGGACGACGACTTCCCATCGCTTTGGCGGAGAATGTCCCATTGAAGTGGACGCAGATGAAACTGCGCGAAGGGGACTGCCTCCATTGCTGCTACCATCTTTGCTAGGAAGTGCATGAGGCGTCTTAAGGGGTGCGACTGGCCTTGAAGGAGAGACTGCACCCCCGTCTGTAGTGAACGCTGTTTGTCCAGCGGAAGCTTCACTATCGCTGAGAGAGTATAAAACTCTATGTCAAGATATGTCAGTGATTGGGTCGGTGTCAGATTTAACTTTGAAAAGTTGATGATCCACCCGAAACTCTGGAGAGTCTCCAGCGCAACGTTCAGGCTGCGTTGGCATGCCTCTTGAGAGGGTGCGTTGACAAGTAGATCGTCCAAGTAAGGGATCACAGAGTGACCCTGAGAGTGCAGGACTGCTACCACTGCTGCCGTGACCTTGGTGAAAACCCGTGGGGCTGTCGCCAGACCTAAGGGCAGGTCTACGAACTGAAGATGCTCGTCGTCTATAACGAATCGCAGCAAACGCTGGTACTCTGGAGCAATCGGCACGTGGAGATAAGCATCCTGATGTCTCTTGATGCTAGGAAATCTCCTTGAGACCTTGAGGCAATGACGGAGCGGAGGGATTCCATCCGGAACCGCCTGGTTTACACTGCTTTTTGAGCAGTTTTAGGTCTAGAACGGAACGGAAGAGCCGTCCTTTTTTGGCACCACAACCAGATTGGAGTAAAAACCGTGACCTTGTTCCTGAAGAGGAACAGGGATTATCACTCCTTCTGCCTGCAGAAGAGCATCGGCTCGGTCGAGAGGTGGGGAAGTTCTGAAGAATCGAGCCGGAGGACGAGAACAAAACTCTATCCTGTACACGTGAGACAAAATGTCTCTCACCCACCGGTCTTTGACCTGTGGCAGCTAAATGCCGCCAAAGCGGGAGAGTCTGCCACCTGACCGCGGATGCGGAGAGAGAGAGCTGAAAGTCATGAGGAAACCGCCTTGGTAGCGGTTCCTCCGGCTGCCTTCTTTGGGCGTGATTGAGCCCGCCAGGAGTCTGAGCCCCTCTGAGCCTTTTGAACTAGGAAAATTGGGACCAGCCCGAGCCTGGAAAGGACCGAAATGTCGACTGTCCTTCCTTGGGTTTTGTTTGATCTGGGCTGGTGTAAGGAAGAATCCTTACCCTTGGCCTGTTTAATGATTCCATCCAATCGCTCAGCCAACAGTCTGTCACCAGATAATGGCAAACTGGTTAAGCCCTTTTTGGAAGCAGGAGCTGCCTTCCATTCCCTTAACCCCAAGGGTCTGCGCAAAACCACGGAGTTGGCGTACGCCACCGGCGTACGGCTCGTAGAGTCCAGGACAGCATGAATAGCGTAAGTCGCAATGCATGCGAGGTTAAGGACGCCACCTGCGGCACAGATGTACGTGTGACAGTGTCTATCTGCGCAAGACCAGCTGAAATAGCTTGGAATGCCCATACGGCTGCGAATGCCGGAGCAAACGACACGCCGATAGCTTCACAGACAGATTTCAACCAGAGGTCCATCTGTCTGTCAATGGCATCTTTAAGTGAAGTCCCATCTTCCACTGCAACTATGGAGGATGGCGTGGCGGAGAAAAGCTTGTCTGGATAAGCGTAGTGTTTCTGGACTGCTCCCCTGAGTCAGAGAGGCCCAAAAAGTATGGGATACCTGAAAAGGAATTTCTCCTGCTGAAGCTGCCTCCTCCACTGGAGGGGCTGAGGGAGAAATATCCACCAGTGTATTGATGGGCGCTATGAGATCATTCACCATGGCGTCCCATTAGGAGCATCCAGAATGAAAGCGGTCTCAGGATCAGAAACCTGACCAGCTACCTCATCATACAGAGAATCCTCTCGCTGAGACCCTGACCAGTGTGTGAAGTCGAGGGTCTCTCCCAGCGAGCTCGGTTAGGCTGTCTGGGACTGTCGTCCGTGTCAGAGCCTTCAGTCTGGGATGTATGGGACCCCCTTGGAGCACGGATTAGTTCCAACTGAGGGAGACCGGGGAGCCTTGATTCAACAATGCCCTTGGTCTGAGTCACCACCCTGGACTGCAAAGTTGTTTTGTTCATAGTCCAAGACATTTTATCAGCAAAAAAACTGCAAACTCTGTCCTCTGGACAGTTGCACAGGTGGCCCTCTCTGGGCCACCACTAGCAGAGACTCTACCCATTAGGGGTTAGTGGAACCTGCCGGTAAAACAGCCTCACGTGCGGTACAGACAGCATAGAAAGCCTGTGCCTTGGCCCCCTTGCTCTATGCTGACGACATGCTGTTGTCTCCTCAGAGCTATCTAGGGGTATATCGCCAAGAAGCGACCGTACAGCCACAAATCTCAGCCGCGCCGCAGCCTCCAGCGCGGCAGTTTCCCACAGATAAACTCACTCAGCTAAGCTGCCGTGAGTATAGACCAAGCGCGCAGCGCTGTTGTCCTCGGCGCACTAACACGCCCAGCAATGCTGGCGTGTGTCTGTGTATGGTCTTGCAAATATAAGTACAAGGATAAAGTACACAAAAAAACACTGTGGCAATAGTGGGGTCAGCACCAAGGTGCTGCTTACCGCCCGCATAAGCGGGTAAGTGGTCACCAGAATCCCTTTGCTGGGTCTCCCAGAGCCTGTGTCCGTTCTCCAGCTTAGATTGCCTGCAGTAATGGCTGCCGGCGTCCTGTGAAGAGGGGCGGGCCGTGGGCGTGCCCCAGACAAGAGCGGGAAACTGGCGTCCCCCTGTGCCCAGTGAGAGGGCTGGAGTATGTAAATAAGACTCCAGCCCTCGGCGCTGATCATTGTACAGCGTCTCGCCCCTTCCCTGACTGGCAGGGTTGGGGGCG
This sequence comes from Anomaloglossus baeobatrachus, assembly GCF_048569485.1. Taxonomy (NCBI): domain Eukaryota; kingdom Metazoa; phylum Chordata; class Amphibia; order Anura; family Aromobatidae; genus Anomaloglossus; species Anomaloglossus baeobatrachus. The sequence continues at coordinate 156,362,549 of NC_134361.1, read as the reverse complement.
GGAACGAAACGTAACTAGGCCGCAAAAGCCGGGGACTAGATTTATAAGCGCTGCCGTCGTAAAAGCGCGGCAGCGCGAAAGTCCCCGGCGCACCACAAGTCTCAGCCGCGCCGCAGCTCCAGCAGCGGCTGGCGCGGTAGTTCCCGACACATAAACTCACTCAGCTAAGCTGCAGTGAGTAAAGCCCAAGCGCGCAGCGCTACTGTCCCCGGCGCACTAACACACCCAGCAACGCTGGATTGTGTCTGTGCATAGACTGTACGGGGACACAGAGTACCTTAACGTTGCAGGGCCTGTCCCTGACGATACTCCGCTCCATTCCAGCAGGATCTCCGGGTCTGTGGATGGAGCCCGGCCTCAGAGCCTGGAGGCCGGTAAGATCCCACTTCACCAGAGCCCTCGGGGGGATGGGGAAGGAAAGCAGCATGTGGGCTCCAGCCTCCGTACCCGCAATGGGTACCTCAACCTTAACAAACACCCGACAAGAGTGGGGTGAGAAGGGAGCATGCTGGGGGCCCTAGTATGGGCCCTCTTTTCTTCCATCCGACATAGTCAGCAGCTGCTGCTGACTAAAACAGTGGAGCTATGCGTGGATGTCTGACCTCCTTCGCACAAAGCATAAAACTGAAGCAGCCCGTGATCCCACGGGGGGTGTATAGGCAGAAGGGGAGGGGCCTTACACTTTTTAGTGTAATACTTTGTGTGGCCTCCGGAGGCAGTAGCTATACACCCAATCGTCTGGGTCTCCCAATGGAGCGCCGAAGAAATTTGGCAGACCTACTAGTGAATAGCCATTTTGTACAAGCAAAACCTAAAGGTATTTTCAACAGTAGGGGACCGAAATGGGGTTGCAGATCTTGTGGTAAATGTGTAGCTTGTACTAACATCACAACCACAGATGAGTTCACTGATGCCACAGGCACTAAAACCTATAAAATTATACATCAAATCAATTGTGGTACGATTGGAGTAATCTATAGCGCCAAGTGCCCTTGCAATAAAATCTATATTGGGATGACAACTAGGGAACTACGACGTAGAACGAGGGAACATGTCTTGGACATCCGGGCAGCCAAAGAAATAGAAGATGATTGGGGTATGAAAACCATACCTAGACATTTTAAACAATTTCACCAGTGTGATGATACTCTACTTAAGGTAAGTGGAATAGACAGAGTGATCATAACAGAAAGAGGGGGCAACTGGAAAAGAATCCTGGCCCAAAAAGAAGTTAGATGGATTTCCACACTAAATACCCTTGTACCATCAGGTTTAAATGAAACAATGAGCTTTTCCCCATTTCTATAACCCTTACAAGGCCTACGTCTGGGTCTAGGGTGAATTAATCTGTGTCATTCCTTGACTAGACTCATCTTGAATTTTTAACCTGTTTTTAATTTGGTTTATTTTAATGTGTCTTCTCACTTTATTGTTCTCTGATTATTCCTAGTTATTTCGCCTTCAAGAATCTCATCTTTTCATCCTACCAGGGTGCTCCGTTTGTGTGCTGGGAGTGGAAACAACGACGTGCGCGGTTCTGTGCAATCATTTCTACAGGAGGAACCCTTTCTCGTGCATATATTATGGAAATACTCCCCAGTTTCCCCTCCCCTCTTTCCCCTTCCCCCCCCCCTCCCCTTCCCTCCTCCCCCTTTCCCCCCCCTCCTCCCCCTTTCCCCCCCCCCTCCTCCCCCTTTCCCCCCCTCCTCCCCTCCTCCCCCTTTCCCCCCCTCCCCTCCTCCCCCTCCTCCCCTCCTCCCCCTTTCCCCCCCTCCCCTCCTCCCCCTTTCCCCCCCCCTCCCCCTTTCCCCCCCCCTCCCCCTTTCCCCCCCTCCCCTCCTCCCCCTCCTCCCCTCCTCCCCCTTTCCCCCCCCCTCCCACATATGTCCTTATATATATATTTATTCTGTATATAATTCATGTATTATTTTATTCTATACATAATCACTTCACGTAATATTCACAATTATTTTATACATAATCACTCCACGTCACATTCACACTCTAGTTATTTTTTCACACATTTTCACATGACCAGTATAACCGTATCTGGTCCACTCATCTCAATGCACATCAGTATTTTACACAATTTTTGCACACTTAACGTACACATTTCACCTTTTCACTTCATCTCACTCCACATACAATTTCTTTTGTTATTTACCTTACACTATCTTTATTTCCCATATTGTTTATGGGCAGCTTAACACTCACATTACTGTGATTTGAGTTATCACTTTCATTTTCTTTATGAATACTATTTCACAATTTTATGGCAACTATACATGTATACATTGACACTGCCTTGTCATACAGTGGGCGACCATTGGGGGGCTTACTGGGTAACTGTACTGGGTGTGATTAACATTGCACTCTGTAGGGGCAATGCATGATTTATGTGTTTCCCAACTTGGTTATACTAACAAATTCTAAATATATGCAATAAGTGGTAATGCCGTGCCCATTAGTTTGGTGCTACATAATTGCCCATACTGACAGGATGGTGATACACTGCGGCCCTAGGACTACATACTGGCGGTATATCAGACAAACCCTATGCGCATGCGCCCACCCTGCACGGCTTACTTCTTCTGTCGTCACTTACTTGGACGGGACCGCGCACTTGCAACTTCAGTGCGCAGGCGTCCCCTCCCCACATTGAATGACTAATCCCATCTGTCGTCGCTTGCCGCTGCGGGATCGCGCACATGCACGGCGCGGCCCCGCGGCCGGAAGTGACGACAGACGCTGCACGGCCGTGCACGTGGGAACTCCCGGCACCATTTATCCTTTATAAGAGCACCATATCACATACATAATCATGTTTCCCTTGACAAAGAACGGCGAAACGCGCGTCGGGAAGCCTTCCAGTGGTCCCCAGTGATTGATATGTAAGTAATTTCCTTCTGCAAGTTACATATTATACCACTAAGTATTTTTATCTATTGAGTGTATTATATGGAAACGTGTTCAGGCAGGCATGATTACCCATTATGGGCTGATATGAATTATTGAAAAGTCCGTACATCTTTGACAGCTAGGACATTGTACATGTTGTTTCATGATCAATGCTGATGCTCTGGGGATGAGCGGTCTTTTGCTGAATGCCCTATACCTTAAGGATACATCACTGCATGCCTTAGCCCCTGGTGGGGCATGTGCATGTTTTGTTTATACCAGCATTACCTCTCATCTACAACCATCAGCACGGTCAATTATACAAAATATATAAGTGTCTTGCCTGTCAACTTACGTGGTGAACTTATGTGGAGAGGAATTTTCTATTTCATAGTCACATGGAATTTGGAATTTTGTGTAATCCATATGAGTAGTTGCAACTAACCGTAGCTCACCCTTTTGGAAATACAGTGATTAAATATCCAGTGATGAGCTGTTTTTGTCCCATAGGCATTTGAGGTCTAATAGAGAGCACTAGGCACTTTATATTTATATTTTGCTTACCATATTCCCGGTGGTGAGGACAATGGTATTGTAGCTACATAGGTATTTTGTTCCAAGCTTTATGAGGAACTAATCAAATTTTTGCACTAATCACTTTTTGATATGTAATAGGCAAATAATGTATACTGACAATTGATTCAATACATTGTATTGTTGCCCATGTCATGAATTTCATCTTCCAATCCATGTACTGTATTACATATAATTCTTGTACAATTACTGGGTGAACAAATCAGGATTAATTACACGCTGCTCTCTTTTCTTTTCCAAACCTCCCTTCCCCCCATTGATACCCTTTGTAATATTTTATAATTATCAATAATAAAAATTATTGTTTTGAACATGAGTTTCAGTGCTCTTTTATAGGTCTTATATATGGTAAAGCATACTGGAACTGAGAATATGGTCTTCTGTTTTCTGAGATACATGAAGATTGAATAGAAGGCAGCTACAGCTATAAAGAGCCGCTCAAAAACTGATCCCGGGATCATCCATGTGACTCCATAGAATGAAAAGCGCCTGGTTTATGAACATTTGTCAATATGTAGAAGTGTACAAAAACCATTAACAATTGTGTTAAATATTTCACTTTTTATTTTGTGGAAGAAAAGAATACCTTAAAAAAAACAAAAAAAAAAACCCGAAAACGTAACAGCAGCATTTGGCAATCCTGTAACAAAGTCTAGCAAACACATTACCATATACCCTTTAAAACCCCCACTTGAAAGTTATTAACGGGATGCTATCATGTCCCCCGCTGGTTTTCAGTCATGGGATAGTGGAGGGAGCGGCTCCACTCATCACCCACAACATGATGAAGGGCAGCTGTAAGCTCCCCTCCAGCATTTTGATTGACAGCTAGCGTATCTAAGCAAAGCGAGTTGTTATAGTGCCGAGGTGTGCTTACAGCCGCTACGCACAATACTGTGAACGGTGACTTTTTCTCCCAGTAGCCATTAGCAGTGCGGTGGCCAGACTGCTTGGTAACACTGTTAATCCAATATCTACAGGTTAGTAGCATTTGGGAACATGATGGGGTCTCTTTAGGAGTTCATTAGTTCATATGGGCTCGATGTGGTTTGTCTGGAGGAGCATTTTGCAGGTCACTAAAAAGGCCTATAAATGCTTGATGAGCATCAAGATCATCCATTGAAAAGTGAACCACTGAAAAAAGCCTGCTTTATTATTTAAATAACAAATAAGCCAATAACGACATCCACAGTCCTATTCATCTTCATTCACAAAGTGGCAATTAGCAAAGTTCATTAAAATACACAACAAATAAAATTACGGACGGACTCTTCATGTTTTCAGCTACAGTGGATAAATGGGCCTCTTCAGCAGAATGAGCAGTCTTTACCTTCCTTTTACAACAGACGGGTTTGCTTGTATATTAGGCATGGAAATGATAGAAGAATCAGCTGACAACACCCAACTAGGTGCAAAGTTACATGAAAAAGGGAAAATAAAAACATTCCTGAGTAAAGATGATGCTATAAAGGAACATGGCTGAATAGATAAGAAACAGACTCCCCGTTGTGTGTCCGGCGAATGGCTTCTGCTAATATCATAGAGATATCGATGACCTGTTCATAAAAAGAATTAATAAAGATGAGTAGTCAGATATACAGATAAATAGCACTAAAAAAAACCCAAAACTATGAAGGCAGGCTGTTTTTTTTTTTTTTTTTAACCTGAAGAGTGGCATTAGTTTGATAAGGACCCAACAAAAAGAGGTCACCTTGCTGTTGGGCTGACCTAAAACTGGCCATTTTTGTGTGCCAAGTATCTCAATTTTTCCATGTTTTTCATAGCGGTAATGCATGTCTATATTCCCACATTCACTACAGAGTGCAACCGTCTCCTTTTTTTTGTTACTATGTTTCATGTTCAGTTTGCACCTGTGTTCACATTAGAAAGTTAGTATGTGCCATCAGTCTTTTTTCTATGAAGGAAGATCAGTTATACAAGTCATTAACCAGTGTCCTTGGGCCCGGTTACTAATTGTTGTCACAAACAAAAGAATATTGCAGCACTCTACATGAATGCAAACACTTAGTTTATGGAATTTAAAACACATCAATGTAATAGGATATACTTATAAAATAAAAGGTACTCTGTGAACAAATTGGTCAAGTCATAGGTGCCCACCAGTCACGACATGACGACTTCTCTCTGGCAGGACCCTATTTATAATACATATGTCTCCTGAGCTATTATAAAGGGATTTTGGACCAGGAGACACACATGTAATAAATATTACATCTAGGGTCTTGCCAGTTAGAGGTTGCCATGTCGTGGCTGATGGGCACACATGAATTGGCCGATTTGTCCACTTCATTTCTAAACTATATTGAATCTTCATTTTTTAAGTATATTCTATATACCTGTAACACAGGTCAACATCCATATATTCAATGTTTACATATATGCAAGTGCCTACAGTAGAGTGCTGCTGTATTCTTTTGTGTATTATGCAGTCATACAACTTGCACCTATTCATAATTGCTATATTCTGTAAGGTGCTGTTTTTTTTGTGGTTCTCGACTGAATATTAAAAGGGGTATTCGCATCTCCAAGATTATATCCCAATATGTAGTAGGCGTAATAATAATATATCAGTAAATACCTCCATTTAAAAATGTAGTTTATAGTTTCCTTGCTATAGCCATTCCTCTATATACCTGAGCGGCTTAGGTAACCATAGTTACGACCACAAGTACTAATTATCTGTCACATATGAGTGGACGTAACCATGGATACCTAAGGTGCAATGAGGCTGCACATGAGGTAAAAGACATGGCCATATCAGGATAACTATACTACATTTCTAATTGGAGGTATGTGCTAATACCGTTATTACAACTACTGCCGTGTTTTCCTGAAAATAAGACACTGTTTTATATTATTTGTTGTCCTGAAAAATGTGCTAGGGCTTATTTTTGGGGTAGGGTCTTTTCTTGGAGGGGGGGGGGGAAGAGACACAGCTGAGGGGTATGTTTACCTTCCCAAAATCAGACCCCTTTCTCAGGAAAATCATACTTACCAGACCCCGGATGCCTGCGTCGCTCCCAGGTCCTCCTATGATCTTGGGTGAGTGCTCCTCCCCTGCCTCTGGCCGGCCGGCAGGGGAACCAGGGACAGTGCATTGATGCGTTCCACCGCAGGTCCTTGTGCTCCACTGCACTGCGTCTGAGGTTGCCATGCCGGCCGGAAGGTGTGGGGGTGTGTGTGTGTGTGTGTGTGTGTGTGTGTGTGTGTGTGTGTGTGTGTGTGTGTAGAACACCAAGACACTACTGAAGCGGTTGCACAAATCTGTACTTAAACCTAATTTTTATTTAATGCGAGCTGTAGTGCTTGGCGTTGCCCGGGATAGTAACTGTCTCTCTCTCTCACTCTCCCGCTGTCTGTCTTTCTCTATTTGGGTCTCTCTATCAGTCTCGCCACCGAAATCATATTAACTGACACATAAGCTGTCTTCTACTAAGAATGTCCTTCGTTGCCTATAGCAACCAGAGATCCTGTTAATGACCTGTAGTGATCAGCTCCATTTACTAACCCCCTTCATGACCGGGTGATTTTCCGTTATTCGCTCCCCTTCTTCTGAGACCTGTATCTTTTTAATTTTTCTGGCAATTTTGATATATGAGGGCTTGTTTTATTTGCGGGACGAGTTGTACTTTTAAAAGTAAACCATCAGTTTTTACCATATAGTGTACTGGAAAATGGCAAAAAAAATTCCAAGTGCTGAGAAATTGCAAAAAGAAGGGAATTTTGTTTACTTACCGTAAATTCCTTTTCTTCTAGCTCCTATTGGGAGACCCAGACAATTGGGTGTATAGCTTCTGCCTCCGGAGGCCACACAAAGTATTACACTTTAAAAAGTGTAACCCCTCCCCTCTGCCTATACACCCTCCCGTGGATCACGGGCTCCTCAGTTTTGGTGCAAAAGCAGGAAGGAGAAAACTTATAAATTGGTCTAGGGTAAATGCAATCCGAAGGATGTTCGGAGAACTGCAAGCCATGAACCAAAAGAACAATTCAACATGAACAACATGTGTACACAAAAAAACAACCAGACCGAAGGGTACAGGGGCGGGTGCTGGGTCTCCCAATAGGAGCTAGAAGAAAAGGAATTTACGGTAAGTAAACAAAATTCCCTTCTTCTTTGTCGCTCCATTGGGAGACCCAGACAATTGGGACGTCCAAGAGCAGTCCCTGGGTGGGTAAAAGAATACCTCAATAAAAAGAGCCGAAAAAACGGCCCCCTCTTACAGGTGGGCAACCGCCGCCTGGAGGACTCGCCTACCTAGGCTGGAGTCTGCCGAAGCATAGGTATGCACTTGATAGTGTTTCGTGAAAGTGTGCAGACTAGACCACGTAGCTCCCTGACACACCTGCTGAGCCGTAGCCCGGTGCCGCAATGCCCAGGACGCACCCACGGCTCTGGTAGAATGGGCTTTCAGTCCTGAAGGAAGGGGAAGCCCAGAAGAACGGTAGGCTTCGAGAATCGGTTCCTTGATCCACCGAGCCAAGGTTGACTTGGAAGCCTGCGAGCCCTAACGCTGGCCAGCGACAAGGACAAAGAGCGCATCTGAACGACGCAGGGGCGCCGTGTGAGACACGTAGAGCCGGAGTGCTCTCACAAGATCCAAAGAGTGCAAATCCTTTTCACACTGGTGAATTGGATTAGGGCAAAATGAAGGCAAGGAGATATCCTGATTGAGATGAAAAGGGGATACCACCTTAGGGAGAAATTCCGGGACCGGACGCAGAACCACCTTATCCTGGTGAAACACCAGGAAGGGGGCTTTGCATGACAGCGCTGCTAGCTCAGACACTCTCCGAAGTGATGTGACTGCCACTAGGAAGGCCACCTTCTGCGAAAGACGTGATAGAGAGACATCCCGCAGCGGCTCGAAAGGTGGGCCGTTAGCACCCTGTTAAGATCCCAGGGTTCCAGCGGACGCTTGTTAGGTGGGACTATGTGGCAAACTCCCTGCAGGAACGTGCGGACCTGCGGAAGCCTGGCTAGGCGCTTTTGAAAAAACACGGAGACCGCCGATACTTGGCCCTTGAGAGAGCCAAGCGACAAACCCTTGTCCATTCCGGATTGAAGGAATGAAAGAAAAGTGGGTAAGGCAAACGGCCATGGAGTAAAACCGTTATTAGCGCACCAGGATAGGAAGATTTGCCAAGACATAATAGATCTTGGCGGGCGTAGGCTTCCTGGCCTGTCTCATGGTGGCAATGACATCCTGAGATAACCCTGAAGACGCTAGGAGCCAGGACTCAATGGCCACACAGTCAGGTTGAGGGCCACAGAATTCAGATGGAAAAACGGGCCTTGTGACAGCAACTCTGGGCGGTCTGGAAGCGCCCACGGTTGACCCACCGTGAGATGCCACAGATCCGGGTACCACGACCGCCTCGGCCAGTCTGGAGCGACGAGAATGGCGCGACGGCAGTCGGACCTGATCTTGCGTAACACTCTGGCCAGCATCGCCAGAGGAGGAAACACATAAGGCAGTCGAAACTGCGACCAATCCTGAACTAACGCGTCCGCCGCCAGAGCTCTGTGATCCTGAGACCGTGCCATGAATGCCGGGACTTTGTTGTTGTGCCGTGACGCCATGAGATCGACGTCCGGCGTTCCCCAGCGGCGACAGATCTCTCGAAACACGTCTGGGTGCAGAGACCATTCCCCCGCGTCCATGCCCTGACGACTGAGAAAATCTGCTTCCCAGTTTTCTACGCCCGGGATGTGAACTGCGGAGATGGTGGAAGCTGTGGCTTCCACCCACTGCAGAATCCGTCGGACTTCCTGGAAGGCTTGACGACTGCGAGTGCCGCCTTGGTGGTTGATGTATGCGACGGCAGTGGCGTTGTCCGACTGGATACGGATCTGCCTGCCCTCCAGCCACCGATGAAAAGCCAATAGGGCTAGATACACTGCCCTTATCTCCAGAATATTGATCTGAAGGGATGACTATCGGAGTCCAGGTTCCCTAAGCCCTGTGGAGAAAAACCGCTCCCCACCCTGACAGGCTCGCGTCCGTGGTGACCACAGCCCAGGTTGGGGGTAGGAAGGATTTTCCTGCGACAGAGAGTTGGGAAGGAGCCACCACTGAAGTGACGTCTTGGTTGCAAGGGAAAGAGAGACGTTCCTGTCGAGGGAAGCCGAACTCCTGTCCCATTTGCGGAGAATGTCCCATTGGAGTGGCCGAAGATGGAATTGCGCGAACGGGACTGCCTCTATAGCTGCCACCATCTTCCCCAGGAAGTGCATGAAGCACCTTAAGGGGTGTGACTGACTCCGAAGAAGGGATTGCACCCCTGCCTGCAGAGAAAGCTGTTTGTCTCTGGGAAGCTTGACTAACGCTTGCTGGGTATGAAACTCCATCCCAAGGTACGTCAGTGATTGGGTCGGTGTCAACTTGGATTTCGGGAAGTTGATGATCCACCCGAACCGCTGGATGGTCGCCAGAGCGACAGATAGACTTTGTTGACACGCCACCCGAGACGGGGCCCTGACTAGGAGATCGTCCAAGTAGGGAATCACCGAGTGGCCCTGAGAATGCAGGACCGCCACAACGGATGCCATGACTTTGGTGAAAACCCGTGGTGCTGTCGCCAAGCCGAAAGGCAATGCCACGAACTGGAGGTGTTCGTCCCCGATGGCGAAACGCAGGAAACGTTGATGCTCGGGTGCGATCGGTACATGGAGATAAGCATCCTTGATGTCGATCGATGCTAGGAAGTCTCCTGTGACATTGAGGCGATGACCGAGCGGAGAGATTCCATCCGGAACCGTCTGGTTCTCACATGTCTGTTGAGCAGCTTGAGGTCCAGAACAGGACGGAATGACCCGTCCTTTTTTGGCACCACGAACAAGTTGGAGTAAAATCCGCGACAACGTTCCTGAAGGGGAACGGGGATATGAACCTTTCTCTGTTGAGGTCTCTTAGGTTTGGCCTGGGGTAAGGAGGAATCCTTTCCTTTGGATTCCTTAATAATCTCATCCAATCGTTCGCCAAACAAACGGTCGCCAGAAAACGGCAAACCGGTTAAGAACCTCTTGGAAGCCGAATCTGCCTTCCATTCGCGCAGCCACATGGCCCTGCGGACTGCCACAGAGTTAGCGGATGCTACAGCTGTACGGCTAGCAGAGTCCAGGACGGCGTTCATGGCGTAGGATGAAAAGGCTGACGCCTGAGAGGTCAAAGACGCAACTTGCGGAGCAGAATTACGTGTGACAGCATTAATCTCAGTCAGACAAGCCGAGATAGCTTGGAGTGCCCACACGGCTGCAAAGGCCGGGGCAAAAGACGCGCCCGTGGCCTCATAGATTGACTTCACCAGGAGCTCAATCTGTCTGTCAGTGGCATCTTTTATCGATGAGCCATCTGCAACCGACACCACGGATCTAGCCGCCAATCTTGAGACTGGAGGATCCACCTTGGGACAGTAAGCCCAACCCTTAACGACTTCAGATGGGAAGGGGTAACGCGTGTCAGTGAGGCGCTTAGTAAAGCGCTTGTCCGGGACCGCTCTGGGCTTCTGGACAGCGTCCCTGAAGTTAGAGTGATCAAAAAACGTATTGCGTGTACGTTTGGGGAACCGAAACTGGCGTTTCTCCTGCTGAGACGCAGACTCCTCTACAGGAGGAGGCGGGGGAGAGAGATCTAACACCTGGTTGATGGACGAGAGAAGATCATTTACTAAGGCGTCCCCCTCAGGTGTATCAAGGTTAAGGGCGACGTCCGGGTCAGAGCCCTGAGCTGCGATGTCCGCCTGGTCCTCCAGAGAGTCCTCAAGCTGGGATCCCGAGCAGCGAGAGGAAGTCAAGGAAGAGTCCCAGCGAGGCCGCTTAGCCAGTCTAGGACTACGGTCCGGGCAGGAGTCTTCCGCCTGAGACCGAGGGGCCAACCTATGAGCGCGCTGTGGCGCGGACCGAGAGGGGCCTGGAGGCGACGAGCCAACAGGGGCCGGGGCCTGTGAAAGGTCCGGTCTGGACTGCAAAGCCTCTAGCAGCTTAGAAGACCATTTGTCCATAGACTGTGCAATGGATTGAGAAAGTGACTCAGAGTTTCTCAGCAAAAAGAGGCGAACTCTGTCCCTGCAGCCTGGTCAGGGGGAGCAGGGCGGGTCTACATGAGCCGAGGGGCCCACCAGTGTCCGAGGCTCCGGCTGAGCAAGCGAAACAGGGGTCGAGCATTGCTCACAGTGAGGGTAGGTGGAACCCGCAGGTAACATAGCCCCACAAGAGGTACAGGCCGCAAAAAAACCCTGTGCCTTAGCAGCTTTGCTCCTTGTGGACGACATGCTGTTGTCTCCTAGGAGAGTGATCACTGAGGGTATATGGGAAAGGGGTATACAGCCCACCGAACAGATAGATATAGATATATACGTATCTAATCCGGCACCCTAGGTGGACCAGCACCGGGTGACCGTTGTGGCTTACCGACCGCTAACGAGCGGAGTGTGTCCTCCAGATTCCCTGCCTTGGATCCCCCGGAGCTGCAGAGCTGTTCACTGAGAATCCTCCACCGGCAGAATGCCAAAAAATGGCTGCCGGAGCTCTCAGGGGAGGAGTGGAGCCGTGGGCGGCGCCAGCAAAGTGCGGGAATCTGGGGTCCCCACAGTGATCAGTGAGGGGGGATGAAACATGCAGGATGCTCCAGCCCTCACATCCGACGTCAGGTCGGTAATCCCGCCCTTACCCCTGACAGGCAGGCCCGGGGGCGGGATTTTTGCGACTAGGCCGCGATGAAGCCGGGGACTAAATTTGAGACCGCGCCCGACAAGCGGGCACGGTCGGCGCGGAAGTCCACCGGCCTCCTGAATTCAGCAGCCGCCGCAGCTTCCGGGAAGAAGGTGCGCTCCCTGCACAGTCCCCTATGGGGACACAGAGTACCTTTGAGTTGCAGGGCCCGGTCCCTGAGGTTGAAGAGGCTCCGGTCCGGCAGGTTCCCACAGGGGCTGCGGATGGAGCACGGTCCCAGTAAATGGATGACCGCTTAGGATCCCACTTCTCCCAGAGCCGCTTAAGGGATGGTGAAGGAGACGGCATGTGGCTCCAGCCTCTGTACCCGCAATGGGTACTTCAACCTTAACAACACCGCCGACGTAGTGGGGTGAGAAGGGAACATGCCGGGGGCCCCGTGGGGGCCCTCTTTTCTTCCAACCGACATAACTAAGTTGAGAATGCATGAGTGGATGTGTGCCTCCTTCCACACAAAGCATAAAACTGAGGAGCCCGTGATCCACGGGAGGGTGTATAGGCAGAGGGGAGGGGTTACACTTTTTAAAGTGTAATACTTTGTGTGGCCTCCGGAGGCAGAAGCTATACACCCAATTGTCTGGGTCTCCCAATGGAGCGACAAAGAAAAGTGGTTTTTTGGGGTGTTTTATTCTCAGTGTTTATTATATGGTAAAACTGGTGTGTTGCTGTGATGATTCAGGTCAGTACAAGTTCGTAAATAGCAATCAAAGTTTGTCCCCCTGAAAAAGTGGCGCACTTCTTGTGCCATTTTCTGAGACCCGTAGCGCTCTAATTTTGGCAGGATCTGGCTCAGTGATAGCCTATTTTTTGCGCCTTGAGCTGACTTTTTATTGGTACCATTCTTGCGCAGATCCTACATTTTGATCGCCTGTTATTGCATTTTGCGCAAAATTTGCAACAACCAAAAAACATAATTTTGGAGTTTGGAATTTTGTTGCCAATACGTCTTTGCCAATCAGGTTAATTGATTTTATATTTTGATAGATCGGGCATTTCTGAAAGCGGCGATACCAAATTTATGTATATTTTTTTTTAACTCTTTTTTATTTTACTAACCCGCTAGGGGACTATAAGGATCAGCAGTCTGATCGCTTGTTCATTTTTGTTGAAATGCGCGTTCCCTGGAGCGGCCATTTAAATCACGCTGTCATATTTTGACAGCGCGATTTAAGGTGTCCACCCGCAAACTTCTGCTGTTCAAATCAGCAGCCATGTGCTGGGATCGCCGATGGCTCACAGCAAGAGCCAGTGGTGATCACCCTGCATGACTTCGGACGTATCAGTACATCCCAGGTTGTGAAGAGGTTAGTTAATGTAAGCAGGTTTTTTTTGCAAATAACTGAAGCGCTGGGCTAAATTTTCTCCTAAAAACAGTCTATGACATTCCCTGCAGCAAATTAAGTGTCTGAGGAAAATTTCGTGATTGTAAATGTGAGGGTGCGGATTCCTTTAGCGGACATACACATACATACACTCACTCAGGTTTATATATTAGTTGAATTTTCTTTTGATTCAAGTACTATGAAATTACGAGAATTGGCTAAAATAAAGTACAGAAATAATGGCCTTGAAGGTGTTATGGCAGCAGAGGGTCTATTGAAGACCCCTATGGGCACCATCTTGATAGTCCTCTGAAGCTCAGCTGAGTGAGACCGAGGTTTAAACTAAATTGCAATAGGGTATAAGCGATCGGCCGGTTGCAAATTCAAGTCCCCTCAGGATTTAGGAATAAAAAGTACAAAAACGAAAATAAATAAATAAATAAATAAAGAAAAAAAAAGGATATAACATATATGTATAGAATTTGACAAGCCATTTGTAGAGAAGAAGGTGTAGTCTGGACTGTAGGTTTTTGTACAATGCGATTTGACATTTTGATATACACACCTGAATTTTAGGACAATGTCTGATCTTTTCCTCTTGAGGTATAGTATTAGTCACTACCACAGCTTCAAAACATGCATTATTAATCCTAGAAATGGCAGGACCAGAGAATATACCGTGTGTTAGGATGGCATACACTTTGACGGCTCCAGCAGATAGAAGTCTGAAGGGAAAAGAGAAACCACCAATGCTTAGTAAAAGAATAAGAAAACTGGAAAAACAACAAACAGCAGAATGACCCAACCACAAGCAATCCAGAGCCTTGAGCTTCAATTGTGGCTTTGTGTAGATCATCAGTATAAAAAAAAATAAAATAGCTTGGAGGGTTCTTGTAAGTAAAATAGTGGTCATTCAGGATCTTTCATTCCCCTTTAGCTATATAGCCATTTCAGGGTAGAAGAGGAATAAAAACAAAACACATTTTCTTCCTGTTAAAGTCACAAACCGTTAATTTCCATTAGACAAATAGATAGAACACATTATTATGCATGTATAGCACCTTATTCCCCATTTTGTAAAGAGCAACATGAACGTTCCCTTAGTTTGTACAGTTCTGCTAGACGCCCATTCCACCTTCTAACTCCAATTTACACCGCTTCACAGGTCCTCAAGGATCTAAAGATAGCAGGAACTGAAAGCCACGAGAATAATTTCATGTTGCTCTTTATAAAATGGGATTTGAGGTTTTTTTTTTTCCCCTTTTGTTCTGCAATATGTCGCTCTACTGCACAATATTCCCATTTGTTTCTTCTAGAGCGCACTATGTGAAATCTCTGCCTGCAGCTCAACTGAGCATTTCTTCGAGACTTCTCTGGAGGAGTGTGCCTTTCCCACGCTTTTTCTGCCAGTCATAGCTTGGCATCATCTGTAATTGATAATATCTGGGAGGGGTGAAGGTACACAAATCGAGAGAAGACACTGAACTAATCCCAAAGAGGACTGCAAAGCAGAGATTTTACGTAGTGCGGAATAGAAGAAACGTGAATATTTATGCAATGGAGCATAGCCACGCAAAATGGAAAAGAGGAGCAGAATCTGAGAACAAGGATTTTTCACAAGGTTTTTTTTTCCCCCAGCAAGTGACAAGTCTTGTTTAAAAAGGTCAGTATTAGGCTAGAGTCACACTTGCGCGTGCCTCTTGTGTAACTCGAGAGAGTTTCTCATTGAATCACCCGGCATGGACTCGCACTTTCCTGACAGGAGCAGGTTGGTTGCATGTAGGTCTAGGCAGCTGAGACGCTCCTGTCCGGAGAGTGTGAGTGCATGTCGGGTGATTCAATGAGAGACTCGTGCGAGTTACACGCAAGGCACTCGCAAGTGTGACTCTGCCCTTAACTTTTAGGATTGTTACTTCCAATAGGTGGTGTGACGACTCCGTATCAATACGGAAAATCTGGCCTCTTGTGCAGAGGTGAACTATTCTTAATTATACCAGACCTACTATTTCTTTGTTCACGAAATCAATATCCCTTTTTGTATGCAAATTTGTGGAATGGCTGCTAATTACGGACTGCAACAGCCCTTTGGGGTCTACCAGTCTGCATTATTTGGAGGACAAATATGGAGTCTAATTGAGCTACTGAACAATGAGGCAACTGCCATGATTATCTCCCTCCAATCCTATGGGGCACAATCCCCTGAAATGGGAGCTGAAAGCAATAAAAAAGGGCCTGCTCCAGTCACTGGTGTGATTCTACAGGACTTCAGTCTAGGGACAATGGTTCCAGCTGGTGGATAACAGAACTGCTCCACTGCCCAACACTGAGCTCTCAAATTTGTTTCCAGAACCCAGTTTGGGACAATCTGGTCACCTGTCCACATACCTCACTACACTCAGTAAGCTTCCCAAGCTTGCCGCTATCTCCTCTCAGTGGGTACCTGCCAAAAGCGGGGTTCTGCTGGCTGGGGTATTGGCCCGTGGTGCCCCGAAGTCGCACAGGTAGTAATCCTTGAAGAGCCAGAGGAAAGGTGCGACTCTTGTATTTGCAGCAGACATTTTGGCACCATCTCATGTCCTTGCTGGGAATGTATTATATGCTGTTGTCATGTCTTGCCATAGTGTAACACCCTCACACTGTTTTATCTGAGTAATGTCCTGCCCATGCGGAAGGAGTATGGCGTGTCTAAAGACAGCCAGGCCAGTGGACGAGAGTCCCCGCGATCCTCATATGCACAGGTAGCACAAGAATTCTTGCCCTCTTTCTCTCTGAAAAGACTACTAACATATTAAAATTCCATGAGGCCCATTGCCTGGCCTATATGTCTTCAAAGTTTATGCAGCAGACATTTTTGCACCAAATTGGTGTCTCTTGGCAGGAAAAACGCTGCATAAATCTGGGCTTTTTCTTGTAGTTTCCCCACCATTTATTTACCAGTACGCTGAAAAAAATTACGTACGCCGGCAACCACAGCAATGCAGCCGGTACGCTGGTAACCATGGTACACATCGAGTAATATTGTGTAGCATGGTTACCAGCGTATGCCGGCTCCCTGCCCATTCAGATCGTTGGTCTCCCGCTGTCACACGCCGATGCGTGCTGCACAGCAGGAGACCAACAAACAAAAGTGAACCAGCACTGTCGCTTTCAATAGTTACATGATGTGTACCATGCCACGCCCCCCACGTGCTCGGCCACGCCCCCACACGCTGTGGCCGCTCGGCCACGCTCCCCCACACACATTGGGCACCTATACACTTCCCCCCAGGACTACTCCTCCTATTATCCTCCTCTCCCCCCAGGACTACTCCTCCTATTATCCTCCTCTCCCCCCAGGACTACTCCTCCTATTATACTCACTCCTCTACCCCCCAGGACTACTCCTCCAACACACACACACTGCACAAAACATACCTCCTCCCAAAACACACACACCCCCACACAAACCGCGCAACACACACTACCACACACACAATATTATATATATAGATAATATAACAAAACTCATACATCAACTACGCAATAAATTCTAGAATACCCGATGCGTTATATTTAGAAGGTGGCCCGAGAGAGATAGATAGAGATTATAGATAGATATATACACAGTTAGGTCCAGAAATATTTGGACACTGACAATTTTTGCGAGTTGGACTCTGCATGTCACCACATTGGATTTGAAATGAAACCACTACAACAAAATTCAAGTGCAGATTGTAACGTTTAATTTGAAGGTTTGCACAAAAATATCTGATAGAAATTGTAGGAATTGTACACATTTCTTTACAAAACACTCCACATTTTAGGAGGTCAAAAGTAATTGGACAAATAAACCAAACCAAAACAAAATATATTTTCAATATTTTGTTGTGAATCCTTTGGAGGCAATCACTGCCTTAAGTCTGGAACCCATGGACATCACCAAACGCTAGGTTTCCTCCTTCTTAATGCTTTGCCAGGCCTTTACAGCTGGAGCCTTCAGGTCTTGCTTGTTTATGGGTCTTTCCGTCTTAAGTCTGGATTTGAGCAAGTGAAATGCATGCTCAATTGGGTTAAGATCTGGTGATTGACTTGGCCATTGCAGAATGTTCCACTTTTTTGCACTCATGAACTCCTGGGTAGCTTTGGCTGTATGCTTGGGGTCATTGTCCATCTGTACTATGAAGCGCCGTCCGATCAACTTTGCGGCATTTGGCTGAATCTGGGCTGAAAGTATATCCCGGTACACTTCAGAATTCATCCGGCTACTCTTGTCTGCTGTTATGTCATCAATAAACACAAGTGACCCAGTGCCATTGAAAGCCATGCATGCCCATGCCATCACGTTGCCTCCACCATGTTTTACAGAGCATGTGGTGTGCCTTGGATGATGTGCCGTTCCCTTTCTTCTCCAAACTTTTTTCTTCCCATCATTCTGGTACAGGTTGATCTTTGTCTCATCTGTCCATAGAATACTTTTCCAGAACTGAGCTGGCTTCATGAGGTGTTTTTCAGCAAATTTAACTCTGGCCTATCTATTTTTGGAATTGATGAATGGTTTGCATCTAGATGTGAACCCTTTGTATTTACTTTCATGGAGTCTTCTCTTTACTGTTGACTTAGAGACAGATACACCTACTTCACTGAGAGTGTTCTGGACTTCAGTTGATGTTGTGAACGGGTTCTTCTTCACCAAAGAAAGTATGCGGCGATCATCCACCACTGTTCTCATCCGTGGACGCCCAGGCCTTTTTGAGTTCCCAAGCTCACCAGTCAATTCCTTTTTTCTCAGAATGTACCCGACTGTTGATTTTGCTACTCCAAGCATATCTGCTATCTCTCTGATGGATTTTTTTTTTTTCAGCCTCAGGATGTTCTGCTTCACTTCAATTGAGAGTTGCTTAGACCGCATGTTGTCTGGTCACAGCAACAGCTTCCAAATGCAAAACCACACACCTGTAATCAACCCCAGACCTTTTAACTACTTCATTGATTACAGGTTAACGAGGGAGACGCCTTCAGAGTTAATTGCAGCCCTTAGAGTCCCTTGTCCAATTACTTTTGGTCCCTTGAAAAAGAGGAGGCTATGCATTACAGAGCTATGATTCCTAAACCCTTTCTCCGATTTGGAAGTGAAAACTCTCATATTGCAGCTGGGAGTGTGCACTTTCAGCCCACATTATATATATATAATTGTATTTCTGAACGTTTTTGTAAACAGCTAAAATAACAAAACTTGTGTCACTGTCCAAATATTTCTGGCCCTGACTGTGTATAAAATAATATATATATATATATATATATATATATATATATATATATATATATATATATATATATATATATATATATATATATATATATATATATATATATATATATATATATATATATATATATATATATATATATATATATATATATATATATATAAAATTCGTTTTATAATCTGGTGGTGGGCATTTTGATGTTCAAAGAAATGGTGGTCGGAGTCGGCGCGTGCGCAAATGAGAGCTTGAGCTCCATCTGCGCACGAGCCGACTCGGGGTGCCATTATTAAAAGCCCTCACTGCAGATATCTTCAGAATGGCTCGTACCTTACTGCCCACCACACAGACGTCGCTGCCCGCCGCACAACAGAGTAGCTGCCCGCCGCACAGACCTCACTGCCTGCCGCACAAGGGCGCACAGCATTTTCACCCGGCCTCCTGTGACTCCTCTCCACCACCCCCCGGTAAGATATAATTTGATTTTAAGATGCACCCGTCTTATAATCCAAAAAATACAGTATGCTGATGTAAACTCACAGAAGAGACTGATCGCCTTGTAAATAGGGGGTTAACGAAAGTAGACTGGATACCACATTACACAGTTAAGATTAATAAAAGGGTTAAAAATATATGGTTGTCAGAGCTAAAATGAATCAAATAATATGGCTAATGTACTGCGGGTGAGTAAAAATTATATTTGCAAAATAAAACTAAAGTGCTTTTTTTAAAGGGAACCAGTCACATCCTTTATGCCTCCAACACTACTCCAGCATACCGGATCGGGATCGTATTGCTAGTCGGCAGAGACTATGTGCATATTTCCACCTACTATCTGGTGAGTGCAATCATATATTAGTTCAGTTTTCATCACTTTATAATACACTTAGATCAGCACCACGTTGTCACCTGTTTCCATTTCTTCTCACCTAGGGAAAAACCCAATTAAATATGGGAGTTTGAGAGCCCCTCTTAAGAACAGATAACTTTGACCCTTGATCAAGGGGACAGGAGAAAAGTGCCTTAGGTTGCAATACTCTTCAAATCATATGCCAAAATGTATTGTATTGAGTTACGGTATATATAAAATTTGAAGCTTGAGCTGGAGGACATTGCGTGTTCCTCATCATAAAGTTTTTCCACTCACTTATCTGCTGCATGACAAATGGTCCCACAGGTATCTGCCATGTCATCCACAAGAATCGCCACTTTATCCTTCACATCTCCCACGAGAACCATACGGTCCACCTCATTGGCTTTTTTCCTTTCTTTGTGTATTAAAGCAAAGTCAACATTCAGTCTGTCAGCAATTGATGTAACTCTAATTGGAGAAAAAGAAAAAAAAAAAGTTATTGACCACCAGTTAAAGTATACATAGATGAGACATTTTCAAATTCCTCAATTTTGCTTCATGGGAAGTCCGCTTTATTACAGCCTTTTTCAGAGTATGCAAAATTTTCCTCTAACATAGGGCAGCTAGCATCTGATTCAAGGAGGTTTTGCCTTCCTCTAGATCAGTGCATTTCCCAAAGGCCAGTCCTCGGGGCCCCCAACTGATTACATATTCAGGTTTCTTTAGTGAATTGTCATCCACACATCAGACATTGCCACATTTTCTCACACCTGTGTAATACTAAGCAAATCCTAATCTGTTGAGGGCATTGAGAAATGGAGTTTGGGAAACAATGATCTAGAGCAACACTTTAGGTTACGGGTTGAACTTGATGGACTTTTGTCTTAGGATCTTACCTCTTGGCGCCACCCGCATCTGGTGACACTATGGTGCAGGTTTTCCATTCCGCTATGTTTTCTCGAATCCATTTCAAGACAGCAGGCTCAGCATATAAATTATCCACAGGAATATCAAAGAAACCCTGGAAAAGAATATATTTAACAAACTCCAAGAAAGGAGTTTCCACAGCTAAAAAAGTTATGACCTATAAATGTTTCAGTGTGGAACTGGACAAGCTGACCTGCACTTAAACGACTTCCGATCAGCAACGCAAAAGCACCAAAAACACAAGACAACTGACTTCCAGAGTTTATTGTTAAAGAGGTTGTCCACTATTTGGACATTCCCCCTTCTTAATCCCCAGTAAAATAACTTCTACTCACCTCCGGTGCCATTCTAGCAGTGTTGGCACCAACTCTCCCAGGGATTGAGTGACATTATTATGTCACGTGATCTCTGCTGCCAATCAGCGCTCGCTTAACTATCCTTTCCTACGGATGTAGCTGATATCCACGGGAAGTGAGCGGGCAGCCGCAGTGCTCGCTTCCTTTGGATGCCTTGATTTGTCAGAAGAATGGGAGAGCTAAGCCAGATTGGTTGCAGGGATCTCGTGATATACTAATATCAGGCAAGCCCCGGGAGAGCCAGTGCCAACATCTCTGGAATGTCCCTGGGAGGTTAGTAAAAGTTGTTATTTTACTGGTCAACACCTCTAACCCCTTCATGACCGGCTGATTTTTCACTTTCCGTTTTTTTATCCCGGCATTCTTCTTCCGAGACAAGTAGCTTTTTATTTTTCAGTCAATATGGTCATCTTAGGGCTCATGTTTTGCGGAACAAGCTGTACTTTTAAATTAAACCATACGTTTACCATATAGTGTACTGGAAAATGGCAAAAAAATTCAAAATGTGGAAAAATTGCAAAAAACAAAAGTGCAATAGCACTATTGTTTTTGAGAAATTTTATTCACTGGGTTCACTATATGGTAAAACTGATGTGTGGCTGTGATGTCTGAGGTCGGTGCAAGTTCGTAGACATCAAACATGTATAGGTTTACTTTTATCTAAAGCGTAAAAAAAAAAAAAAAAAAAAAAAGTGGCGCACGTTTTACGCCATATTCCGAGAACCATAGCGGTTTCATTTTTCCGGATCTCTGGCTCAGTGACTGCTTATTTTTTGTGTCTCAGGCTGACATTTTAATGATACCGTTTTTGCACAGATGCTGCGTTTTGATTTCCTGTTATTGCATTTAGCCCAAAATTTGTGGCGACCAAAAAACTTAATTTTGGCGTTTGGATTTTTTTTTCTGCTACGCCGTTTACCGATCAGATTAATTGATTTTATATTTGATAGATTGGGCATTTCTAAACGCGGCAATACCAAATAGGTATATATTTAACTCTAATTTTCAATGGGGCGAAAGGGGGGCGATTTGAACTTTTAGGCTTATTTTTTAAACTTTTTTTTTTTTTTTTACTAGTCCCCCTAGGGGACTATATGGATCAGCAATCTGATCGCTCTGCCATATCTGCTGATCACAGCTACAGAGCTGTGAATAGCAGATATGCTCATTTCATATCTCGGCCGGGTGAAACAGAAAGTGAGTCATGTAAGCTACAGGAGTCATCACATGACCCTGTGCTACCATGACAACCACAGGAAGTCACGTGATCATGTCACGTGATTTCCGGTATCGGCTGGTGAGCAATTGTTTACCGCCGAGCGCCATTTAAGGGTTAAACGGCACAAGCAGATAACGATTCTGCTTAAGCCTGGCAGGCACACATCTCAGCTGTAAAAATCAGCTGAGATGTGCGCCGATCGCTGCAAGCTCCTGGCAGCAGACCGTGGGCAGTAACACTATGACCGCTAGGATGCAAGATTACCGCCCGCAGTCGTTAAGGGGTTAAGAGTGAACCTGTTATGTCCTACAACCGAGCAGCATTCGTATATGTATTGCTAAATTCCGTGCTTAACCAGCCCTTTATAATTATGTTAGTCACTTAAATTCATGCTTAAAAAAAAGTATTTATAAGCTCCAATTTGGTTATGCTAATTAGGCCTCTGACGAGTCGATGGGGCGTTAGTTTCCCCAGACTAGTGGGCTCTCTCAGCATGTTATCATGCCCCTATGGACAAGTAAACATGATTTGCAAGAGGCGGTATCTCTCTGCAAATAACAAGCATGCACGTGGCTTTACTCGGTATCGCGTCATTGTGCCTCTGAAGCTGGGTGTACGATTGGAAGTGCAGAAGACGGCTCACGTACCACCACAATCAATAAATAACATTTCTCACATGTCTACTAATATTTTTACATGTCAGACACTCCTTACTAAAACAATGCCAAACATGCAAATGCTAACCAAGGTTTAGGTACATTGTGTGTTCAGAAGTTAAGTGGGTATTTGGATTTGGAAGTGCAGATTTTGCTGGATTTCTTTTCTACAGTAACGTGGAAGCCCCTAAAAATTCGGTTAACAGATGACGGACCTTACATAGTTACATAGGTTGAAAAAAAGACCAAGGCCCATCTAGATTAATTCTTTTTTTTTTTCTTTTACTTAGTCCACATATGGAACATTAACTTTTATTACTCTGAACGCTGGTATAATATAGTGCAAGGCACAAGCATTGGAATACATTACACCTTTCCATGTTACACTGACAGAACGCCTGCTAACAGGCCACTGTTAGACAATACTGTTGGCATGGTCTAACAGTGGCCTGTTAGACCATGCCTTTGTCATGGTCTAACAGGCCACTGTAGCTTAAATAATGAAAATCAGGATTAGTTCATGTATTCATAATCTAGTAATCAGGAAATTTCTTTGGTCAATTTAAGTAAATTGTCATTACTTTTTTTTTCCCCCAGAATTTATTTTAATAGCCCTTGTGCACAGTCCTCTAAGAATCAATACCAGTTCTTGGTAAAAGTGAAAGGAACCTTGAAAAGGAGAGTAGACTGTCAGTCATTACATGTCTCACACTTTCTTTTTAGATAATCTCTGAAGGCAGATTCTCAGGGAGATCGATGTCTGGCTCAAGGATTAGCTCATTTAAATATATAAAAAAAATAAAAATAAATAAATAATATTATTTTATTCACCTTTCTATGACCTGCATGTCCATGTAGACTGCTTAGGAAAGTTGATCCTACTTACAATTACCCCTTAATTGAAAATAGGACCTTAAGTGTATGCTCACTCTACTGTATACAGTGCCTTGCTATAGTATTCGTCCGCCTTGAGTTTTTCAAACTTTCCCATATTTCAGGCTTCAAACATAAAAGATAAAAATTTTAATGTTATGGTGAAGAATCAACAAGTGGGACACACTAGTGCACGTGAACGATATTTATTGCTTATTTTAAACTTTTTAAAAAAAATAAATAACTGAAAATTGGGGCGTGCGATATTATTCGTCCATTTTACTTTCAGTGCAGCAAACTCACTCTAGAAGTTCATGGAGGATCTCTGAATGATCCAATGTTGTCCTAAATGACTGATCAATGATAAATATAAGCCTCCTGTGTGTAATCAATTCTCCGTATAAATGTACCTGCTCTGTGATAGTCTCAGTTTTCTGTTTAAAGCGCAGATAGCATCATGAAGACCAAGGAACACAACAGACAGGTCCGTGATACTGTTGTGGAGAAGTTTAAAGCCGGATTGGGATACAAAAAGATTTCCAAAACTTTTAAACATCCCAAGGATCACTGTGCAAGCAATCATATTGAAATGGAAGGAGTATCATACCACTGCAAGTCTACCAAACCCGTCCGTCCGTCCAAACTTTCATCTCAAACAAGGAGAAGACTGATCAGAGATGCAGCCAAGAGGCCCATGATCACTCTAGATGAACTGCGGAGATCTACAGCTGAGGTGGAAGAGTCTGTCCATAGGACAACAAATCAGTCGTACACTGCACAAATCTGGCCTTTATGGAAGAGTGGCAAGGAGAAAGAGATTTCTCAAAGATATTCATAAAAAGTGTTGTTTAAAGTTTGCCACAAGCCACCTGGGAGACACACCAAACATGTGGAAGAAGGTGCTATGGTCAGATGAAACCAAAAACAAACTATTTGGGCACAATGCCAAACGATATGTTTGGCGTCAAAGCAACACAGCTCATCACCCTGAACACACCATCCCCACTGTCACACATGGTGGTGGCAACATCATGGTTTGGGCCTGCTTTTCTTCAGCAGGGACAGGGAAGATGGTTAAAATTGATGGGAAGATGGCTGGAGCCAAATACAGGACCATTCTTGAAGAAAACCTGTTGAAGTCTGCAAAAGACCTGAGACTGGGACGGAGATTTGTCTTTCAACAAGACAATGATCCAAAACAAAGTCTACAATGGAATGATTCACAAATAAACGTATCCAGGTGATAGAATGGCCAAGTCAAAGTCCAGACCTGAATCCAAATCGAGAATCTGTGGAAAGAGCTGAAAACTGCTGTTCACAAACGCCTCCATCCAACCTCACTCAGCTCCAGCTATTTGCAAAGGAAGAATGGGCAAGAATTTCAGTCTCTCGATGTGCAAAACTGATAGGACACATACCCCAAGTGACTTGCGCTGTAATCACAGCAAAAGGTGGCACTACAAAGTATTAACTTAAAAGGGGATGAATAATATTGCACGCCACAATTTTCAGTTATTTATTTTTTACAAATATTTAAAATAAGCAATAAATTTCATTCAACTTCACAATTGTGTCCCACTTGCTGTTGATTCTTCACCATAACATTAAAATGTTTATCTTTATGTTTGAAGCCTGAAATGTGGGAGAAGGTTGAAAAATTCAAGGGGGCCGAATACTTTCGCAAGGCAATGTAACTGGGACAAGGGCTATCAGATATCATTCACTCCAATATTATACCATGAGGCAGTGCAGATTGGCTTTTTTCTTTTTTGGCATGTGAAAAAAAAAATTAAATAAAAATTGCTGCATGCTGTGATTTCAGCGTATATCGGATGGCGGGCACACATTCAAAGTCTATGGATGTGTGCAAAACAGCAGTCCGATATACGTTGACACAGACAATTGAGAAATTAAGTTCTCCGTCTTCTCTTCACCTGCGATCTGATTCTCGCATGTCAGATAAATCGGAGCACAGTAGAATGACACTCTGATCACGCTCGCAGCAGAAGTTGAGCCGAGTATCATTTTCATAATCCAGCAGATTCTCTTGCATGAGACAATATACGCTAGTGTGAACATACCCGAAAACAAAAGTGAAAATACCTGGATCTGGGAGGCATGAAGGTCCATAGTGATGATGTGGTCAGCACCAGCCACAGACAACATATTGGCAACAAGCTTAGCAGAAATTGGAGCTCGTGACTGAAAGACATGAAAAGGTCAGGAGATTAGACGGTACAATTATTATACTCCTTACAAAGATGGATCCTGCAGCAGACAAAGCTGAAGAATTATGAATTTACATGCACATACTGCACCATAGCTGTAGTTCTGAAGAGAAAAAATTAGCCCGAAAATAAAGGTGTACACGTCTTACCTTGTCTTTCTTATCCTGACGTGCATATGGAAAGCAGGGTATGACAGCAGTGACCCGACAGGCTGATGCGATCTTGCATGCATTTATCATGATGAGAAGTTCCATTAAGTTGTCATTTATCTCTCCGCAGCCGCTCTGGACTATATAGACATCCTCTCCTCGTACGCTCTCTCCGATCTCAACACTGTAAACAAGTGGATCAATGGATTAGTGCAAAAATACGTAATTACTTACCGGTAATGTGTTTTTTCTGAACCCATGACAGCACCACGAGGGAGGGGATCCGCCCTTCAAGGACAGGAAACCTCCAGGATAAAAAAGGGCGGTACCTCTCCCCGCATCAGTTGGTTTACAGAGCATGAAAGGACCTCCGGAAGAAACAACATTATAACATAACCAGCACCAACATGAACCACGTGCAGCTAAAAGACAGCCAAATTATCCACATGCAGGGAGTCATGGGTTCAGAAAAAACATTACCGGTAAGTAATTACGTATTTTTCCAGCACCCATGACAGCACCACGAGAGAATTACATAGAGAGAAATAAGCCAAGCGGGGAAGGGGGGGGGGGGGGGGGAGGGAAATCACAGAGCACAGGACGGATCTTCCCAAGTGATGTCAGTAAGGATAAGGCCAACCCATAGTGCCTATAGCGAGTGAAAGGGGAAGACTATGAGGCCCCTGACAAGCTGCTCAATGGTGACATACGATCTTGCAGCCCAGGAGATGTCATTGCCCTTGTTCAGTGAACTTTCAGACCTGCAGGCACATACCTACCACAAGGCGAGCAGGCGAAGAAGTGGCTTCGCTGATCCACCCACCAAGTGGATTTAGAAGCCTTGAGCATCCAGCTATTACCCTGAAAGAAAACAAACCGGACCTGCCTCTGCTGCATACAGATATGCCATTAGGTAACCGCTAATATCCAAGCAATGCCCCCCCTCCTCTTCCTGATCTTGCAGACTATCCCAAAGGATGGAAGAACAATTCCCTTTTGAATTAAGAAAATTATGACGTACTATCAGGAGGCAAGGAGGGGCAGGTTTTAGGACACCTTATCCTTGAAAGCTGAGTAATGGTGGAACTAAGACAGGGCCTGGAAGTCACTAACCCTACAAGCTGATGCGAAGATGTCAGGAAGTCGGCTTCAGAGACAGAGCAGTTAAATGACATGGACTCCAAGGGATCAATGGGGCTTCGTCAGGGCAGATAGGACGAGAATAAGTCCCCATGGGGGAAAAGATACATTGCACAGAGGGCTAGACCATATCCGAACGAACCGGGAGGCCAGCGGACTCCAGACAGGACACAATGGTACCAGGTTGCAAGGGCCCATATTAGAACTCTAAGTGAACGTAATGACAGACCCAGTGTCAAACCCTTCCGGAAAAACTCTAAGATTACCGCAACAGTCGCCGGTCCATCAGGGCTCACCCCTGGAAGATGAGAATATTGTCCAGGCCCCTTTTTTTTTAACCCACTTACTACTCCGAAAAAGAGTAGGGACTAGAACAAGAGAAAACCCTGATTCGTAAGGTGACCTTTCAAAAAAGACCACACTGTAAGATGCAAAATGCCTGACAGGGGGTGAAGAACTGGACCCTGAGTGAGAAGGACCGGCAGGACCCCCGGCCTGGAGAACGACAAGTTACCAGGCATTAGAATCATGGTAAGTCTGGCAAAAAATGGTGCTATCAGGATCATCACTGCCCTGTTTTCCAGGATTTTCGTCAACACGGCTGGAAAGAGGCTATGAGTGGGGAGGTATAACAAGGTCACATCTCCATTCGAACAGCAGAGCGTCCACCGCATGAGGTTGATCCCGTGGAGTTAGAGAACAGAACCAGAGAACCTGATTTCAGGTCACAAAGAGGTCCATTATTGGAAGACAGGCAACGTATATCGAAGTGACGATGGACTGACGGAGGACCCATTCCCCGTCTCAACCAGCTGCTGCTGAAAAAGTCCAAACCGATTTCTTTTCTCCATATAGGAACTGACGACCAGACAGGGAGGGTAGGGACCAGCCCACCGCTCATTCTACAGCCAGCCATATCCTGGTAATTTTAAGAAAACAAAAACAAAACAAAACATGGGATTCGCTTCCAGAGCACACACCTCAGATCAGGTGACCCCGAAGGTGGGCTCCTCTTTGAAGACTTGTGGCAAAAGTAAGCACCTTAGGATCTCAGGTCATACGAAGCATGTTTCTTTACTTTACTGGTTGAGCCAGCAATGTAGTGATTCGAGTGTGCTGGAGTGTAATGCACTTGGTCAATGATCCCCAACAATTGCTTGAGTCTCCAATACGTCCCACTGAAGGTTACTTCAGTGTGCGCCGGGTCCCACCGAACTGTCGCAATGGCGAATGTAAGGGAACCCTGCAGGGACATAGCACCTTTGAGAGACAACCTTGGTGCCTCTGGTGCCGGATCTATGAGGACCGGAAGATTCTCCAGCATGGATTCCGGAAGACGAAATACTTGAATTTCTGAATCTAAGTGAGCCCTAAAAAAAAATTTGGACTTTCCTCGGACACAATCCTGATTCTCCCAGTGTAGGAGCCTTTCCCGCGTGAGCAGGAAGAACGCCGTCCCACAGAAAGGCGGCACGATGAGGCAGGCCTGCCATCAAACAAGAAGTTGCCGAGGTAAGGGATGATAAGCACTTCTCTGCACTGTAACTTCTGAAAATCTTGCAAAGACTCCCAGCCCATCGTCATCCCTTGGAAGGGTTGCATACCGGAAACGTCAAAAGTTTCCTTCCATAAACAGGCTATTCTGAGGAACTCTGAACTACGTCGAACTGGACATGATAGTATGCATCCGTCAGATCCACTACTGGTATGTGACCGCCTGGAATAAATGTTTCACACTGGACCTCCTTGACACTATACCGAAACAAGTTTATGATGAGAGAACTGGTTGCCAGTCTGGTTGAGGCCGCAGATGCGTCTAAAAGGACCGCTGCCGCCCCTTGTTAGAAGAGGAGTTACATGATCCGTCTAGGGGCTCTCTGGCATAGCTGATCCTAGATGTGGTCAACTCGTACTGCCAGGGACTCCGTTGTGTAAGCCGCTACATTAGCTGGTTGCAAGCGCCAGCTGAAAATTCCCAGGTATTTGAGGAAGTGGCGTTATTTCCATCCTAGAATGCTGTAAGTCCTTACCTTCCTCTTTTTCAACAGAACCGGGAATTGCCCGCCAATCCCTTCAGCTGTTACATGTCCAGTCTCAAACTGTAGAGCCGCCGTGAGCTAACAAGGGCAGGCACAAGCAGCAGAGAGTGGCCGATGACTATTTGAAATCTTGATAGCAGCGACAGTCAGCTTAAGGGGCCCTGCGACAGAAGGAACAAGCTGCTTCCTCAAAGGGCAGTCTGGGTTGGACTTCGCCTATCCGTCTGTGTCCCTTATATAGCAATAAGGGACTATACATTATCAACAACCGGGAGGCATCACGATTTCCCTCTTCTAGGCCACAAACATACGAACATGAGACATTTTTTTGGGTGCCACTTCAGGGGTGCCCGTAGTGGGCCCGACCACAGTCACTAGTGTCACATTGTTCTCCATCGAGAAGTCTGAACAACCTGAGATACTGTCGGACATTGATGTGGAAGCTGAAGAAGTCCACTCACCCTCGGACCTGTCAGAGTCCCCATAAGCAGGGAAGGCAGGCCTGAATTTCTTAAGGCCCTGATGCCGCAAAACTGTCAAGCCAACATCGGGCTTGTCAGCACTAATCCAAGACCTCACCTGAGAGGTTTTGCCTAATACCCTTCTGGCACCGCTTCTAAGATCAGGTAACAGACAGCTCCCAATTAAAAGGGAGCGTGGTCCAATTATTGAAGTGAATCCATTGAGTCTGTCCCAAAAACAGGCAAGAGTGGCTCTGAACAAAGCGAACTTTTACGAGGGTCACTTACCACTCTGATGCAGAGGCGGAACTGGGGTAGAAGGAGGAATGATGGCATCTGATCAATCTCCCCTGCAGGCTCTGGGCGTCGGTCATGCTGGATTTTAGACTCCACTAATTGGACCAGATGCCGATCCTCCCAGAGTATCACATGAGCTAGTATACCCGGCTGCGTCGAGGCTTGCAATCCTGCTGCCCCATCTGCGTGCCAGCCTGCGCTGTGTGGTAGGAGCAGAACTGGAGGTTGCCTCAGTGAGCCCCCCTTTTTTTTTTAATGTCATGAATGCTCACATCTAAAAGGGTTATCAGCCATTTTAGCGCGACCCACAAGAGCCATATGAGTGCAGCAACCAGCCCCTTCCGTCCCCCAGCTGTCACCACAGAGCTGTTACCGTGTACATAGCAGTCTGCAAGCACGGACTCAAACTCATAACGGAGGGGGTGAAGCCTTCAGTTCGTCTCACTTCAGCTGAGTCTCAGCACACAGCCGCGGTCTCTTCCGGGAGGTGACGTCAGATGAGCGTCATGCGAGAACCCAGAGAAGATCGCACGCACACACACACACACACACACACTGCGGCGGCCATCCTCAAGATGGCGTCCCCCGTTGTCGCTCCTGCCCAATTGCCCGGCCCCTTGTGAGGCCCGAAGCACACTGCGGAAACAGCACCACTTACCTCTGGGCAGGTAAGACAGCATCACTGCTCCTGTATCATTGGAGCGTGGGAGACACCGTCATTAACAGGCATAGCCCCCGTGGGCTGCTGTGGTTGGTCCTCAGACCTGCTGCTGGTAGGCGTCGCTACTCCCAGGTGAGGGCAAAGAAACAGG
Source organism: Anomaloglossus baeobatrachus (assembly GCF_048569485.1). Lineage (NCBI taxonomy): Eukaryota > Metazoa > Chordata > Amphibia > Anura > Aromobatidae > Anomaloglossus > Anomaloglossus baeobatrachus. The sequence goes on along the minus strand of NC_134361.1, from coordinate 156,331,727 downwards.
CCGACGCCAACACACACCGGCACAGCTCCCGTGGGCCTGCAGCCGCGAGGACGCCACCGCAGGGAAGCGCAGCAGCAGCCACCTCCATCCCAGCCCCTGGCGCCCGGCGGTAAGGAGAGAAGGGGGGTAGGGGAGCCCACGCGCAAACGGGACGCCCGTGGGTTTGCTGCGGCGGGAGAGCACTTGCGGCCGACCGGCCCTTACCTGGTCCTCGCAGGCTCCACACCACGTCCTCGCGCCTGGAATCCGTCCTGGCATCATCGGAGGATGGTGTGCCGCACGCAGGCCTGACCCCCGTGGGTCCTCTGCGGCAGCTCCACGGCACCTCGGCCGACAGCAGCAGGACCCGTGCTGCTGCCAGAGCCGGCCGCCGGATTTGAATCTTCGGCCCATTAGGACCATCCTGGATCTAGTGGATCCCTGGAGGCTCCCTGTTCAAGGACAGGAAACCAACTGATGCGGGGAGAGGTACCGCCCCTTTTTATCCTGGAGGTTTCCTGTCCTTGAAGGGCAGATCCCTTCTCTCGTGGTGCTGTCATGGGTGCTTGCAAAACTATCTGGTCTTTAGTTTTTCCTTTCATCCTAACGATCACAACATGCTGACACTGAAGGACGAGATGGTTACAGAGTATGTCCATACTGCAGACAAACTGCACCATATACACTCAGTCACATGTACACAGTCCTGTCCACAATGTGTGATAATGGGGTGCTGTATTTGTTGCCAAATTTATGTGTAAACCAAAGGTTTAAAAAGGTGCAACAAATGCATCTGGACAATCCTTTCACATAGCCAGGCCATGTTAATATTAATGGCAGGGTGGATAAAAATCAATGTTTTTTTTCAAAAAATAATAAAATCGGATTTTTTTATTTAAATCGGATTTTTTTTCAATAAACTGCTTTTTGAGGAAAATATTTTACCATCCAAAGGTTCTTCCATCATGAGATAAAGCTGAGTTGTTTAACTCAGTAGAATAAAGGCTGTATATGTGTAACATTCACAATGCCATGCTCTTCCAGAGGTTTCTGTAGGATTAGTGGGCAGTTTCTCTCCTATATTATCACAGACGCTCGCTTTACTTATGCAGTTCTCAAAACTGAATTTGACTCCGCAGAGGTCCCAGCCTCTTCTTCACGGCAAAAATATTACAACATGAACAGAGTTGAGAAAAAGACCTTAATCCTATTGTTCTACAAACCTATGAATACAGAATCAACCCCTTCAGTGCCAAGTCCAAGAAGTTAGACAATATGTTTCTGATTGTTTGGAGTGGAATAGATCTGCACAACACAAGAAGAATGTGAATCTAAGTGTGAGGAGGAGGAAGGGCAAGCAGACAAGAAAATGAAAGTGAAACTTTGAGCACAATACTGCAGCATAGCCACAGACAGACAAGTCTGGATCAGTTTGTGTGTACGATCTGAGGTTTATTACATTCTTTCCTTATAATGGCAGCAGGCCGTAAAAGAGACCCAGTTTGGGAATATTTTAATGAAGCTCCTTCGCCTATCGGTAAGGCAGGCATGCGTGCAAAATGCAAACGATGCAACAAAGAGATGCAAGGCCTGGTGGCGCGAATGAGGCAACATCATGAGAAGTGCGGTGATGAAGATGACCAAAAGAAACACTTCTGAACAGGCAGGAGCTTCAGGTTGGTAAACATTTTTATTGAATCCTATTTCTAAAGACTGAACTGTCATGTGTGAGAAAAATTATATTTCTTATTATTACTGCATGTTACTGTCATTTGGTACAGTTATGAAGAAAAACAAATTCCTTTTGGGGCAGGGGCAGTGATGTGTTGTGTACAATAAGCAGAAATTGTATAATAAGCAATAAAATAACAGCTTTGACTTTTTTTGTTTAGGGGAATTCATGGATTCTGGAAACTATCCATCTCCAAGATCACCATCATCCTGATCTACAGTTTCAGAGTTATCCATCCAGGATAGTGCTTCATTAGCAGCAGCATCATCATCATCAGACACCCACAGCCACATATCACCATCACTTAAAAGGAAGAAAAAAACCTTTACCTCCTGGAACCACCATAGATAGGTTTGTGATAAGAACTAGCAGATTAGAAAAAGAGTTTATTGATGAAAAAATTGCCCAGTTTATTTATGCAACGAACTCTTCTTTTCGTCTGACTGAGAACCCACATTTCATTAATATGGTTCAGTCACTGAGACCAGGATACAGTCCACCCAGCAGAGCTGATGTTGCAGGGAAACTGCTGGATCAAGTGTATGACAGAGAAATGAAGCAATGTGCAACACAGCTCTGGAGGGTAAAATTGTTAACCTAAGTATTGATGGGTGGAGTAATGTCCACAATGATCCTATTGTATGTGCTTGTATAACAACAGAAGAAGGTAAAGTCTTCCTTGCACAAACAACTGATACGTCAGGAAATGCACACACCGCAGAATACTTAGAAGTGGCAGTAAAAGCTATAACGACATGTGAACAAAAATTCAAATGTCTAGTACGCAGTTTGGTCACTGACAATGCTGCAAACGTATCCAAGATGAGAAGAGAAGGGAGGGAATACAAAGCTGCTAATAACATATGGTTGCAGTGCTCATTTGCTGCACCTCTTAGCCAAAGACTTAAGTGTTCCAGAAATAAAGGCCAATGTTGTTGAAATTGCTAAATACTTCCGTAATAATCATTTTGCTGCAGCAGCTCTGAAAAGGATGGGTGGAACCAAGCTAACGCTCCCACAAGATGTTAGATGGAACTCTGTGGTGGACTGTTTTGAGCAGTATATCAAAAACTGGCCTATTCTGATGACACTTTGTGAAGAAAATCGAGATAAAATAGATGGCACTGTCACGGCCAAAATCCTCAACATTGGGCTTAAGAGAAATGTTGAACATATGCTGAGCTTCCTGAAACCCATCTCTCAAGCTTTAAACAAAATACAGAAAAATAGCTGTTTTATTGCGGATGCTGTTGAAATTTGGAAGGAACTGAGTGAACACTTAAAAACAGAGCTACACATGGACAAAATTAAATTACAAGCAGTAAACAAACGAATGGGACAAGCACTGACTCCAGCTCATTTTTTGGCAAATATTGTCAATATCCAATATCAGGGTCAAAACCTAAGTGCTGAGGAAGAGAAGTTAGCTATGACATTGGTATCCAGCAATCATCCATCTTTAATGCCAACTATAATAAACTTCAGAGCTAAGGGGGAACCATTCAAGAAATATATGTTTGCTGAAGATATTTTAAGGAAGGTCACACCAGTAAACTGGTGGAAGTCACTTAAGCGCTTGGATTTAGAGACTGTTCAAGTAATGATTTCACTTTTAACAGCAGTAGCTTCTTCTGCAGGCGTTGAAAGAATATTCTCTTCCTTTGGACTCATTCATTCTAAATTGAGAAATCAGTTGGGACCCAATAAAGCAGGAAAGCTTGTTTTTCTTTTCCAGATTATGAATAGGAACAAAGAAGATGATGATGAAGATGACGACAAGTGAGCTACAGAGGACAGCAGGGACAGTAGTATTTAAGTTTTTCATGTGTCGGCTGGGCTGACAGTCTAAGTTTCTTAAAATATATATTATATTTTGTTTAGCCAAATTAGTTAACAAACATGGCTGTTTGTTTAAGCAAATAACTTATGCTGTAATGTTGTTATTGTTTCAGTTGAATAAATTATTTAAATTGTTATTAAGGTCAGGATTATTTTTCTCCTTCCTAAGTACAACAGAACAGTGGTGTCCAAATATGAATGATTAACCCATTAAACTGGGGAGAAAAAAGTAATATAAAAAGTGATTCTAAAAATCTTCATCTACTTGCATGTTAAAGTAGCAAGAATTAGTTTAGGTAGAAACTTTGATTTAATTCACTGATTTAAATCAAGCCTTACTGACTAGTGATTTAAATCGTGATTTAAATCAGTTAGATTTAAATCAAATCCACCCTGATTAATGGTGAAAGCTGTATACGCAGAGTATTCCAGCCTTAGTATTATGTGATCAGAAAAAAACAAAAAGGCTAAATGACAATCAACGGGTTTAAAATATGATAAAAGGGATGGGCCGACACCTAAAATGTATTTTTAACTTCTATCCTTACTCCCGCCTATGTATCCAATCTCTAAAGATGTTTTTCACTGCATAAAATCAACATGTTAGGTCAGGAACCTATGGCTCGCGAGCCAGATGTGGCTCTTTTGATGATCATCTGGCTCACAGACAAATCTTCCGATTTGTAAGACACTTTTTCCCCCCAAAAGTAGGGGAACAATGCGGGTGTGTCTTACAAACCGCATATGGCTTACCGTGGCGGCAGTGATGGTGCAGGGATGGCGATACTGCGGGTTTGTGGGGTGTCACGGCGGGCACCATTGATCTGTGGGCTACTTTGAATCTCCCGCAGTTGACGAGATCGACATCATGAAAATGGCCGCAGAGGCAGTGCATGCGCAGATTGGGCTTCGCGGCCATTTCCCTGAACTCCAACGCGGCGATCTGTGCACGCGCCGTGGCCATTTTTTTTTAATTCGATCTTGTCAACTGTGAGACATTCAAAGCAGCACACCGGCAGATCAATGGTGCCCGCTGCCGTGACACCCCACGACCCCGCAGCAGTATTGCCGTCCCTCCGGAGCCGCGACACCCCCTCCTCCATGCCCGCAGCATCACCTACCCTGCCTCCTGGGACCTTCTGAGCCACTCCCCACCCCCACCCCCCCTCCCGGCGAGTATGGCTCCCACCACAAAATTACATTTTAAAGTATGTGGCGTTCATGGCTCTCTCAGACAAAAAGGTTGGGTGCTTTACACGCTGCGCTATCGTTAGTGAATTATCGTCGGGGTCACGGTGTTTGTGACGCACATCCGGCTTCATTAACAAGTTCGCAGTGTGTGATACCTACGAGCGACCTTAAATGATCGCAAAATAGGTCAAAATAGTTTGCCGTGGAAAGGTCGTCCTAAAACCAAAAATCGTTGTCTGCTTATTAGCGATGTTGTTCCTCGTTCCTGCGGCACCACACATCGCTGTGTGTGACACCGCAGGAGCGACGAACATCTCCTTACCTGCGTCCCGTCGGCAATGCGGAAGGAAGGAGGTGAGCGGGATGTTACATCCCGCTCATTTCCGCCCCACCGCTTCTATTGGACGCCTGCCATGTGACGTTGCTATGACGCCGCACGAACCGCCCCCTTAGAAAGGAGGCGGTTCGCCGGCCAGAGAGACGTCGCAGGGCAGGTAAGTCTGTGTGACGGGGACTAATCAGGTTGTGCGCCACAGGCAGTGATTTGCACCCAAGCGTCCCCTCCTGTTTGTCGTTCAGTCTCTGGTCCGTACGGCGGGCAGTGTGAACCCTGTAGGGTCGGTGTTCTGTTCCAGTCCCTGGCTCTCTCGCTACTGCTGATGCCCCCGGATTCTTGGGTCAGTGAGGTCCTGGATGGTCCCCTGACTGTTCAGGTATTTGTCAGGTAGCCTGTAGCCTCCTCCTCCTCCTGTGCCCCGTCAGTGCTATGCTTTCAGGGGTACCTCGTCGTACCCTGGCAACCTCTCTCCTTCACCAGCTAGGTCACTGTTACACGACCCCGTCTGAAGACACGTCCGTCTCTTACAACTGTCACTACAGACTGTCCTGCTGTGTCTCTTCCCCCCCCACACTGGTTGTCATCTAGTAGACTGGATCGGCTCCACCCCTGGGTGGCCATACATTGGGTCTCAAACTAGTCAGTCACCATTGATTGGGAGAGGGAAACTGGAGATGTTTGTGTCTTGATGTTACCGGCACTGATCTTCCAGGTCCCTGAGGGTAGGACCTGCATCTTTGACAGGATGCATTACCTTGTAGTGCCCTGACAGGTTTAGGGGCGCTACACATCCATAATCCAGAACATTCTAAACTCCAGCTTTCTGTGACTTATAAACAGAATTACAAAAGTTGTTGGAAGAGGGGTGGGGGAATAGTTAAAAATACACTTTAGGTGTCAGACCATCCCTTTAACTGTACATTTGGATATTCAGTCATTTCCCACATTTCAATGTGCAGGTATGTCCTTCTGATATCACAATCTACAGAAAATATCAGATGAAATTTTTAGCTGACACCCAAGTGCAATGGCCAAGATCACAGATAAACTTCCAGGAATTAACACAATTGTTGAATCCACCCAACTTTGATCGACACACAAATAAAACACATTGTGTAACATTTCCATTAAAAAGAAAACGGTCAGCAGGTTTCTACTACAGTACTTAGTCTGTGAGCAGTGTGATGTAGGGACAAAGCCCCCGATCGCAGCGATGTGTCACTTGTTGGTTTGTTTGCTGTCATCTTGATACAACCACAGATTCCTCTGCTGCAGATCCAGCAGTACTCAGAATGTTGAGCCCTATATAACTCCGCCCATACCACTGATTGACAGAAAGCTGCTAATCGTTGGTGGGGGTTAAACAGAGCAGTTGATTAGAAGACTGGAGATATTTAGGGTACCGTCTCACTAAACGACATACCAGCGATTCCGACCACGATACAACCTGGTCAGGATCGCTAGTACATCACTACAGGGTCGCTAGTGAGCTGTCAAACAGTCAGATCTTCCCAACAACCAGCCACCAGCGACTCGTGTAACGATGCTGCGCTTGGTAACTAGTGTAAATATCGAGTAACTAAGCGAAGCGCTTTCCTTGGTTACCCGATATTTACCCTAGTTACCAGCGTACACCGCTTACAGGCTGCCAGCGCTGGCTCCCTGCATATGTAGCTAGGGTACACATCAGGTTACTAAGCAAAGCGCTTTACTTAGTTACCCGATATTTACCCTCGTTACCAGCGTACGCTACTTACACAGAGTCGGTGCTCGTTGGTCTCCCGCCGTCAAACACGCCGATGTGTGCTGCACAGCGGGAGACCAATGAGCAAAAAACGAACAAATACATATATATCTCTCACTAGAAGCTAGACGCAAAACGCGCGTAGGGGCACTTCTTTAGGCTCCTTGGTTATCCCCTTACCCGAGCACACGTACGTCCACAGGTATTATCCTGGTTGATCTCCTCCTCTTAGCTAGTTTTCACTTTGCTT